>NC_090657.1:144924668-145242921 GCF_040937935.1 Hyperolius riggenbachi
ATTGCAGGACTGGTATCTGCCGCTCCGTAATGCTGTTCAAATGGATTGTTCCGGTTCTGTTTGGTAACTTCTCCTGTGGCTCAGCAGGTAAGGGCGCTGGTTATGGTAACACAAAGTCACCGGTTTGATTACCATAGGAGGAGGGAGTTAAAGCTAGACAGGGTGTTGAAGCGGTCTGCCACATGATCCCTTACCGCGTAACCAGGGAGCACAAATTAGTTAGGGTCTGAAGAAATATCGTCAACTAACAATCTCTTTATTTTCATTCATTTCTTTTTTTTTTATCCTACATTCTTGCCACTAGGAGACCGCTTTCAACATGTCCTAATAGGAGATTACTTTTTCTCTTTCACTTACCAGCGCTCTACAATCTCACCGCAACCAATCTTTTTTCACTGTGTTATCAGCATCATCTTTCCTCTACCACTTTTATCATATTTACATAGAGCATCTGCTTAGGACCATCTTGCTCACTTCATTCATCTGTCTCATTCTGCCGTCTTCCACCCTATTGAACAGCAATTTCGTTACAACTGCTCTGGACTTTGCTAGCATTACCCAACTTTACTTCTTACTTTTTCCACTACCTCCTAACTGAGATTCTCATTAAAGTCACCATGCTAGCAATGGATCTTCATAACTATGGCTCAGCAGGTAAGGGCACTGGTTATGGTAACGCAAAGTCACCGGTCAGGAGGAGGGGAGTTAAAGCTAGACAGGGTGTTGAAGCGGTCCGCCACATGATCCCTCACCGTGTAACCAGGGAGCACAAATTAGTTAGGGTCTGAAGAAAAATCGTCAACTAACAATCTCTTTATTTTCATTCATTTCTTTTTTTTTTTTAGCCTACAGTCTTGCCACTAGGAGACCGCTTTCAACATGTCCTCATAGGAGATTACACTCCTACCACCAACTTCCTGCAAGCATTTTCTTTTAACCTGCATCCATCACTTCCCTCAACACCTTCATCCTTGCACTCCCACGCCTTTCATTTTACCTCCCCACTTATACCCCTGCACCTCTACTTTCACATTCCTCACACACCTCCAGGCTTACACCCCCAAACCCTTCATTTCCCACTACCCACCATTTACATACTGACAACCCCAGCACCTTTCATTTCCCCTACACCCCCCTGCTTGCAACTCCACAACTTTCATCTGCCCTCACTTTTTCTCTTTCACTTACCAGCGCGCTACAATCTCACCGCAACCAATCTTTTTTCACTGTGTTATCAGCATCATCTTTCCTCTACCACTTTCATCATATTTACATAGAGCATCTGCTTAGGACCATCTTGCTCACTTCATTCATCTGTCTCATTCTGCCGTCTTCCACCCTATTGAACAGCAATTTCGTTACAACTGCTCTGGACTTTGCTAGCATTACCCAACTTTACTTCTTACTTTTTCCACTACCTCCTAACTGAGATTCTCATTAAAGTCACCATGCTAGCAATGGATCTACATAACTATTTAAAGAGCTTGGCCAAGTCACATGTTCCTTCTGTTGGGGATAAATGTATGGAAGAACTGAGATTATTATTATTATTGATTTATAAAGCGCTAACATATTCCGTGCTGCTGTACAAAGTAAAAAACAAACATGTTATTTGCAAGCTTACAATCTAAAGGAATAGGGGGGAACAAGAGGTGGGTTAACATACAATATGCACACCTAAAGGCTGTGTTTTTTAGGTTATCTAGTAGGAGTACCAGTTGGCCAGAGGTAAAAAGGATTACTGGCCTAAGGTAGAGCGTATGCTTGATGGACAAAGTGAGTTTTGAGGGCAGGTTTAAAGATATCAAAGCTTGGAGAGTGAGGCATGTGTTGTGGCAGGGGATTCCGGAGGAGAGGTGAACATGTGTGAGGCAGGAGTTAAGGTCTGGGGCCCGAGAGATACTGTTGTGTTTTGTGTGCGTATACAGTAAGTGGTATTGAAACCCAAATGAGTTGATGAAGTTACCAAGACTGTGCATGTAGATGGAAAGGAGCAATAAGAGTTGGATTTAGCAATAAGAAGATGATTGTCCACTTTAGTAAGGGCTGTTTGTGTAGAGTGGTTAGACCGAAAGCCAGACTGGAAGTGATCAAACAGGGAGATGAAGCAGTGCTAGCAAAGTGGGATGCATGAAAAGTTCCCGTTTGCCCCTCTTAGCTACAAACAGGGAGCTTTAATGCAGCGCTGCAGCCAGCATGCAGACGTGCAGCGGGTGCTGGGTATAGGGATACAAGTATTGTTGATTTGTAAAAAAAAAAAAAACTTGATTGATTCTTGCCATGTGGTCCCTGTGTTAGCTTTGATACACATGCAAAGGTTGCAGTGAATGTGATGTGTGGGGGCTGTGCAATAAAGAGTGTGAAAGAGAAAGGTTTCTTTAATTCCAGCAGCAAGTGTGCACAGGCTTAAACATTTTTTTCAAAAAATATTTCAAGATTGCCCCCCCCCCCAAAAAAAAAAGTTTTTGGGAGGAGTGTAAAAAAAGAGAGCATTGAGCATGAGGGCCCTAAATTCTTACCTGCACATTGCAGGACTGGTATCTGTCGCTCCGTAATGCTGTTCAAATGGATTGTTCAGGTTCTGTTTGGTAACTTCTCCTGTGGCTCAGCAGGTAAGGGCGCTGCTTATGGTAATGCAAAGTCACCGGTTCGATTACCACAGGAGGAGGGAGTTAAAGCTAGACAGGGTGTTGAAGCGGTCCGCCACATGATCCCTTACCGTGTAACCAGGGAGCACAAATTAGTTAGGGTCTGAAGAAAAATCGTCAACTAACAATCTGTTTATTTTCATTCATTTCTTTTTTTTTTTATCCTACATTCTTGCCACTAGGAGACCGCTTTCAACATGTCCTCATAGGAGATTACTTTTTCTCTTTCACTTACCAGCGCTCTACAATCTCACCGCAACCAATCTTTTTTCACTGTGTTATCAGCATCATCTTTCCTCTACCACTTTCATCATATTTACATAGAGCATCTGCTTAGGACCATCTTGCTCACTTCATTCATCTGTCTCATTCTGCCGTCTTCCACCCTATTGAACAGCAATTTCGTTACAACTGCTCTGGACTTTGCTAGCATTACCCAACTTTACTTCTTACTTTTTCCACTACCTCCTAACTGAGATTCTCATTAAAGTCACCATGCTAGCAATGGATCTTCATAACTATGGCTCAGCAGGTAAGGGCACTGGTTATGGTAACGCAAAGTCACCGGTCAGGAGGAGGGGAGTTAAAGCTAGACAGGGTGTTGAAGCGGTCCGCCACATGATCCCTTACCGTGTAACCAGGGAGCACAAATTAGTTAGGGTCTGAAGAAAAATCGTCAACTAACAATCTCTTTATTTTCATTCATTTCTTTTTTTTTTTTATCCTACAGTCTTGCCACTAGGAGACCGCTTTCAACATGTCCTCATAGGAGATTACACTCCTACCACCAACTTCCTGCAAGCATTTTCTTTTAACCTGCATCCATCACTTCCCTCAACACCTTCATCCTTGCACTCCCACGCCTTTCATTTTACCTCCCCACTTATACCCCTGCACCTCTACTTTCACATTCCTCACACACCTCCAGGCTTACACCCCCAAACCCTTCATTTCCCACTACCCACCATTTACATACTGACAACCCCAGCACCTTTCATTTCCCCTACACCCCCCTGCTTGCAACTCCACAACTTTCATCTGCCCTCACTTTTTCTCTTTCACTTACCAGCGCTCTACAATCTCACCGCAACCAATCTTTATTCACGGTTATCAGCATCATCTTTCCTCTACCACTTTCATCATATTTACATAGAGCATCTGCTTAGGACCATCTTGCTCACTTCATTCATCTGTCTCATTCTGCCGTCTTCCACCCTATTGAACAGCAATTTCGTTACAACTGCTCTGGACTTTGCTAGCATTACCCAACTTTACTTCTTACTTTTTCCACTACCTCCTAACTGAGATTCTCATTAAAGTCACCATGCTAGCAATGGATCTACATAACTATTTAAAGAGCTTGGCCAAGTCACATGTTCCTTCTGTTGGGGATAAATGTATGGAAGAACTGAGATTATTATTATTATTGATTTAAAGAGCGCTAACATATTCCGTGCTGCTGTACAAAGTAAAAAACAAACATGTTATTTGCAAGCTTACAATCTAAAGGAATAGGGGGGAACAAGAGGTGGGTTAACATACAATATGCACACCTAAAGGCTGTGTTTTTTAGGTTATCTAGTAGGAGTACAAGTGGGCCAGAGGTAAAAAGGATTACTGGCCTAAGGTAGAGCGTATGCTTGATGGACAAAGTGAGTTTTGAGGGCAGGTTTAAAGATATCAAAGCTTGGAGAGTGAGGCATGTGTTGTGGCAGGGGATTCCGGAGGAGAGGTGAACATGTGTGAGGCAGGCGTTGAGGTCTGGGGCCCGAGAGATACTGTTGTGTTTTGTGTGCATATACAGTAAGTGGTATTGAAACCCAAACGAGTTGATGAAGTTACCAAGACTGTGCATGTAGATGGAAAGGAGCAATAAGAGTTGGATTTAGCAATAAGATGATTGTCCACTTTAGTAAGGGCTGTTTGTGTAGAGTGGTTAGACCGAAAGCCAGACTGGAAGTGATCAAACAGGGAGATGAAGCAGTGCTAGCAAAGTGGGATGCATGAAAAGTTCCCGTTTGCCCCTCTTAGCTACAAACAGGGAGCTTTAATGCAGCGCTGCAGCCAGCATGCAGACGTGCAGCGGGTGCTGGGTATAGGGATACAAGTATTGTTGATTTGTAAAAAAAAAACTTGATTGATTCTTGCCATGTGGTCCCTGTGTTAGCTTTGATACACATGCAAAGGTTGTAGTGAATGTGATGTGTGGGGGCTGTGCAATAAAGAGTGTGAAAGAGAAAGGTTTCTTTAATTCCAGCAGCAAGTGTGCACAGGCTTAAACATTTTTTTCAAAAAATATTTCAAGATTGCCCCCCCCCCAAAAAAAAAGTTTTTGACAAGGTTGGTACCTGAACCCAGGAAACCACACATGGGAGTCTGGTACCTTAAGTGTTGAGCCACTTTTAAGACCACACGGAGGAGTGTAAAAAAAGAGAGCATTGAGCATGAGGGCCCTAAATTCTTACCTGCACATTGCAGGACTGGTATCTGCCGCTCCGTAATGCTGTTCAAATGGATTGTTCCGGTTCTGTTTGGTAACTTCTCCTGTGGCTCAGCAGGTAAGGGCGCTGGTTATGGTAACACAAAGTCACCGGTTTGATTACCATAGGAGGAGGGAGTTAAAGCTAGACAGGGTGTTGAAGCGGTCTGCCACATGATCCCTTACCGCGTAACCAGGGAGCACAAATTAGTTAGGGTCTGAAGAAATATCGTCAACTAACAATCTCTTTATTTTCATTCATTTCTTTTTTTTTTATCCTACATTCTTGCCACTAGGAGACCGCTTTCAACATGTCCTAATAGGAGATTACTTTTTCTCTTTCACTTACCAGCGCTCTACAATCTCACCGCAACCAATCTTTTTTCACTGTGTTATCAGCATCATCTTTCCTCTACCACTTTTATCATATTTACATAGAGCATCTGCTTAGGACCATCTTGCTCACTTCATTCATCTGTCTCATTCTGCCGTCTTCCACCCTATTGAACAGCAATTTCGTTACAACTGCTCTGGACTTTGCTAGCATTACCCAACTTTACTTCTTACTTTTTCCACTACCTCCTAACTGAGATTCTCATTAAAGTCACCATGCTAGCAATGGATCTTCATAACTATGGCTCAGCAGGTAAGGGCACTGGTTATGGTAACGCAAAGTCAACGGTCAGGAGGAGGGGAGTTAAAGCTAGACAGGGTGTTGAAGCGGTCCGCCACATGATCCCTCACCGTGTAACCAGGGAGCACAAATTAGTTAGGGTCTGAAGAAAAATCGTCAACTAACAATCTCTTTATTTTCATTCATTTCTTTTTTTTTTTTTAGCCTACAGTCTTGCCACTAGGAGACCGCTTTCAACATGTCCTCATAGGAGATTACACTCCTACCACCAACTTCCTGCAAGCATTTTCTTTTAACCTGCATCCATCACTTCCCTCAACACCTTCATCCTTGCACTCCCACGCCTTTCATTTTACCTCCCCACTTATACCCCTGCACCTCTACTTTCACATTCCTCACACACCTCCAGGCTTACACCCCCAAACCCTTCATTTCCCACTACCCACCATTTACATACTGACAACCCCAGCACCTTTCATTTCCCCTACACCCCCCTGCTTGCAACTCCACAACTTTCATCTGCCCTCACTTTTTCTCTTTCACTTACCAGCGCGCTACAATCTCACCGCAACCAATCTTTTTTCACTGTGTTATCAGCATCATCTTTCCTCTACCACTTTCATCATATTTACATAGAGCATCTGCTTAGGACCATCTTGCTCACTTCATTCATCTGTCTCATTCTGCCGTCTTCCACCCTATTGAACAGCAATTTCGTTACAACTGCTCTGGACTTTGCTAGCATTACCCAACTTTACTTCTTACTTTTTCCACTACCTCCTAACTGAGATTCTCATTAAAGTCACCATGCTAGCAATGGATCTACATAACTATTTAAAGAGCTTGGCCAAGTCACATGTTCCTTCTGTTGGGGATAAATGTATGGAAGAACTGAGATTATTATTATTATTGATTTATAAAGCGCTAACATATTCCGTGCTGCTGTACAAAGTAAAAAACAAACATGTTATTTGCAAGCTTACAATCTAAAGGAATAGGGGGGAACAAGAGGTGGGTTAACATACAATATGCACACCTAAAGGCTGTGTTTTTTAGGTTATCTAGTAGGAGTACCAGTTGGCCAGAGGTAAAAAGGATTACTGGCCTAAGGTAGAGCGTATGCTTGATGGACAAAGTGAGTTTTGAGGGCAGGTTTAAAGATATCAAAGCTTGGAGAGTGAGGCATGTGTTGTGGCAGGGGATTCCGGAGGAGAGGTGAACATGTGTGAGGCAGGAGTTAAGGTCTGGGGCCCGAGAGATACTGTTGTGTTTTGTGTGCGTATACAGTAAGTGGTATTGAAACCCAAATGAGTTGATGAAGTTACCAAGACTGTGCATGTAGATGGAAAGGAGCAATAAGAGTTGGATTTAGCAATAAGAAGATGATTGTCCACTTTAGTAAGGGCTGTTTGTGTAGAGTGGTTAGACCGAAAGCCAGACTGGAAGTGATCAAACAGGGAGATGAAGCAGTGCTAGCAAAGTGGGATGCATGAAAAGTTCCCGTTTGCCCCTCTTAGCTACAAACAGGGAGCTTTAATGCAGCGCTGCAGCCAGCATGCAGACGTGCAGCGGGTGCTGGGTATAGGGATACAAGTATTGTTGATTTGTAAAAAAAAAAAAAAAACTTGATTGATTCTTGCCATGTGGTCCCTGTTTCAGCTTTGATACACATGCAAAGGTTGTAGTGAATGTGATGTGTGGGGGCTGTGCAATAAAGAGTGTGAAAGAGAAAGGTTTCTTTAATTCCAGCAGCAAGTGTGCATAGGCTTAAACATTTTTTTCAAAAAATATTTCAAGATTGCCCCCCCCCCCAAAAAAAAAGTTTTGACAAGGTTGGTACCTGAACCCTGGAAACCACACATGGGAGTCTGGTACCTTAAGTGTTGAGCCAATTTTAAGACCACATGGAGGATTGTAAAAAAAGAGAGCATTGAGCATGAGGGCCCTAAATTCTTACCTGCACATTGCAGGACTGGTATCTGTCGCTCCGTAATGCTGTTCAAATGGATTGTTCAGGTTCTGTTTGGTAACTTCTCCTGTGGCTCAGCAGGTAAGGGCGCTGCTTATGGTAATGCAAAGTCACCGGTTCGATTACCACAGGAGGAGGGAGTTAAAGCTAGACAGGGTGTTGAAGCGGTCCGCCACATGATCCCTTACCGTGTAACCAGGGAGCACAAATTAGTTAGGGTCTGAAGAAAAATCGTCAACTAACAATCTGTTTATTTTCATTCATTTCTTTTTTTTTTTATCCTACATTCTTGCCACTAGGAGACCGCTTTCAACATGTCCTCATAGGAGATTACTTTTTCTCTTTCACTTACCAGCGCTCTACAATCTCACCGCAACCAATCTTTTTTCACTGTGTTATCAGCATCATCTTTCCTCTACCACTTTCATCATATTTACATAGAGCATCTGCTTAGGACCATCTTGCTCACTTCATTCATCTGTCTCATTCTGCCGTCTTCCACCCTATTGAACAGCAATTTCGTTACAACTGCTCTGGACTTTGCTAGCATTACCCAACTTTACTTCTTACTTTTTCCACTACCTCCTAACTGAGATTCTCATTAAAGTCACCATGCTAGCAATGGATCTTCATAACTATGGCTCAGCAGGTAAGGGCACTGGTTATGGTAACGCAAAGTCACCGGTCAGGAGGAGGGGAGTTAAAGCTAGACAGGGTGTTGAAGCGGTCCGCCACATGATCCCTTACCGTGTAACCAGGGAGCACAAATTAGTTAGGGTCTGAAGAAAAATCGTCAACTAACAATCTCTTTATTTTCATTCATTTCTTTTTTTTTTTTATCCTACAGTCTTGCCACTAGGAGACCGCTTTCAACATGTCCTCATAGGAGATTACACTCCTACCACCAACTTCCTGCAAGCATTTTCTTTTAACCTGCATCCATCACTTCCCTCAACACCTTCATCCTTGCACTCCCACGCCTTTCATTTTACCTCCCCACTTATACCCCTGCACCTCTACTTTCACATTCCTCACACACCTCCAGGCTTACACCCCCAAACCCTTCATTTCCCACTACCCACCATTTACATACTGACAACCCCAGCACCTTTCATTTCCCCTACACCCCCCTGCTTGCAACTCCACAACTTTCATCTGCCCTCACTTTTTCTCTTTCACTTACCAGCGCTCTACAATCTCACCGCAACCAATCTTTATTCACGGTTATCAGCATCATCTTTCCTCTACCACTTTCATCATATTTACATAGAGCATCTGCTTAGGACCATCTTGCTCACTTCATTCATCTGTCTCATTCTGCCGTCTTCCACCCTATTGAACAGCAATTTCGTTACAACTGCTCTGGACTTTGCTAGCATTACCCAACTTTACTTCTTACTTTTTCCACTACCTCCTAACTGAGATTCTCATTAAAGTCACCATGCTAGCAATGGATCTACATAACTATTTAAAGAGCTTGGCCAAGTCACATGTTCCTTCTGTTGGGGATAAATGTATGGAAGAACTGAGATTATTATTATTATTGATTTAAAGAGCGCTAACATATTCCGTGCTGCTGTACAAAGTAAAAAACAAACATGTTATTTGCAAGCTTACAATCTAAAGGAATAGGGGGGAACAAGAGGTGGGTTAACATACAATATGCACACCTAAAGGCTGTGTTTTTTAGGTTATCTAGTAGGAGTACAAGTGGGCCAGAGGTAAAAAGGATTACTGGCCTAAGGTAGAGCGTATGCTTGATGGACAAAGTGAGTTTTGAGGGCAGGTTTAAAGATATCAAAGCTTGGAGAGTGAGGCATGTGTTGTGGCAGGGGATTCCGGAGGAGAGGTGAACATGTGTGAGGCAGGCGTTGAGGTCTGGGGCCCGAGAGATACTGTTGTGTTTTGTGTGCATATACAGTAAGTGGTATTGAAACCCAAACGAGTTGATGAAGTTACCAAGACTGTGCATGTAGATGGAAAGGAGCAATAAGAGTTGGATTTAGCAATAAGATGATTGTCCACTTTAGTAAGGGCTGTTTGTGTAGAGTGGTTAGACCGAAAGCCAGACTGGAAGTGATCAAACAGGGAGATGAAGCAGTGCTAGCAAAGTGGGATGCATGAAAAGTTCCCGTTTGCCCCTCTTAGCTACAAACAGGGAGCTTTAATGCAGCGCTGCAGCCAGCATGCAGACGTGCAGCGGGTGCTGGGTATAGGGATACAAGTATTGTTGATTTGTAAAAAAAAAACTTGATTGATTCTTGCCATGTGGTCCCTGTGTTAGCTTTGATACACATGCAAAGGTTGTAGTGAATGTGATGTGTGGGGGCTGTGCAATAAAGAGTGTGAAAGAGAAAGGTTTCTTTAATTCCAGCAGCAAGTGTGCACAGGCTTAAACATTTTTTTCAAAAAATATTTCAAGATTGCCCCCCCCCCAAAAAAAAAGTTTTTGACAAGGTTGGTACCTGAACCCAGGAAACCACACATGGGAGTCTGGTACCTTAAGTGTTGAGCCACTTTTAAGACCACACGGAGGAGTGTAAAAAAAGAGAGCATTGAGCATGAGGGCCCTAAATTCTTACCTGCACATTGCAGGACTGGTATCTGCCGCTCCGTAATGCTGTTCAAATGGATTGTTCCGGTTCTGTTTGGTAACTTCTCCTGTGGCTCAGCAGGTAAGGGCGCTGGTTATGGTAACACAAAGTCACCGGTTTGATTACCATAGGAGGAGGGAGTTAAAGCTAGACAGGGTGTTGAAGCGGTCTGCCACATGATCCCTTACCGCGTAACCAGGGAGCACAAATTAGTTAGGGTCTGAAGAAATATCGTCAACTAACAATCTCTTTATTTTCATTCATTTCTTTTTTTTTTATCCTACATTCTTGCCACTAGGAGACCGCTTTCAACATGTCCTAATAGGAGATTACTTTTTCTCTTTCACTTACCAGCGCTCTACAATCTCACCGCAACCAATCTTTTTTCACTGTGTTATCAGCATCATCTTTCCTCTACCACTTTTATCATATTTACATAGAGCATCTGCTTAGGACCATCTTGCTCACTTCATTCATCTGTCTCATTCTGCCGTCTTCCACCCTATTGAACAGCAATTTCGTTACAACTGCTCTGGACTTTGCTAGCATTACCCAACTTTACTTCTTACTTTTTCCACTACCTCCTAACTGAGATTCTCATTAAAGTCACCATGCTAGCAATGGATCTTCATAACTATGGCTCAGCAGGTAAGGGCACTGGTTATGGTAACGCAAAGTCAACGGTCAGGAGGAGGGGAGTTAAAGCTAGACAGGGTGTTGAAGCGGTCCGCCACATGATCCCTTACCGTGTAACCAGGGAGCACAAATTAGTTAGGGTCTGAAGAAAAATCGTCAACTAACAATCTCTTTATTTTCATTCATTTCTTTTTTTTTTTTTATCCTACAGTCTTGCCACTAGGAGACTGCTTTCAACATGTCCTCATAGGAGATTACACTCCTACCACCAACTTCCTGCAAGCATTTTCTTTTAACCTGCATCCATCACTTCCCTCAACACCTTCATCCTTGCACTCCCACGCCTTTCATTTTACCTCCCCACTTATACCCCTGCACCTCTACTTTCACATTCCTCACACACCTCCAGGCTTACACCCCCAAACCCTTCATTTCCCACTACCCACCATTTACATACTGACAACCCCAGCACCTTTCATTTCCCCTACACCCCCCTGCTTGCAACTCCACAACTTTCATCTGCCCTCACTTTTTCTCTTTCACTTACCAGCGCGCTACAATCTCACCGCAACCAATCTTTTTTCACTGTGTTATCAGCATCATCTTTCCTCTACCACTTTCATCATATTTACATAGAGCATCTGCTTAGGACCATCTTGCTCACTTCATTCATCTGTCTCATTCTGCCGTCTTCCACCCTATTGAACAGCAATTTCGTTACAACTGCTCTGGACTTTGCTAGCATTACCCAACTTTACTTCTTACTTTTTCCACTACCTCCTAACTGAGATTCTCATTAAAGTCACCATGCTAGCAATGGATCTACATAACTATTTAAAGAGCTTGGCCAAGTCACATGTTCCTTCTGTTGGGGATAAATGTATGGAAGAACTGAGATTATTATTATTATTGATTTATAAAGCGCTAACATATTCCGTGCTGCTGTACAAAGTAAAAAACAAACATGTTATTTGCAAGCTTACAATCTAAAGGAATAGGGGGGAACAAGAGGTGGGTTAACATACAATATGCACACCTAAAGGCTGTGTTTTTTAGGTTATCTAGTAGGAGTACCAGTTGGCCAGAGGTAAATAGGATTACTGGCCTAAGGTAGAGCGTATGCTTGATGGACAAAGTGAGTTTTGAGGGCAGGTTTAAAGATATCAAAGCTTGGAGAGTGAGGCATGTGTTGTGGCAGGGGATTCCGGAGGAGAGGTGAACATGTGTGAGGCAGGAGTTAAGGTCTGGGGCCCGAGAGATACTGTTGTGTTTTGTGTGCGTATACAGTAAGTGGTATTGAAACCCAAATGAGTTGATGAAGTTACCAAGACTGTGCATGTAGATGGAAAGGAGCAATAAGAGTTGGATTTAGCAATAAGAAGATGATTGTCCACTTTAGTAAGGGCTGTTTGTGTAGAGTGGTTAGACCGAAAGCCAGACTGGAAGTGATCAAACAGGGAGATGAAGCAGTGCTAGCAAAGTGGGATGCATGAAAAGTTCCCGTTTGCCCCTCTTAGCTACAAACAGGGAGCTTTAATGCAGCGCTGCAGCCAGCATGCAGACGTGCAGCGGGTGCTGGGTATAGGGATACAAGTATTGTTGATTTGTAAAAAAAAAAAAAACTTGATTGATTCTTGCCATGTGGTCCCTGTGTTAGCTTTGATACACATGCAAAGGTTGCAGTGAATGTGATGTGTGGGGGCTGTGCAATAAAGAGTGTGAAAGAGAAAGGTTTCTTTAATTCCAGCAGCAAGTGTGCACAGGCTTAAACATTTTTTTCAAAAAATATTTCAAGATTGCCCCCCCCCCCCAAAAAAAAGTTTTTGGGAGGAGTGTAAAAAAAGAGAGCATTGAGCATGAGGGCCCTAAATTCTTACCTGCACATTGCAGGACTGGTATCTGCCGCTCCGTAATGCTGTTCAAATGGATTGTTCAGGTTCTGTTTGGTAACTTCTCCTGTGGCTCAGCAGGTAAGGGTGCTGGTTATGGTAACACAAAGTCACCGGTTCGATTACCACACGAGGAGGGAGTTAAAGCTAGACAGGGTGTTGAAGCGGTCTGCCACATGATCCCTTACCGTGTAACCAGGGAGCACAAATTAGTTAGGGTCTGAAGAAATATCGTCAACTAACAATCTCTTTATTTTCATTCATTTCTTTTTTTTTTTATCCTACATTCTTGCCACTAGGAGACCGCTTTCAACATGTCCTCATAGGAGAATACTTTTTCTCTTTCACTTACCAGCGCTCTACAATCTCACCGCAACCAATCTTTTTTCACTGTGTTATCAGCATCATCTTTCCTCTACCACTTTCATCATATTTACATAGAGCATCTGCTTAGGACTAGTGTTGGGCGAACATCTAGATGTTCGGGTTCGGGCCGAACAGGCCGAACATGGCCGCGATGTTCGGGTGTTCGACCCGAACTCCGAACATAATGGAAGTCAATGGGGACCCGAACTTTTGTGGTTTGTAAAGCCTCCTTACATGCTACATACCCCAAATTTGCAGGGTATGTGCACCTTGGGAGTGGGTACAAGAGGAAAAAAAAATTAGCAAAAAGAGCTTATAGTTTTTGAGAAAATCGATTTTAAAGTTTCAAAGGGAAAACTGTCTTTTAAATGCGGGAAATGTCTGTTTTCTTTGCACAGGTAACATGTTTTTTGTCGGCATGCAGTCATAAATGTAATACATATAAGAGGTTCCAGGAAAAGGGACCGGTAACGCTAACCCAGCAGCAGCACACGTGATGGAACAGGAGGAGGGTGGCGCAGGAGGAGAAGAAGGCCACGCTTTGTGAGACACAACAACCCCGGCCTTGCATGAGGGCAAGAAGCGTGCGGATAGCAGGCTTTGTACCGCCATGCAGTCATAAATGTAATAAAGATAAGTGGTTCAATAAACAGGGACCACGCGGCAACGCTAACCCAGCAGCAGCAGACGTGATGGAACAGGAGCAGGCGCAGGAGGAGAAGGCCACGCTTTGTGAGACACAACAACCCAGGCCTTGCATGAGGGCAAGAAGCGTGCGGATAGCAGGCTTTGTACCGCCATGCAGTCATAAATGTAATAAAGATAAGTGGTTCAATAAACAGGGACCACGCGGCAACGCTAACCCAGCAGCAGCAGACGTGATGGAACAGGAGCAGGCGCAGGAGGAGAAGGCCACGCTTTGTGAGACACAACAACCCAGGCCTTGCATGAGGGCAAGAAGCGTGCGGATAGCAGGCTTTGTACGGCCATGCAGTCATAAATGTAATAAAGATAAGTGGTTCAATAAACAGGGACCACGCGGCAACGCTAACCCAGCAGCAGCAGACGTGATGGAACAGGAGGAGGCGCAGGAGGAGAAGGCCACGCTTTGTGAGACACAACAACCCAGGCCTTGCATGAGGGCAAGAAGCGTGCGGATAGCATGCTTTGTACCGCCATGCAGTCATAAATGTAATAAAGATAAGTGGTTCAATAAACAGGGACCACGCGGCAACGCTAACCCAGCAGCAGCAGACGTGATGGAACAGGAGCAGGCGCAGGAGGAGAAGGCCACGCTTTGTGAGACACAACAACCCAGGCCTTGCATGTGGACAAAAAGCGTGCGGATATAGCAGCAATGCTTTTTGCCGCCATGCAGTCATAAATGTAATACAGATGAGAGGTTCAATAAACAGGGCCCGGAAACGCAACACCATCCCAGATGTTCATTGGTCATGTTACTTGGTTGGGGTCCTGGAGTGTTGCGTAGTCATTTCCAATCCAGGATTGATTCATTTTAATTTGAGTCAGACGGTCTGCATTGTCTGTAGAGAGGCGGATACGCCGATCTGTGACGATGCCTCCGGCAGCACTGAAACAGCGTTCCGACATAACGCTGGCTGCCGGGCAAGCCAGCACCTCTATTGCGTACATTGCCAGTTCGTGCCAGGTGTCTAGCTTCGATACCCAATAGTTGAAGGGTGCAGATGGATGGTTCGACACAGCTACGCCATCTGACATGTAGTCCTTGACCATCTTCTCCAGGCGATCGGTGTTGGAGGTGGATCTGCACGCTTGCTGTTCAGTGGGCTGCGGCTGCATGGGTGTCAGAAAATTTTCCCACTCCAAGGACACTGCCGATACCATTCCCTTTTGGGTACTAGCTGCGGCTTGCGTTGTTTGCTGCCCTCCTGGTCGTCCTGGGTTTGCGGAAGTCAGTCTGTCTGCGTACAACTGGCTAGAGGAGGGGGAGGATGTCAATCTCCTCTCTAAAGTCTCCACAAGGGCCTGCTGGTATTCTTCCATTTTGACCTGTCTGACTCTTTCTTCAAGCAGTTTTGGAACATTGTGTTTGTACCGTGGATCCAGAAGGGTATAAACCCAGTAATTGGTGTTGTCCAGAATGCGCACAATGCGTGGGTCACGTTCAATGCAGTCTAGCATGAATTGAGCCATGTGTGCCAGAGTCCTACCAGAATCCTCATCATCCTCTTGTGAGCGTTGTGATAGTTGTTGTGATGCATCATAGTCGTCACCTTCCTCCTGGTCTGCTTCTGCTGACCATTCGCGTTGAATTGTGGAAGTCCAACGTGCACCGCTCTGGCCCTCGTCAGTGGTGGCATGAAATTCCTGCTCCAACTCCAGCTGTTCCTCCTCCTCTTCTTCGTCATAGCTGCTGGGGCCAGCGTTCCCTGAGGCGGATGGCCTGATGTTGGTACCATCACGCTGATCGTTTTCTCCTTCAGATTCCCCCAGTTGCATCATGACAGCTGTTTCCTTGATTTTTAACATCGACCTCTTCAGTAAACACAGCAGTGGTATGGTAATGCTGACTGAAGAGTTGTCACTGCTCACAAGCAACGTGGATTGCTCAAAATTTTGGAGGACTTGGCAGAGGTCCAACATGTTGGCCCAATCGGATCCACAGAAGCTTGGCAGCTGGCCGGATGCGCCTCGGTACTGCGCCGTCATGTACTGGACCACTGCACTCTTCTGCTCGCAAAAGCGGGCTAGCATGTGCAGCGTAGAATTCCAGCGCGTAGGGACATCACACAGCAAGCGATGGTGGGGGAGATTGAAGCGCTCCTGCATCTTGGCGAGTGCCCCCGAAGCAGTACTGGAATTTCTACAATGTTTGGACACTCGACGCACCTTCAACAGCAGATCGGGCACACCTGGGTATGTCCTCAGGAACCGCTGAACTACTAGGTTCATCACGTGCGCCAGGCAAGGGATGTGTGTCAGCTTAGCCAACCTTAAAGCGCGAATGAGATTACTCCCATTATCACACACAACCATGCCCGGTTTCAGGTCCAGCGGTGCCAGCCACAAATCCGTCTGTTCCTTTATTCCCCTCCAAATTTCCTCCCCTGTGTGCTGCTTATCCCCAAGGCAGATTAGCTTCAGCAACGCTTGCTGACGCATGCCAACAGCTGTGCTGCACTGCTTCCACGATCCTACTGCTGCTGGGTTAGCGTTTCCGGATGAGGTACAGCTTTGAGATGCGTTGGAGGAGAAGGAGTCAGAGAGGTAGGTGCTGCTGTTATCCAGTGGGAGGGACGGCGGTGCAGCTGTTTGTGGCGTGGGCAACACCCGTGCCGTAGCAGGTGAGGAATCGCTGCCAGGCTCCACAAGGTTCACCCAGTGCGCGGTAAGGGAGATGTATCGACCCTGGCCGAACGCACTCGTCCAGGTGTCAGTGGTGAGGTGAACCTTGCAGGCAACGGCATTCTTCAAGCTTCGGGTTATTTTGCTGACCACGTGCTCATGCAACTCAGGCACTGCAGAGCGTGCAAAGTGGTAGCGGCTGGGAACCACGTAACGTGGGATGGCCACTGACATCATGCCCTTGAAGCTGTTTGTCTCCACCAATCGATATGGCAGCATTTCGCAGGCCAGAAGCTTGGCTATGCTGGCTGTTACTGCCACGGCCCGGGGGTCATTTGCTGGCAATTTCCTCTTGCGCTCAAACATCTCCGACACAGACAACTGAACCGTAGCGCTGCACACGGAAGGGCTGTTGGTTGTTGTGTTTGATGAACACTGGGAGACCTCAAGAGCACTACTCCGGAAAGTGACAGTGTCAGCGTCGTCTGATGTTTGTGAATGTTGTGAACCACGCAATGGCTGGGCTACTGCTGCTGCTGAGGCGGGTCTGGTGAACCCAAGGGAGGCAGTGTTGTTTCTGGTACCCTGTCCTGACGCGTTTGCCCAAAGAGTGGGATGTTTGGATAGCATGTGACGGCTCATGCTGGTGGTGGAGAGGTTGTTAATATTTTTCCCCCTGCTCAGGCGGGTCTTGCACACCTTGCAAATCGCCATGGTAACATCCTCAGTGCAGTCTTCAAAGAAAGCCCAGACTTTGGAGCACCTGCCTCCTTGCTGGCGATTTCTGTTTGCTCCTCTTTTGCCTCTCACTTGAACTTCCACGCTTGTGGTGCCTGAAATTGCGCGCCGCCTACCTTGTGGCACAAGGCGAACTCGTGCAGCAGTGTGTTCTTCAACAGACTCATCTGTGCTGCTGCTACGACGGCGATGTTCTCGTTCACAAACAAAATCTGGGTCTCTGTCCACATTGTCCATACCCTCCTCTTCCATCTCCTCAAACTCGTCATATGTCATTGTGGGCCACCGCCGTGGAGTAGAGCTCCCCACAACAACCTCTGCGCAGCACACTCCAACGTCGTCTTCCAGATCTTGTCGGCCGACCTCCTGCAATTGCAACCCCTCCTGCCCAAATTGCTCTGGGATTTGGGTTTCCGAGTCCTCTTCGGACTCGCCTCGTATTTCAGTGCGCGGTACATTTCCCACAGTTAACGGTTGTGAATCCAGGCACAACATTTCTGGCTGTTCCTCCATTGACCTTTGAAAGGTGGAAGTTTGTTGGGCTGGGAATAGCTCCTGCGAATACCCCATTGTGTCCTGAGGTAATTCATCGGACTGGTTATCTGGCAGTTGTGTGCGTGGTGTCGCTGCCGGTTGTGTCAGCTTTGTGCCCACTGGCTCCTTGTAACTGGCTGAGGACTCGGACCTCGTGCGTGATGTGCTGGTGCTGCTTAACCCACTGCTGGACGCTTGAGAGGTCATCCAAGTAATTATCTGGTCCTGTTCTTTTGGATTTGTGAGGGTTGTTGTCCTGGACAACATGGGTGGTATTGAGTGGGTTTTCTTGGGTGCTCCCCTGTGGCCTGTACGTGAACCGTCAGGGGAAACACCTCTTCCCTTGCCCCTCCCTCTTTCACCGGATTTCTTCCTCATTTCACTTATCCTTACAGTACACGCTGACTGGCAGCAGTACAGTGGCAGTACAGAAATGCTATACAGTACCACTATTCCCAGCAGCGACACAGAGCACAATGCTATACAGTGACGGGTGAGCGGTGTACCACTATTCCCAGCAGACACAGAACAGTGAACAGAATGCTATATAGTGTGGCTGAGCGAGCGGTGTACCACTATTCCCAGCAGACACAGAACAGTGAACAGAATGCTATATAGTGTGGCTGAACGAGCGGTGTACTACTGTTCCCAGCAGACACAGAACAGTACACAGAATGCTATATAGTGTGGCTGAACGAGCGGTGTACTACTGTTCCCAGCAGACACAGAACAGTACACAGAATGCTATATAGTGTGGCTGAACGAGCGGTGTACTACTGTTCCCAGCAGACACAGAACAGTGAACAGAATGCTATATAGTGTGGCTGAGCGAGCGGTGTACCACTATTCCCAGCAGACACAGAACAGTGAACAGAATGCTATATAGTGTGGCTGAGCGAGCGGTGTACCACTATTCCCAGCAGACACAGAACAGTAAACAGAATGCTATATAGTGTGGCTGAGCGAGCGGTGTACCACTATTCCCAGCAGACACAGAACAGTGAACAGAATGCTATATAGTGTGGCTGAGCGAGCGGTGTACCACTATTCCCAGCAGACACAGAACAGTGAACAGAATGCTATATAGTGTGGCTGAGCGAGCGGTGTACCACTATTCCCAGCAGACACAGAACAGTGAACAGAATGCTATATAGTGTGGCTGAGCGAGCGGTGTACCACTATTCCCAGCAGACACAGAACAGTGAACAGAATGCTATATAGTGTGGCTGAGCGAGCGGTGTACTACTGTTCCCAGCAGACACAGAACAGTACACAGAATGCTATATAGTGTGGCTGAACGAGCGGTGTACTACTGTTCCCAGCAGACACAGAACAGTACACAGAATGCTATATAGTGTGGCTGAACGAGCGGTGTACCACTATTCCAAGCAGACACAGAACAGTGAACAGAATGCTATATAGTGTGGCTGAGCGAGCGGTGTACCACTATTCCCAGCAGACACAGAGTGGCAGTAAACAGAATGCTATATAGTGTGGCTGAGCGAGGTACACAGAGTGGCAGTAAACAGAATGCTATATAGTGTGGCTGTGCAAGCGGTGTACTACTATTCCCAGCAGACACAGAGTGGCAGTAAACAGAATGCTATATAGTGTGGCTGAGCGAGGTACACAGAGTGGCAGTAAACAGAATGCTGAGCGAGCGGTGTACTACTATTCCCAGCAGCGACACACAATGACTGGGGGGGACCCTGGCTAGCGTGGCTGGAGCGCGAACTACCCTGCCTGCCTACCCAAAGCTAAACCCACAGACAAATGGCGGAGATATGACGTGGTTCGGGTATTTATTTACCCGAACCACGTGACAGTTCGGCCAATCAGAGCGCGTTCGGGTCCGAACCACGTGACCCGTTCGGCCAATCACAGCGCTAGCCGAACGTTCGGGGAACGTTCGGCCATGCGCTCTTAGTTCGGCCATATGGCCGAACGGTTTGGCCGAGCACCGTCAGGTGTTCGGCCGAACTCGAACATCACCCGAACAGGGTGATGTTCTGCAGAACCCGAACAGTGGCGAACACTGTTCGCCCAACACTACTTAGGACCATCTTGCTCACTTCATTCATCTGTCTCATTCTGCCGTCTTCCACCCTATTGAACAGCAATTTCGTTACAACTGCTCTGGACTTTGCTAGCATTACCCAACTTTACTTCTTACTTTTTCCACTACCTCCTAACTGAGATTCTCATTAAAGTCACCATGCTAGCAATGGATCTTCATAACTATGGCTCAGCAGGTAAGGGCACTGGTTATGGTAACGCAAAGTCACCGATCAGGAGGAGGGGAGTTAAAGCTAGACAGGGTGTTGAAGCGGTCCGCCACATGATCCCTTACCGTGTAACCAGGGAGCACAAATTAGTTAGGGTCTGAAGAAAAATCGTCAACTAACAATCTCTTTATTTTCATTCATTTCTTTTTTTTTTTTTATCCTACAGTCTTGCCACTAGGAGACCGCTTTCAACATGTCCTCATAGGAGATTACACTCCTACCACCAACTTCCTGCAAGCATTTTCTTTTAACCTGCATCCATCACTTCCCTCAACACCTTCATCCTTGCACTCCCACGCCTTTCATTTTACCTCCCCACTTATACCCCTGCACCTCTACTTTCACATTCCTCACACACCTCCAGGCTTACACCCCCAAACCCTTCATTTCCCACTACCCACCATTTACATACTGACAACCCCAGCACCTTTCATTTCCCCTACACCCCCCTGCTTGCAACTCCACAACTTTCATCTGCCCTCACTTTTTCTCTTTCACTTACCAGCGCGCTACAATCTCACCGCAACCAATCTTTTTTCACTGTGTTATAAGCATCATCTTTCCTCTACCACTTTAATCATATTTACATAGAGCATCTGCTTAGGACCATCTTGCTCACTTCATTCATCTGTCTCATTCTGCCGTCTTCCACCCTATTGAACAGCAATTTCGTTACAACTGCTCTGGACTTTGCTAGCATTACCCAACTTTACTTCTTACTTTTTCCACTGCCTCCTAACTGAGATTCTCATTAAAGTCACCATGCTAGCAATGGATCTTCATAACTATGGCTCAGCAGGTAAGGGCACTGGTTATGGTAACGCAAAGTCACCGGTCAGGAGGAGGGGAGTTAAAGCTAGACAGGGTGTTGAAGCGGTCCGCCACATGATCCCTTACCGTGTAACCAGGGAGCACAAATTAGTTAGGGTCTGAAGAAAAATCGTCAACTAACAATCTCTTTATTTTCATTCATTTTTTTTTTTTTTTATCCTACAGTCTTGCCACTAGGAGACCGCTTTCAACATGTCCTCATAGGAGATTACACTCCTACCACCAACTTCCTGCAAGCATTTTCTTTTAACCTGCATCCATCACTTCCCTCAACACCTTCATCCTTGCACTCCCACGCCTTTCATTTTACCTCCCCACTTATACCCCTGCACCTCTACTTTCACATTCCTCACACACCTCGAGGCTTACACCCCCAAACCCTTCATTTCCCACTACCCACCATTTACATACTGACAACCCCAGCACCTTTCATTTCCCCTACACCCCCCTGCTTGCAACTCCACAACTTTCATCTGCCCTCACTTTTTCTCTTTCACTTACCAGCGCGCTACAATCTCACCGCAACCAATCTTTTTTCACTGTGTTATCAGCATCATCTTTCCTCTACCACTTTCATCATATTTACATAGAGCATCTGCTTAGGACCATCTTGCTCACTTCATTCATCTGTCTCATTCTGCCGTCTTCCACCCTATTGAACAGCAATTTCGTTACAACTGCTCTGGACTTTGCTAGCATTACCCAACTTTACTTCTTACTTTTTCCACTACCTCCTAACTGAGATTCTCATTAAAGTCACCATGCTAGCAATGGATCTACATAACTATTTAAAGAGCTTGGCCAAGTCACATGTTCCTTCTGTTGGGGATAAATGTATGGAAGAACTGAGATTATTATTATTATTGATTTAAAGAGCGCTAACATATTCCGTGCTGCTGTACAAAGTAAAAAACAAACATGTTATTTGCAAGCTTACAATCTAAAGGAATAGGGGGGAACAAGAGGTGGGTTAACATACAATATGCACACCTAAAGGCTGTGTTTTTTAGGTTATCTAGTAGGAGTACAAGTGGGCCAGAGGTAAAAAGGATTACTGGCCTAAGGTAGAGCGTATGCTTGATGGACAAAGTGAGTTTTGAGGGCAGGTTTAAAGATATCAAAGCTTGGAGAGTGAGGCATGTGTTGTGGCAGGGGATTCCGGAGGAGAGGTGAACATGTGTGAGGCAGGCGTTGAGGTCTGGGGCCCGAGAGATACTGTTGTGTTTTGTGTGCATATACAGTAAGTGGTATTGAAACCCAAACGAGTTGATGAAGTTACCAAGACTGTGCATGTAGATGGAAAGGAGCAATAAGAGTTGGATTTAGCAATAAGAAGATGATTGTCCACTTTAGTAAGGGCTGTTTGTGTAGAGTGGTTAGACCGAAAGCCAGACTGGAAGTGATCAAACAGGGAGATGAAGCAGTGCTAGCAAAGTGGGATGCATGAAAAGTTCCCGTTTGCCCCTCTTAGCTACAAACAGGCAGCCAGCATGCAGACGTGCAGCGGGTGCTGGGTATAGGGATACAAGTATTGTTGATTTGTAAAAAAAAAAAAAAACTTGATTGATTCTTGCCATGTGATCCCTGTGTTAGCTTTGATACACATGCAAAGGTTGTAGTGAATGTGATGTGTGGGGGCTGTGCAATAAAGAGTGTGAAAGAGAAAGGTTTCTTTAATTCCAGCAGCAAGTGTGCAGAGGCTTAAACATTTTTTTCAAAAAATATTTCAAGATTGCCCCCCCCCCCCCCCCAAAAAAAAAAGTTTTTGACAAAGTTGGTACCTGAACCCTGGAAACCACACATGGGAGTCTGGTACCTTAAGTGTTGAGCCACTTTTAAGACCACGTGGCGTGTAAAAAAAGAGACCATTGAGCATTATGGCCCTAAATTCTTACCTGCACATTGCAGGACTGGTATCTGCCGCTCCGTAATGCTGTTCAAATGGATTGTTCAGGTTCTGTTTGGTAACTTCTTCTGTGGCTCAGCAGGTAAGGGCGCTGGTTATGGTAACACAAAGTCACCAGTTCGATTACCACAGGAGGAGGGAGTTAAAGCTAGACAGGGTGTTGAAGCGGTCTGCCACATGATCCCTTACCGTGTAACCAGGGAGCACAAATTAGTTAGGGTCTGAAGGAAAATCGTCAACTAACAATCTCTTTATTTTCATTCATTTCTTTTTTTTTTATCCTACATTCTTGCCACTAGGAGACCGCTTTCAACATGTCCTCATAGGAAATTACACTCCTACCACCAACTTCCTGCAAGCATTTTCTTTTAACCTGCATCCATCACTTCCCTCAACACCTTCATCCTTGCACTCCCACGCCTTTCATTTTACCTCCCCACTTATACCCCTGCACCTCTACTTTCACATTCCTCACACACCTCCAGGCTTACACCCCCAAACCCTTCATTTCCCACTACCCACCATTTACATACTGACAACCCCAGCACCTTACATTTCCCCTACACCCCCCTGCTTGCAACTCCACAACTTTCATCTGCCCTCACTTTTTCTCTTTCACTTACCAGCGCTCTACAATCTCACCGCAACCAATCTTTTTTCACTGTGTTATCAGCATCATCTTTCCTCTACCACTTTCATCATATTTACATAGAGCATCTGCTTAGGACCATCTTGCTCACTTCATTCATCTGTCTCATTCTGCCGTCTTCCACCCTATTGAACAGCAATTTCGTTACAACTGCTCTGGACTTTGCTAGCATTACCCAACTTTACTTCTTACTTTTTCCACTACCTCCTAACTGAGATTCTTATTAAAGTCACCATGCTAGCAATGGATCTTCATAACTATTTAAAGAGCTTGCCCAAGTCACATGTTTCTTCTGTTGGGGATAAATGTATGGAAGAACTGAGATTATTATTATTATTGATTTATAAAGCGCTAACATATTCCGTGCTGCTGTACAAAGTAAAAAACAAACATGTTATTTGCAAGCTTACAATCTAAAGGAATAGGGGGGGACAAGAGGTGGGTTAACATACAATATGCACACCTAAAGGCTGTGTTTTTTAGGTTATCTAGTAGGAGTACAAGTTGGCCAGAGGTAAAAAGGATTACTGGCCTAAGGTAGAGCGTATGCTTGATGGACAAAGTGAGTTTTGAGGGCAGGTTTAAAGATATCAAAGCTTGGAGAGTGAGGCATGTGTTGTGGCAGGGGATTCCGGAGGAGAGGTGAACATGTGTGAGGCAGGAGTTAAGGTCTGGGGCCCGAGAGATACTGTTGTGTTTTGTGTGCATATACAGTAAGTGGTATTGAAACCCAAATGAGTTGATGAAGTTACCAAGACTGTGCATGTAGATGGAAAGGAGCAATAAGAGTTGGATTTAGCAATAGGAAGATGATTGTCCACTTTAGTAAGGGCTGTTTGTGTAGAGTGGTTAGAGCGAAAGCCAGTCTGGAAGGGATCAAACAGGGAGATGAAGCAGTGCTAGCAAAGTGGATGCATGAAAAGTTCCCGTTTGCCCCTCTTAGCTACAAACAGGGAGCTTTAATGCAGCGCTGCAGCCAGCATGCAGACATGCAGCGGGTGCTGGGTATAGGGATACAAGTATTGTTGATTTGCAAAAAAAAACAACTTGATTGATTCTTGCCATGTGGTCCCTGTTTCAGCTTTGATACACATGCAAAGGTTGCAGTTAATGTGATGTGTGGGGGCTGTGCAATAAAGAGTGTGAAAGAGAAAGGTTTCTTTAATTCCAGCAGCAAGTGTGCACAGGCTTAAACATTTTTTTCAAAAAATATTTCAAGATTGCCCCCCCCACAAATTTTTTTTTGACAAAGTTGGTACCTGAACCCTGGAAACCACACATGGGAGTCTGGTACCTTAAGTGTTGAGCCACTTTTAAGACCACATGGAGGAGTGTAAAAAAAGAGAGCATTGAGCATGAGGGCCCTAAATTCTTACCTGCACATTGCAGGACTGGTATCTGCCGCTCCGTAATGCTGTTCAAATGGATTGTTCAGGTTCTGTTTGGTAACTTCTCCTGTGGCTCAGCAGGTTAGGGCACTAGTTATGGTAACGCAAAGTCACCGGTTCGATTACCGTAGGAGGAGGGAGTTAAAATTAGACAGCGTGTTGAAGTGGTCCGCCACATGATTCCTTACCGTGTAACCAGGAACAACAAATTAGTTATGGTCTGAAGAAAAATCATCAACTAACAATCTCTTTATTTTCATTCATTTCTTTTTTTTTATCCTACATTCTTGCCACTAGGAGACCGCTTTCAACATGTCCTCATAGGAGATTACACTCCTACCACCAACTTCCTGCAAGCATTTTCTTTTAACCTGCATCCATCACTTCCCTCAACACCTTCATCCTTGCACTCCCACGCCTTTCATTTTACCTCCCCACTTATACCCCTGCACCTCTACTTTCACATTCCTCACACACCTCCAGGCTTACACCCCCAAACCCTTTATTTCCCAATACCCACCATTTACATACTGACAACCCCAGCACCTTTCATTTCCCCTACACCCCCTGCTTGCAACTCCACAACTTTCATCTGCCCTCACTTTTTCTCCTTCACTTACCAGCGCTCTACAATCTCACCGCAACCAATCTTTTTTCACTGTGTTATCAGCATCATCTTTCCTCTACCACTTTCATCATATTTACATAGATCATCTGCTTACCGCCAGCCAGGCCACAGCATCACTGCCAGCCAGGCCACAGCATCACCGCCAGCCAGGCCACAGCATCACCACCAGGCAGGCCACAGCCTCACCGTCAGCCAGACCACAGCATCACCACCAGGTAGACCACAGCATCATCGCCAGGCAGGCCTCAGCATCATCGCCAGCCGGGCCTCAGCATCACCGCCAGCCGGGCCTCAGCATCACCACCAGCCAGGATTCAGCATCTCTGCCAGCCAGGCCTCAGCATCACCGCCAGCCAGGGCTGCATCACCACCAGCCAGGCCAGCATCACTGCCAGTTGTGTGGGACACCAACTGATGGTAACTATTTTATATACTTCTTATACCACCAGTCAGGCCACAGCATCACCACTAGCAGGCCTCAGCATCACCGCCAGCCAGACAACAGCATCACCACCAGGCAGGCCACAGCATCACCACCAGGCAGGCCACAGCTACACCACCAGGAAGGCTACAGCATTACAACCAGTCAGACCACAGCACCATTCCAGCCAGGTCTCAGCATCACCCCCAGTCAGGCCTCAGCATCACCGCCAGTCAGGCCTCAGCATCACCGCCCGCCAGGTTACAGCATTACTGTCAGCCAAACCACAGCATCATCGCCAGGCAGGCCACAGCATCACTGCCAGGCAGGCCACAGCATCACCTCCAGGCAGGCCACATCATCACCGCCAGTCAGACCACAACACTATTGCCAGCCAGGCCTCAGTATCACCACCATGTCAGATCAGTTCATCCCCACCCATCACCATGCCTACATGTAATCAGATAAATGGCCACGCCCATTTTTTTGCCGCGCTATTGCGCCGCAAGTTCACCATGCCCTAGTGCCCAGGGGTTCCTCGGATCTCCCAGGATCCAAGCAACGCCCCTGCTCAAATGTATTTTATATTTTCAGAAATAAATACAATGGGTGGGATTTACCTCATATACTTGTGGCAGGGTTGCCACCTCATCCCTATATATGCCGACACATCTAAGTTATACAGGTTTTGGGGCTATTCACACATAATCAGTGATTATGATAAATGAATACATTGATGTGTTGCATATATATGCGTATATAAATTGGGCCTACTTTCTCTGTTTGCAACCTTCCCAAATTTTTTTTTTTTTTTTGCATCCCCTGCTTCCCTTACCCATCCTTGCCTCCTTTCCCTGTCTAAGAGTCATGCATTTTGTCCAGATACTACATGTTACCATTACATTTATACGTGACAGGTTGCTATAATCTGATGCAGTATATTGTGTTTTTATGCAGATTTTGTTTTATATTTATATATTATAGTGGTATACTCCACTTTTAGCTTTTTGATGCTTGTACCTTTAAGGCTAAGACTCACACCTTTAAGGGTGTGGTCTTGTATCCTATATAATCTGTATGAACACCTGTTTTGGCAAGCTATGATTAAGGAGCCATACATCGCTCCGATACGCGTGAGCTTTTTACTTGTACACTGGTGATGGATTAAGATGGATTTACAATAAAGTATTTTTTCTACTTCACCCTACCTCTTGGTGTAGCGGAACTTCCTTAGACATTTATACACATAATCAGTGCTTAAACGGTACTTGTGTATTATCCCGTCAAGCCGGACAGCTCGTCCGTTAGACAGGCTTAAAAAGTGTGCACTCTGTTTCTTTAGCAGCTGATTCGTCACAAATCAGCTACTCTGGTACACTGTGCAGCGAGAAAAGCTGTGCAGAACATCCATTACACACAAGTGATGAAAATATCCATCCACCGCTCCTTGCCGTTCGGGTTCCCCTGCTTTTTTTTTGCCTGTCACCGGCTCACCGTGCTAACAGAATCTCAGATGTCCCACCCCCTCTCCTCGTTCCCCCCCCCCCGAGTTTTCAAACATCCCCCGGCAGAGCAGATTAGCAAAGCAATCGTTACCCGTAGCGTATCCTTCCCTTTTTCTGCACATACAGGCTCCATTTAGCAGAGTGTACGGCGGAAGCTTTCACTCACTGCTCCTCGCCGTTAGGGTTCCCCTGCTTGCCGGTCACCGGCTCATATCTATGATGCCCTCTAGTGGCGAGGCGCTACTGCATAGCGTCATAGATGTGAGCCGGTGACAGGCAAGCAGGGGAACCCGAACGGCGAGTGAAAGCTTCCGCCGTACACTCTGCTAATAGAGCATGTATGTGCTGGAGGGGGACGGACATGCTGCTGGTAACGACTACTTTGCTACTCTGCTCTGCGGGGGGATGTTTGAAAACTCGGGGGGACGAGGAGAGGGGGCGGGACATCTAACACATCAGCTCACTGAGCTGATTTTCTGTTAGCACGGTGAGGCGGTGACAGGCAAAAAAAGCAGGGGAACCCGAACGGCGAGGAGCGGTGGATGGATATTTTCATCACTTGTGTCTAATGGATGGTACACTGTGCAGCGAGAAAAGCTGTGCAGAACAGAGTAGCTGATTTGTGACGAATCAGCTGCTAAAGAAACAGAGTGCACACTTTTTAAGCCTGTCTAACGGACGAGCTGTCCGGCTAGACGGGATAATACACAAGTACCGCTTAAACTATATCTAACTAGCCATAAGGCATGTATAATTCATGTGTGCTGGTATTTAATCGGATGAGGTGGCAACCCTGAATGTGGGTTGAAAAGCTGAAATTATTTTGAAGCACACCTGAAGTGAGAGAGTTATGGAGGCTGCCATATTTATTTCCTTTTACACAGTACCAGTTGCCTGGCTGTCCTGCTGATCTCTTTGGTGGTAGTAATGTCTGAATCATTCACCTGAAACAATCATGCTGCTAATTCAGTCAGGCTTCAATCTGAAACATCAGATCTTTATGCCTATTCAGGGTCTGTGGCTAAAAGTATTAGGCCACATTCACAGTGGGAGATTGCATTGTGTTCCCTGTATGACAGGAACGTAATGGAACATGATGTGCCACATGCAGTGAAACATACAGGCAATGAAAAGTATGCTTCACTATACCTGTTAAGGCTCGCATTTAGCAGTAATGTACTTCAACCAGTCTCACTGCAATGCTACCACCGTACTGTGAGTGTTGCATAGGTGGTGCATTGCAGTGCAGTAAGTCGCTTTGAGCGACTGTTATACCACACCACAATGCACCACGGTGAACGTGGTCTTAGAGAAAGAAGTTCAAAAGAAGAGCCAGGTAATTTGCATTGTTTTAAAGGAAATAAATATGGCAGTCCCCATATCCCTCTCACTTTAGGTGAAGTGGTTTATAATTTAAGGGAATCTGAGCAGTAACCCCAACCCCCTCTCCCCCCCCAGTCTGTACAGATCTGCCCCCCCTTCCCTCTGATCGCCCACAGCACCCCTCAGACCCCCCTGCCCACCCCTCAGACCCCAGTTTGCACCCAATCACCCCCCTAATCACCCATCAATCACTACCTGTCACTATCTGTCAGCGCTATTTTTTAAATTAGTCCCTAAACTGCCCCCTGGGCGCTCCTGATCAACCCCCTAACACTCTCAGATCCTCCCCAGACCCCCCCCCCTGTGTACTGTATACATCTATCCTCCCCTGTAATCACATGTCAATCACCTGTCATTAACCCGTCAATCACCCCCTGTCACATCAGACCCTAACCTGCCTCTTACGGGCATCTGATCACCCACCCACACCATCAGATCGCCCACAGATGCACCCTCAGATCACCTCCAAAGAGCATTGTTTACATCTGTTCTGCCATCTAATCACCCACTGATCACCCATCAATCACCCATCAATCACCCCCTGTCACCACCTGTCACTGCTACCCATCAGATCAGACCCCTATCTGCCCTAGGGCACCCAATCACCCACCCACACCCTCAGAATGACCTCATACCCCCCAGACCTCCCCCCTTGTGTACTGTACATCTATTCTCCCCTGTAATCACCTGTCAATCACCCGTCAATCACCCCATCACCACCTGTCACTGACTCCCATCAGATCAGACCCTAACCTGCCTCTTTCGGGCATATAACCACCCACCCACACCATCAGATCGCCCCAAGACCCACCCTCAGATCACCTCCAAAGTGCATTGTTTACATCTGTTCTGCCATCTAATCACCCACTGATCACCCATCAATCACCCCCTGTCACCACCTGTCACTGCTACCCATCAGATCAGACCCTAATGCCCTCAGACCCCAGCCCTGAACACTTCGCCAGTGCAATGCTTGGATCTATTCTCCCTTCTAATCACACCTTGAGACACCCATCAATCACCTCCTGTCACCCCCTAGCACACCTACCCATCAGATCAGGCCCTAATTTGCCCCGTGTGGGCCAAACCCTCAGATCCCCCCCTGACCCCTTCCAATCACCACCCCAGTGCATTGATTGCATCTATTTTCCCCTCTAATCACTCTCTGAGACACCCATCAATCACATGCCCATGTTCTCTGCTGCCATGTCCAGGTCACGATTTGAGAACATCCTGCGCTTCCTGCACTTCAGTGCCAATACAACCTGTCATCTAAGAGGCCACCCTGCTTAAAGGGGTTCTGTGGGGGTTTCTAAAGAGAAAAACTGCCACTTACCTTGGGCTTCTATGAGCCCCATGCAGCGGTAATGTCCCACGACGTCCTGCTCCCATCCGCCGTTCCCCGCAGCCAGCACCGGGCTATTATTCGTCTGACATACAGACGAATAATGCACGTTGCCGTGCCTCTGCTCGCGTCATCTGAGGCTTACTGCGCAGACGCAGTACAACGGAGCATTGTACTGCGCTTGCGCAGTAAGCTTCCGATGACGCAGGCGGAAGCGAGCGGGTGCGCGGCCACTCTAGCGCAGCCGCAGTTGGATCCCATGCCGCTTAGACCGGGGCTGGCGGCGGAGAACGGCAGATGGGAGGAGGACGGCGTGGGACATTACCGCTGCACCGGGCTGATAGAAGCCCAAGGTAAGTGTCCACTTTTCTCCTCCACAACCCCCCACAGAACCCCTTTAAGAATGGTTCCTCAAAATTCGCCCCGTCATAGACCACCTGTCATCAAAATTTGCAGATGCTTATACCCCTGAACAGTCATTTTGAGGCATTTGGTTTCCAGACTACTCACGGTTTTGTGCCCCTAAAATGCCAGGGCAGTATAGGAACCCCTTAAGTGACCCCATTTTAGAAAATAGACACCCCGAGGTATTCCGTTAGGTGTATGACGAGTTCATAGAAAATTTTATTTTGTCAAAAGTTTGTGAAAAAAACAATAAAAATCAATTTCCGCTAAGTTTCCTTTTCCACTAACTTGTGACAAAAAATAAAATCTTCTATGAACTCACCATACACCTAACGGAATATCTTGAGGTGTCTTCTTTCTAAAATGGGGTCACTTGTGGGGTTCCTATACTGCCCTGGCATTTTAGGTGCCCTAAACCGTGAGGAGTAGTCTAGAAGCCAAATGCCTCAAAATGACCTGTGAATAGGACGTTGGGCCCCTTAGCGCACCTAGGCTGCAAAAAAGTGTCACACATGTGGTATCGCCGTACTCAGGAGAAGTAGTATAATGTGTTTTGGGGTGTATTTTTACACATACCCATGCTGGGTGGGAAAAATCCCTCTGTAAATGGACAATTGTGTGTAAAAATAAATAAAAAAATTGTCATTTACAGAGATATTTCTCCCACCCAGCATGGGTATATGTAAAAAATACACCATAAAACACATTCTACTACTTCTTCTGAGTAAGGCAGTACCACATGTGTGGCACTTTTTTGCAGCCTAACTGTGCTAAGGGGCCTAAAGTCCAATGAGTACCTTTAGGATTTCACAGGTCATTTTGAGACATTTGGGTTCAAGACTACGCCTCACGGTTTAGGGCCCCTAAAATGCCAGGGCAGTATAGGAACCCCACAAGTGACCCAATTTTAGAAAGAAGACACTCCAAGGTATTCCGTTAGGTGTATGACAAGTTTATAGAAGATTTTATTTTTTTTTGTCACAAGTTAGCGGAAATTGACACTTTGTGAAAAAAAAAATCAATAAACATCAATTTCCGCTAACTTGTGACAAAAAAAAAATCTTCTATGAACTCACCATACTCCTAACTGAATACCTTGGGGTGTCTTCTTTCTAAAATGGGGTCATTTGTGGGGTTCCTATACTGCCCTGGAATTTGAGGGGCCCTAAACCGTAAGGAGTAGTCTTGAAACCAAATGTCTCAAAATGACCTGTGAAATCCTAAAGGTACTCATTGGACTTTGGGCCCATTAGCGCAGTTAGGGTGCAAAAAAGTGTCACACACGTGGTATCGCTGTACTCGGGAGAAGTAGTATAATGTGTTTTGGGGTGTATTTTTACACATACCCATGCTGGGTGGGAGAAATCTCTCTGTAAATGGACAATTGTGTGTAAAAAACATTGTAATTTAAATTTTTTGCAGCCTAACTGTGCTAAGGGGCCCAAAGTCCAATGAGCACCTTTAGGCTTTACAGGGGTGCTTACAATTTAGCACCCCCAAAATGCCAGGACAGTAAACACACCCCACAAATGACCCCATTTTGGAAAGTAGACACTTCAAGGTATTCAGAGAGGGGCATGGTGAGTCCGTGGCAGATTTCATTTTTTTTTTTGTCACAAGTTAGCAGACATGGAAACTTTTTTTTTTTTTTGTCTCAGTGTTATTTTCCGCTAACTTGTGACAAAAAATAAAATCTTCTATGAACTCACCATGCCTCTCACTGAATACTTTGGGATGTCTTCTTTCCAAAATGGGGTCATTTGGGGGGTATTTATACTATCCTGGAATTTTCGCACCTCATGAAACCTGACAGGTGCTCAGAAAAGTCAGAGATGCTTCAAAATGGGAAAATTCACTTTTGGCACCATAGTTTGTAAACGCCATAACTTTTACCCAAACCAATAAATATACACTGAATGTTTTTTTTTTTTATCAAAGACATGTAGCACAATACATTTGGACAAAAATGTATACAGAAATTTTACTTTATTTGACAAATTTTATCACAGAAAGTAAAAATAATCATTTTTTTGACAAAATTCATGTCTTTTTTGATGAATATAATAAAAACTAAAACTCACAGCAACAATCAAATAGCACCAAAAGAAAGCTGTATTAGTGACAAGAAAAGGAGGTAAAATTCATTTAGATAGTAGGTTGTATGACCGAGCAATAAACCGTTAAATCTGCAGTGGTCTGAATGGAAAACAAGGCTCTGGTCCTTAAGGGGCGAAAAGACTGTGGTCCTTAAGTGGTTAAGACTGTTTTCCAATAAGGTTCTCACTTCTTAAGGCCATAAAACATGCAAAAATGATGAGGGTACTTTCAGCTGCACCTCGTTATTAGTTCTAAAAGATGTTTCATTACAGCTGCATATAAAATGCCCGGGAATCTCTTCCATTGCTTAGAACTGAGGACACTGCCCTGTAGGAGTGATGAAGCTTCTAGAACTGAAAAAGGTATTCAGTTGGAGAGACTTAACCTCCCTGGTGGTAAACCCGAGCGGAGGATTGCTCAGGCCCTGGTGGTGCCGATTTACATACTTTTTTGTTGTTGCACGAAGCTAGCACTTTGCTAGCTGCGTGTATAACGCGCTCGCCACCGATTTGCCACTACCTGCCGTGTTAGAGGGCCCCCCGGAGACCCCATGCGCAGCCTGGCCGATCAGTGCCAGGCAGCGCTGAGGGGTGGATCGGGACTCCCTCTGACGTCACGACATCGGTGACGTCATCCCAATCATCGCAAAGGCGACGGGGGAAGCCAAACAGGAAATACCGTTCTGAACTGGATTTCCTGTTTGTTCTGATCGCCGGAGGTGATCAGAAGGGGAGGGGGGATGCCGCTGCACAGCGGCTATCATGTAGCTAGCGCTAGGCTAGCTACATGATTAAAAAAAAATGTAAAGTGCTGCGCTGCCCCCTGGCGGTTTTAATAGACCGCCAGGGAGGTTAAAGGACAACCAAGGTGACATTTGACATGAGATAGACAGGGCAATTCCTGGGCCAAAATGCACCCAGGGCGAGGGTGTAAAAATTGCGCCCCCCCCCCCCCCCGCGGAACCAGGTATATGTGCCCGCAGTATAGGTTAGCCAGGTCTAGTTGCACTCAGTATAGTTTGCCAGGCATAGGTGCCCCAGTATAGGTGCCCGTCTATTGGTCCCCCCAGTATAGGTAGCCAGGCATAGGTGCCCCAGTATAGTTGCCCCAGTATAGGTTAGCCAGGTAGGTGCCTCCAGTGTAGGTAACCAGTATAGTTGCCCCCAGTAAAGGTTAGATAGGCAGGTGCCCCCAGTATAGGTTAGTTAGGTAGGTTCCTCCAATATAGGTAGCCAGTATAGTTGCCACCAATATAGGCTAGGTAGGTAGGTGCCCCCAATACAAGTTAGATAAGTAGGTGCCCCCAGTATAGGTTAGATAGGTAGCTGCCCCCCAGTATAGATTATATTAGGTAGGTGCCCCCCTGTATTGGTTAGATTAGGTAGGTGCCCCCCCCCCCGTATAGGTTAGATAGGTAGCTGCCCCCCAGTATAGGTTAGATTAGGTAGGTGCCCCCCAGTATAGGTTAGATAGGTAGCTGCCCCCCAGTATAGGTTAGATTAGGTAGCTGTCCCCCAGTATAGGTTAGATTAGGTAGCTGTCCCCCAGTATAGGTTAGATTAGGTAGGTTATCCCCAGTACAGGTTAGATAGGTAGCTGCCCCCCAGTATAGGTTAGATTAGGTAGCTACCTCCTACCTAATCAAACCTTCCTGCTAAACAGGAGGCAGCGTGTGTATCAGTGGCTGGGCAGAGGAGGAGACCAGCGGCGAGTGAACGGCGATTAGAACGCAGGCAGGTGAGTTGCCCTCTGTACACAGCGCTTCCCTGCGCTCACTCTGCAGTCAGACTCGGAGGGGGGAGCAAAGAAGGGGGGTGCACGGAGGGCGGCCCGCAGTGAGGATGGGAGGGAGAGGTTGGGCTGCCCTCCCCATGGCTGACTCCCCCCTCCATTACAGCGCCCCCACTCTTTCAGCGCTCAGGGTGGCCGCACGGGTCGCATGGCCCTAGAAACAGGCATGGAGATAGACATATGTACAGTATGTACAGTGCCTAGCACACAAATAACTAGGCCGTGTTCCTTTTTTTCTTTCTCTGCCTGAAAGAGTTAAAAATCAGGTATGCAAGTGACAGTTTCTGTCCAGGAGGGACCAGGTCAGACTATAGCATAACCCTCACTGATTAGTAATTACAGCTATAAAATACTTTCCTGTCAGTAAATGGCTTCTGAGAGCAGGAAAGAGATAAAAAGGGTCAATTATTCATAGATTTGAGCTCTAGCATACTTCAATGAAGGTGTCCTTTTGCAGAGACAATGAAACAGTAAAAACTTAAAAACTAGATTTAAATATAAAACTGTCGGATATAAAAAAAGACATTTTTAGGAGGAGGAGGATGGATACAATTGTTTTTCTTGTCAGTTTATTTTCACCTCGGATATCCTTTAAAGGACAACTGAAGTGAGAGGGATATGGAGGCTGCCATATTTATTTCCTTTTAAACAATACCAGTTGCCTGGCAGCCCTGCTGATCTATTTGGCTGCAGTAGTGTCTGAATAACACCAGAAACAAGCATGCAGCCAATCTTGTCAGATCTGACAGTAATGTCAGAAACACCTGATCTGCTGCATGTTTGTTCAGGTCCTATGGCGAAAAGTATTAGAGGTAGAGGATCAGCAGGGCTGCCAGGCAACTGGTATTGCTTAAAAGGAAATAAATAAGGCAGTCTCCATATCCCTCTCATTACAGTTATCCTATAATATCATGGGGTATATTTAATATAATTGTATCATAAGGGTTTACTAGGAATCGAGCTGCTTCTCTTCCCCTCCATTCTGGCCTTTTTTCTCATGTTTTAACGCAAACTTGTCAGAAACTTGGGCAGTAGAAAAGGATGAAAAATAATATTACGAAGACAAAATACATAGCTGGGGCAATCTTCTGTGAAACCTCCATATGAAAGCAGCCTTACAGTGTGTTTCCTGGGGGTTCTCCTGCTCTTCCTCAGATTAAATCATGCACTTCCAGCCCAAAGGGTTGTATCTTAGAGGAATCCCATGCTATATGCCTTAAGTTCTCCATTCACAAGTTGACATCTCCAGCACAAGTTTGAAGTTGAGGAAAGATTTTATGTAATTAGCCAGAGTAAAGTACCAGGAAGTAAGAAATGTGTAATTCTGTTCTTGCGCGTAAACATTGAGGGATGTCTTATGTACCCTAAGAAATATTTGGTGCCACTGTGCATCAGAGCTGCCTCCCCAGGGCCCCTGCCACTCAGTTTGAAAGGGTAGAAGCGCCTGGCTATCGATAGGATTGAGCAGATTATAAAGCCATGAGGTTGTGTGCCTATCATGGTCTTGGGATCTACATTTCTGAATGAATGGCATGTATGTGCGCCTAAGGTACTAAGTCATCTTCCCATTAGAGGCGAAATGGGCAATTTGGCGGTATTTCCAATGAGAGATTGGATTAGGAGAAGTCATTGATTTGCAGGTTTCATATGGGGCTTTGACAAGGTGTGGTTGACTTGCGCTGTGGCAGATGGATTGAATTATATGAGTCCTATCCAAGACATCATTGTCATGCCCTGTGCCAGATTGGATAAAACTGCAGACATGTAATCCCTGGTGACCCTGCCAAGGGCCTTATCGGTTTCTGTATACAGAAACATACCATCCACAGAATGCTGAGAGATCCAGGAGTGCACACCAATTACCTTGGTGGTATTGTCACGTGCCTTCCGCCAAATCACAAATCCCACTTGGTCTTTATTCACTTTGTCAGCAACTACCTCCTGCAGGCGCATGGCCAATACTCTTGTTAATATTTTCACATCTAGGTTCAGCAAGGATATTAGCTGGTAGCTCTGGCAAAGACCTGGGTCCTTGCCACTTTTAGGTAGCACTGTGATGTGAGCCTCAAGCAATTGTTAAGAGAGAGTGATGCCAGGAGGGATCCCATTAAATGCCTTAAAGGAATACTGTAGGGGGCTCCGGGGAAAATTAGTTGAACTTACCCGGGGCTTCTAATGGTCCCCCGCAGACATCCTGTGCCCACGCAGCCATTCACCGATGCTCCAGGTGGATTCAGGCCCTGCTTCCAGTTCACTTCTGGAATTTCCGACTTTAAAGTTGGAAAACCACTGCGCCTGCATTGCCGTGTCCTCGCTCCCGCTGATGTCACCAGGAGTGTACTGTGCAGGCCCAGACCATACTGGGTCTGCACAATACACTCCTGGTGATATCAGCGGGAGCGAGGGTGTGGCCGGGCAGGCGCAGTGGTTTTCAGACTTTAAAGTCGGAAATTCCAGAAGTGAACCGCAGGCGGGGCCGGAGCATCGGTGAGTGGCTGTGCGGGCACAGGATGTCTGCGGGGGACTATTAGAAGCCCCGGATAAGTTCAACTCATTTTCCCCCGACCCCCTACAGTGTCCCTTTAAGGAAGGGTGGAGCCAGAGCAGCAGCATAGAGCCTATAGTACTGCAAGGTTAGGCCATCTGGGCCTGGTCTTTTAGGGTGATCGGGAAGAAACCAAATTCCGGCAAGAAATTGGATATGTTAGCCCTTCTACTCTTAGGGCTGAGAGCAGTAGCTGAGCTAGAGTTCAAAATATAGAACTGAAAGCAATACTTTTGGTAGGCGCTGGCTATATCTTTGAAAGTGTGATGCAGTTTCCCTTCTAAATTTATGAAATTTATGCAAATGAAAATGTATGGTTTGTAGCATAAATTTTCATTTGCATTCACTTTGTAGGTGGTATAAGAGTTCCTCTCTCAGAGAGTGCAGTTCCTGTAACATGGCCTGTACTAGAGAGTAGAGACATCTTATGCTGCTGCTCCTATTTTTGAATCTTTAATATAAGAAACACATACCTAGCCAGTCTGTCTTTTTTTGGAGAGCTCCCAATTTGAGAAGTACACCCCTAATGACCACCTTGTGGGCTTCCCACACCATTAGAACATTGCAGAAGAGCATAGAAATTCCAGGAGCACACGTCAATAAAACTCCATCTCTTTAATTAATTTTCTTAAAACTAGATGCACCGTTAGACCAGAAACCTCATCAGTAGTGTTTTCTCTAAATAATTGTGCACAGCTTCAGACATCTCCCTCCAAGCTGAGTCATCTGTGAGCAACTGAGGATTCAATCTCCAATGGCTCTGTTTGCTCCAAGTAACCGGGAAGGCCAATTGGAAAAAAACAGGAACATGATCTGAGATATCCCACATTCTGAACATGACAGAGGCCTCTTACCTGTGTGTCTTATCAAGTGCTTTACAAAAGTCTGAACATGAATACGGTCTGTCACCTGTGTGAGTTTTCTGGTCTCTATCATAGAAATCTCTCCCGCACTCTGAACTTCAAAAAGTCTGCTCCCCAGTGTGTATTCTCATATGTCCATGAAGCTTGCCTTTCTGAGTAAATCATTTCCCCAGACTCATAAGGAGCCTTCAGAGACCCCAAAAAACTTACAGGTAAAAAGCCTTATTCATGTTCAATCATGAAACATTTTCTCACATTCTGAACGACAGAGGTCTCTTACCTGTGTGTCTCATCATGTGCTTTTACAAAAGTCTGAACATGAATATTGTCTGTCACCTGTGTGAGTCTCTTGGTGTTTATGAAAGTTTCCTCTGTCATAAAAATATTTCCCGCACTCTGAACATGGAAAATGCCGCTCCGCAGTGTGTATTCTCATGTGTCTATTAAGGTTTCAATTTTGAGTAAAACATTTCCCACCCTCTGAACATGAATAAGACATCTTACTTGTGTGAGTTTTTAGGTTTCTCTGAAGGCTCTTACCACCATGAAAAGTTTTCCCACATTCTGAACATGACAAGAGGCCTGTTACCCATGTGTCTTATCATGTGCTTTTCAAAAGTCTAAACATAAATACGGTCTGTCACCGGTGTGAGTTTTTCTTGTCTATAAAACTTTCCTCTTTCACAGAAAACTTTCCCGCATGCTGAATAGGAAAAAAGTTGCTCCCCAGTGTGTATTCTCATGTGTCTATTTAGGTTTCCATTCTGAGTAAAACATTTCCCACACTCTGAACATGAATAATGTTTCTCACCTGTGAGTTTTTTGGTGTCTCTAAAGGCTCTTTCTATCATGAAGAGTTTTCCCACATTCTGAATGACAAAGGCCTCTTACCTGTATGTCTCATTATGTGCTTTACAAAAGTTTGGACATGAATATGGTCTGTCACCTGTGTGAGTCTCTTGGTGTTTATGAAAGTTTCCTCTGTCATAAAAATATTTCCAACACTCTAAACGTAAAAAAAGTTGCTCCCCAGTGTGTATTCTCATGTGTCTATTTAGGTTTCCATTCTGAGTAAAACATTTCCCACACTCTGAACATGAATAAGACCTCTTACTTGTGTGAGTTTTTAGGTGTTCCTGAAGGCTCTTTTCTACCATGAAAAGTTTTCCCACATTCTGAACATGACTGAGGCCTCTTACCCATGTGTCTTATCATGTGCTTTCCAAAAGTCTGAACATGAATATGGTCTGTCACCTGTGTGTGTTTTTTTGGTGTCTACGAAAGTTTCCTCTATCATAGAAATCTTTCCCGCACTCTGAACTTCAAAAAGACCACTCCCCAGTGTGTATTCTCAAATGTCCATTAAGGTTTCCATTCTGAGTAAATCATTTCCCACACTCTGAACGTGAATAAGGCTTCTCACCTGTGTGAGTTTATAGGTATCTCTGAAGGCTCTTTCTATCTTGTTAAGTTTTCCAACATTCTGAACATGACAGAGGCCTCTTACCTGTATGTCTTATCATGTGCTTTACAAAAGTCTGAACATGAGTATGGTGTGTCACATGTGTGAGTTTCTTGGTGTCTATGAAAGTTTTATCTGTTGTAAAAATCTTTCCCACTTTCTGAACTTAGAATACACACTAGGGAGCGGTCTTTTTAAAGTTCAGAATGTGGGAAAGATTTTTTACAACAGATAAAACTTTCATAGACACCAAGAAACTCACACCGGTGACAGACCATATTCATGTTCAAACTTTTGTAAAGCACATGATAAGACATACAGGTAAGAGGCCTCTGTCATGTTCAGAATGTGGGAAACTTTACATGATACAAAGAGCTTTCAGAGATACCTAAAAACGCACCCAGGTGAGAAACCGTATTCATGTTCAGAGTGTGGGAAATGTTTTACTCAGAATGGAAACCTTCTTAAAGGACATGTGAGAATACACACTGGGTAGCGGCCTTTTTTCACATGTTCTTGAAGGTTTCCATTCTGAGTAAATCATTTCCCACACTCTCAACATGAATAAGGCTTCTCACCTATGTGAGTTTTTAGGTGTCTCTGAAGGCTCTTTCTATCATGTAAAGTTTTCCACACTCTGAACATGTCAGAGGCCTCTTACCTGTTCGTATTCATGCTCTAACTTTTATAAAACACATGATAAGACAAACAGGTAAGAGGCCTCTGTTATGTTCAGAATGTGGGAACACTTTACATGATAGAAAGAGCCTTCAGAGATACCTAAAAACTCACATAGGTGAGAAACCGTATTCATGTTGAGAGTGTGGGAAATGGTTTACTCAGAATGAAAACCTTAATAGACACATGCGAATACACACTGGGGAGCGGCATTTTTCATGTTCAGAGTGCAGGAAAGTTTTCTTTGACAGAGGAAACTTTCATAGACACCAAAAGACAACACAGACAACAGATCGTATTCATGTTGGTGTCTATGAAAGTTTCCTGTCATAGAAAACTATCCTGCACTCTGAACATGAAAAAGGCTGCGCCCAGTGTGTATTCTCATCTGTATTAAGGCTTCCATTCTGAGTAAAACATTTCCCACCCTCTGAATAAGTCTTCTCACCTGTGAGTTTTTAGGTGTCTCTGAAGGTTCTTTCTATCATGAAAAGTTTCCCCACATTCTGAACATGGCTGAGGCCTCTTGCCTGTGTGTCTTATCATGCGCTTTACAAAAGTCTGAACATGAATATGGTCTGTCACCTGTGTGAGTCTCTTGGTGTCTATGAAAGTTTCATCTGTCATAGAAATCTTTCCCGCACTCTGAACATGACAAAGGCTACTACCCAGTGTGTATTTACCTGTGTTCATGAAGGTTTCCATTCTGAGTAAAACATTTCCCACATTCTGAATATGAATACAGTCTGTCACCTGTGTAGAAATCTTTCTCACATTCTGAACATGGAAAAGTTTCCTCCCCAGAGTGTATTTTCATTTGTCTGATAAGGTTTCCATTCTGAGTAAAACATTTCCCACACTCTGAACATGAATACAGCTCCTCACCTGTGTAAGATTTATAGGTGTCTCTGAAGGCTTTTTCTATCATGAAAAGTTTTCCCACATTCTGAACATAACAGAGGCCTCTTTCCCATGGGTCTTATCATGTGCTTTACAAAAGTCTGAACATGAATATGGCCTGTCACCTGTGTGAGATTTTTAGTGTTTATGAAAGTTTTCTCTGTCATAAAAATCTTTTCTGCACTCTGAACATGAAAAAGTCTCATCCCCAGAGTGTATTTTCATGTGTCTGATAAGGTTTCCATTCTGGAGGAAAACATTTCCCACACTCAGAACATGAATACGGTTTCTCACCGGTGTGAGTTTTTTTGATTTCTCTGAAGGCTCTTTCTCTCATGAAAAGTTTTCCCACATTCAAACATGGTGTCTCAGACCTAAACAATTTCAGGCCGGTGGCCCTCACATCGGTCATCATGAAATCCTTTGAAAGCTTGGTCTTGCCTCTCCTCAAGCTGTCCACTGAGTCCCTGCTGGACCCGTTCCAGTTTGCGTATAGGGCAAATAGGTCTACTGACGACGCCATAAACATCTGCCTGGAGCTCGTTAATGAACACCTAGATAGACCTGACTCATACGCCAGGATCCTTCTACTTGACTTCAGCTTGGCGTTTAACACCATCAGCCCCCAAATACTTCAAGAGAATCTTGCTGCCCTTGGGGTCCACCCTACCCTTTGCCTCTGGATCACAGACTTCCTAAGCAACAGATCCCAGGTCATCAAGCTGGACACTATCATCTCCCAACCAAGGACCACCAACACAGGGGCCCCTCAAGGCTGCGTACTGTCGCCGTTCCTATTCTCCCTATACACTAACAATTGCAGGTCCACCGCGGACTCCGTCAAAGTCCTCAAGTTCGCCGACGATAACACCATTGTTGGCCTCATCTCTGGAAGTGACGAGCAGGAGTACCGCCACCAGGTTGACAGAATCTGCCACTGGTGTAGGGAGAACGGGCTGGTCCTGAACTCGGCAAAAACGGTGGAGATGATTGTAGACTTTAGGAAACGCGCTACCACTCCACCCCCGATCAGCATTGATGGCACGGTAGTTGAAAACGTTCCCTGCACACGCCTCCTTGGCACGACAATCTCTAAGGACCTGACTTGGAAAGCCAACACAACCACCACCCAGAAAAAAGCCCAGCAGAGACTATTTTTCCTACGCCAACTGAAGAAGTTCGGTATGGCCCGCGAGCTTCTGACGAGCTTCTACACAGCCACAATTGAATCTGTCCTCTGCTCCTCCATCCTGGTCTGGTATGCTGGCTCCTCCGCCAGCGACAGACACAAACTGCAGAGGGTCATCAGATCAGCGGAGAGAATCATCGGGAAACCACTCCCCTCTCTTGATCAAATCTTCAACTCAAGGCTGTGCTCCAGAGCTAAAAAAATAGCTAATGACCCGTCCCACTCAGGCTTTCGCTTCTTCAGCAGACTCCCTTTAGGCCGGAGATTCCGTTCCATCTACACCAGGACCACAAGGCACAGGAACAGCTTCTTCCCCTCAGCCGTCAACTACCTGAACTCTTGAACTCTAAACCTGATCGCATGGAAGCATATTGCTATGTAAATGTGCTCAAAGGCGACCAATTGCTGGAACTGTATCTTTGTATTGCTGATGCTTGCATGTAGTTGTATTGTATGTCCTGTTCCTTTTCTTCACACTTGCCCTGTACTTGCCAAAACCAATTCCGGGCACGGCCCAGTCGTGCTTGGCGAAATAAAATATTCTGATTCTGAACATGACGGAGGCCTCTTACCTGTATGTCTCCTCATGTGCCTTACAAAAGTCTGAACATGAATATGGTCTTTCACCTGTGTGCGTTTTTTGGTGTCTATAATGTTAACTCTGTCATAGAAAACTTATCCACACTCTGAACATGAAAAGGCCGCTCCCCAGTGTATATTTTCATGTGTCTATTTAGGTTTCCATTCTGAGTTAATCATTTCCCACACTCTGAACATGAATAAGGTGTGAGTTTATAGGTATCTCTGAAGGCTCTTTCTATCATGTAAAGTTTTCCAACATTCTGAACATGACAGAGGCCTCTTACCTGTATGTCTCATCATGTGCTTTACAAAAGGTTGAACATAAATACGGTCTGTCACCGGTGTGAGTTTGTTCTTGTCTATGAAAGTTTCTTCTGTCATAAAAAACTTTCCCACACTCTGAACATGAAAAAGACCGCTTCCCAGTGTCTATTTTCATAGGTGTATGAAGGTTTCCATTCTGAGTAAACCATTTCCCACACTCTGAACATTAATAAGGCTTCTCCCCGTCTGAGTTTTTTGGTGTCTCTGAAGGCTCTTTCTATCATGTAAAGTTTTCCCACATTCTGAATGACTGAGGCCTCTTACCTGTATGTCTTATCATGTGCTTTACAAAAGTCTGAACATGAATATGATCTGTCACCTGTGTGAGTTTCTTGGTGTCTATGAAAGTTGTATCTGTTGTAAAAATCTTTCCTGCATTCTGAACTTAGAATACACACCAGGGTGCGGCCTTTTTTAAGTTCAGAATGTGGGAAAGATTTTTACAACAGATAAAACTTTCATAGACACCAAGAAACTCACACAGGTAACACACCATACTCCTGTTCAGACTTTTGTAAAGCACATAAGACAAATAGGTAAGAGGCCTCTGTCATGTTCAGAATGTGAGAACACTTTACATGATAGAAAGAGCCTTCAGAGACACCTAAAAACTCACATAGGTGAGAAACCGTATTCATGTTCAGAGTGTGGGAAATGTTTTACTCAGAAAGAAAACCTTAATAGACGCATGAGAATACACACTGAGAAGGGGCATTTTTCATCTTCAGAATGCAGGAAAGTTTTCTATGACAGAGAAAACATTCATAGACACCAAAAGACAACACAGGTGACAGATTGTATTCATGCTCAAACTTTTATAAAGCACATAAGACAATCTGTCTGTTAGTCTTTTGGTGTCTATGAAAGTTTCCTCTGTCATAGAAAACTTTCCTGCACTCTGAACATGAAAAAGGCCGCACCCCAGTGTGTATTCTCATCTGTATTAAGGTTTCCATTCTGAGTAAAATATTTCCCACCCTCTGAACATGAATAAGGCTTCTCACCTGTGAGTTTAGGTGTCTCTGAAGGCTCTTTCGATCATGTAAAGTTTTCCAACATTCTGAACATGACAGACTTATTATGCTTGATTGCTGCTCGTTAACATTCAAAGGTGTTTATAATACCTGAAAACACTTGAATGAACCTCTGTTCTTAAGAGTGGTAGTCTTAAGTGATGTCGCGAACCTCCAATTTTCAGTTCGCGAACCCCGTTCGTGAACTTCCGCGGAAGGTTCGGTTCGCGGAAAACCGAACCTTCACGAACCGCAATAGACTTCAATGGGGAGGCGAACTTTGAAAAATAGAAAAAATTATGCTGGCCACAAAAGTGATGAAAAACATGTTTCAGGGGGTCTAACACCTGCAGGGGGGCATGGCGGAGTGGGATACACGCCAAATGTCCCGGGGAACAATCTGGATTTGACGCTAAGCAGCGTTTTAAGGGCAGAAATCACATTGAATGCTAAATTGCAGGCCTAAAGTGCTTTCAAACATCTTGCATGTGTATACATCAATCAGGGAGTGTAATTAGAGTACTGCTTCACACTGACACACCAAACTCACTGTGTTACGCACCACAAACAGCTGTTTGCGTAGTGACGGCCGTGCTGGACTGGTGCTCAACATGGCCAGAGTGTAGGCCGTGGCAGTTTTCCAGCCCATATGGTCGCCGGGCTGTGGTAGCTCAATGATAGAACAACAGTGACTGTCCAGCTGATCAAATTTGGTCTGTCCACAATGAAGCAACGACCTTATTATCTTTTGTGTGCCACCCCCACCCAAGACACTCAAATAGCCGGCGGTGATTGCTTCATTGTGATACGCAAGCCCCTTCACCGCGGTGAGGTAATGATCACGAAGGGGGATGGGCACATGTACATGCCTTTTGTTTTTTTGTTGCAGCCGCCCGCAGTGCAGCCAGAAAAATTAGGCAGGCATGTACACGCACCAGAAAAATGTGTATAGCGGCCACTGCTAGCAGCGGCCTTAAAAATTCCGGAATCCGCCTAGAGTCCTGGACCCTGTTGGTGGTGGTGGAGAAGGCAAGCGGCCTGCAGGCAGAGATGCTGTGTGTTGGGTTTGACTTAGACTTCGACCGTGCAGTAGCCCTCCGGGACCCATGCCTCATTCATTTTGATAAAGGTCAGGTACTGAACACTGTCGTGACTTCTCTTCTCAGTGACAATGCCTCCAGCTGCACTGAAGGTCCTTTCTGACAGGACGCTTGCGGCAGGGCCAAGAGGGAAGTTGGATGACAAATTGGGACAGCTCTGGCCACAGGTCAAGCCTGCGCAACCAGTAGTTCAAGGGTTCATCGTCGCTGCTCGCAGTGTCTACATCCACACTCAAGGCCGGGTAGTCGGCTACCTGCCGGTCCAGTTGTTGGTGGAGGGTGGATCCGGAAGTACTATGGCGAGGCGTTGGAGTAAAGAATGTCCGCATGTCCGACATCACCCTGAGATTGCTGGAGCGTCCTGTCCTTGCCTGCATGGACTTGGGAGGAGGAGGATTACTGCCAGTAGTACCTTGATTGCGTTGTGCTGTCACATCACCCTTAAACGCATTGTAAAGCATCATTGCCAGCTTGTTCTGCAAGTGCTGCATCCTTTCCGCCTTCTGTTGAGTTGGTAACAGGTCTGCCACTTTGTGCCTGTACCGAGGGTCTGGTAGCATGGCCACCCAGTACAGGTCATTCCCCTTGAGTTTTTAGATACGGGGTCCCTCAACAGGCTGGACAACATGAAAGAGGTCATCTGCACAAAACTGGATGCAGACGTACTCTCCATCTCCTCTTGCTCTTCCTCAGTGACAGCACGCAACTCCTCTTCCTCCCCCCAGCCACAAACAATACCACGGGAACGTGGAGCAGCAGAAGCCCCCTGTGAAGGCTGCTGCGGTTGTTCTTCTTCTGCCGCCTCTTCCTCCTCCACAGAAACACCTTCCTCATCATCATCATCCGAGTCTGACTCCTCTCCTTCCCCACACGACTCCTCTTCTTCCTCCTCCTCCCCCCCTCTGTGCTGCCGCAGGTGTTGAGGAAACATCTGGTTCGGATGAAAATTGCTCCCACGACTCCTCCTGCCATAACTGTTCTTCTTCACGCTCCTCCACAGCTGTATCCACCACTCTACGCACGGCACGCTCCAGGAAGTAAGCGTAGGGGATCAAGTCGCTGATGGTGCCCTCAGCGCGACTCACCAGTTTGGTCACCTCCTCAAATGGCTGCATGATCCTGCATGCATTTCGCATCAGTGTCCAGTTGTTGGGCCACAACATCCCCATCTTCCCAGATTGTGTCCTTCTACTGTATTTGTACAGGTACTGGGTGACGGCTTTCTCCTGGTCTAGCAGGCGAGAGAACATGAGCAGGGTGGAATTCCAGTGAGTCGGGCTATTACAAATGAGGCGTCTCACCGGCAAGTTGTTTCTACGCTGAATGTCCGCAAAGCGTGCCATGGCATTGTAAGACCGCCTGAAATGCCCACACAACTTCCTGGTCTGCTTTAGGACGTCCTCTAAGCCTGGGTACTTGCACACAAATCTTTGCACAACCAGATTCAGCACATGTGCCATGCAGCGTACATGTGTCAGCTTTCCCAAATTCAATGCGGAAATGAGATTGCTGCCGATCTTCAGCTGGTGCGGGGTCAGCCATTGCTCCACCTGTTTGTTAAGAGCAGCCAGGAGAGCTGGTCAAGTGTGACTCTCCGCTTTGAGGCAAGACATGTCTAAGATGGCGTGACACCATCATACCTGGCATGCAGCATAGGCCCTGGGGTGCGGGGGCTGTGTAGCTAAAGAGGATATTGCGGCACCAGCCGAGGAGGATGACGATAGCGAAGAGGATGTAGCAGGCCTGCCTGCAAGCCGTGGAGGTGTCACAAGTTGGTCCGTTGCGCAGTCACATACTCCCTGCTTGCTGCCATCGGTCATCAGGTTGACCCAATGGGTTGTGTACGTAATGGGCCGTGCTTGGCAGACCAGGCATCCATGGTCAGGTGGACCCTTGACCCAACGCTCTTCGCAATAGATGACACCACTTGCCTCTCAACTGCATGGTACAGCTTGGGTATGGCCTGTATGGCCTTTTGTGAAAAATAATTTCGGCCTGGTATCTTCCACTGCGGTGTCCGAATGGCCACAAATTTACGGAAAGCCTCTGACTCCACCAGCTTGTAGTGTAATAGCTGGCGAGCTAATAGTTCCGTCACGCCAGCTGTCAGACGCCGAGCAAGAGGATGACTGGCAGACATTTGCTTCTTACACTCAAATACTTCCTTTACGAACAGCTGGCTACTGCTGTGGGCAGAGGAGAAGGAACCGCTCAAGGGCAGAGTCGGTGTGGAGGAGGGTGGCTGTGAAGGTGCAAGGGAGAAAGCAGCTGAAGAAGATGATGCACCTGAAGGAGGAAGAGGAGGAGGGTGGCTTGTCTTTTGGGTGCTGCTTTTCCTCAGGTGTTCTTGCCATAGCTCAAAAGGTGGATCAGCGCAACACCAGGCCGCCTCCGAATGGCCTCCATCAGAGATGCGCTGAGCCCCCCCAGGAACTACAAACGCACCTTGAACCCAAACAGAAGCTCTGCATATACACCAAAAGCATGGCTGTTAAGTGGGAGCAGCTGACCAAAAACGAATTACATTAGTACATAGCAAGGAAATGAGCAGCGCTACTTAAAAACAGACTAGTGACTACCTGCAAAAGAGTGCAAGCCCCACTTGTGGGGTCGAATACACACCGAGCATACACATGACCTGTCTACCACTAGAGGAGGATGTTGGTTTCCATTAACAGCTTGCATGCAACCTATTAAGTACTCGTCCCTCCCACTGCGAAGAAGTCAATCCTCCATGGGAGGGGCCTAATACATTGACTTCTTCGCAGCTTCACTTTCCTCAGACTCCTCCACAACTGCAACAACATTAGGTGGTTCATCATCCCCCTCCTCACATGTTACGTCCATACTATCACCACCTAACTCAGACGTATGAGGTGATGTACCTGCGCCTTCTTGTTGTTGCAGTAGTGGCTGTGAATCAGTGATTTCACCACCACCAAATAACTCCTGCCAGGTGTCAAATGCAGCGGATGTGGTACTTGTACTAGCGCTGGTGGCACTGGCTGCGGGAGATGAGGTGTTCTGTGTTAAATACTCAACCACGTCCTCACAATTTTGGGAAGTGATGGCACGTGCCTTCTTCTGAGCACTGTACTTTGGGCCAGGGCCGCACAAAATCACAGCAACACCACCTCGCACAGACCTGCCGGTGCCAGATGGCCTTCCTATGGGTCTGCCTCTACCTCTTCCTCTACCTGGTTTGTCCATTTTGTCCATCACGGGGGGATGCTGTTAGGCTTGGTGGTGTATTCTCCACAGTCAGCATGCAACGCATGAGCTGGCGTGGAGGAGGTACACACACTAGCACAAGGAAACAGGCTATCCCTAGTATAGTGGAGGGGAGGACTGACTCCAATAGGAGATTGTGGCGCACAGAGCCGGTGCAGATCTGACAGCCACAAACAATGCTTTCGTTATAACGTCTCAGCGCAAAGTAGCGCTGAGCGCATAAACCAGAACTGAGGAGATCAGGACAGGTAGACAGAATGAACGCTTGCTAGCTAGCGGCTACTTAGCGACAGCAAGCGTCCAAAACCAGACAGACTGGAATGAGGCAGCCAATGCGATGCGGCGATGGCGTGCCTCACAAAGACAGGACAGGATAGTCAGAAAATAGCAGGATTAAGATAGATGAACGTAACACAGATAAATATACAATAAGTATGTTTTCCTAGCGTATTACAATTACAGCTATCAATGAAACTATTTGTAACATCTGACTAACATATGTATATATCGGCAATGAACCGATATATGACATAAGCAGGAACGCTGACTAGGACTGGAGTAATACAGGGAACAGGACTCAGAAGGATTCGCAGAGATGAACGCAATCCACAAACGGTAACAGAACAGGATTCAGAAGGATTCGTTATCTCTTCGCAGAGATGAACGCAATCCACAAACAGTAACAGAACAGGATTCAGAAGGATTCGTTATCTCTTCGCAGAGATGAACGCAATCCACAAACGGTAACAGGACAGGATTCAGAAGGATTCGTTATCTCTTCGCAGGGATGAACGCAATCCACAAACAGAACCAGAAGCAGGGTAACTACCTCAGCACGGGTGGTCACGGTACGCGCAACCTACCAAAACGTGCTGGAAAGCTGACTAACTGCACACAGGATATAAACAGTTCGTGTACGTATACATCAGCGACACTGATGTATTAACGTAACACAAATACAAGGAAAATAATAAACGTGCTGGTATGCATATATATTGGCAATGAACCAATATATGATGCAAAGACCAGCAAAGTATCTTTATAACAAGAAACACGATCGGGGGCTAAAGCGACAGCAAGACTGGCTTACACTGAAGCTATGAAAACCCAAGGAAACCCTGCAGGAAGCAGATCTTTATACTGAGGTCATCCAATGGGAGCAGACATGCAGATTCCCACACAGGTGAATGATAATCAGTCACAAGCTGACAGCAGGGAAAGACAGACAAAGCTATGCAACTTGCATGGAAATAGATCAGAACTGCCTGAGCTGCAGCACTACTACTTCCAGTAATAGCTGCTGCAGCAGCGATCATTACAGTACCCCCGCCTTTAAAAGCGGATTCCAGACGCTTTTCAAAACCGAAATTCCCAACAAAACAGTCTGACTGATAATTCATGATGACCGGGACAGCCCGGCAAGACCGAATTCCAGAATCAGTCCCCACAAGACTGGACCCATCAGAACCAGAACCTACAGAACCACGCCCATCAGTACCAGAAGCCCCAGTGTGACACCCATCAGAACCATGATTTCCAGAAGAAAGCCCTCCGAAATTCCCTGAGCGATACCCACCGCCTTCCAGGAACCGTTCAGAAACGCCAAAGCCTTTGCAATGCCCACCGGTACTGTCTTTACCAACACAAAACCCACTGTTGAACCAGTCCAAGGTACCAGGACAGGTTTTCTCAGAGACCTCCCAGAACACCTTGAAGCTCCAAAGAGATCCCCATATGTCAGAACGCCCCTTAGGCTCACATGGAGAACTATCAAGAACCGCTATGGAACCTAGGGCATTTCCCGAGTCAGGGCCACAAGGACAAACATCAATATCAGGGCTTTCAGGGACCAGAACCATCTCTGGGCATGCAGGCAGACTGGCAACATCAGAACGTGTTCCCACTAAGGAAGCATCAGAGCACGCTAACACCTTAGACACACTTGGGCATTCTGGCACACAAAGAACATCTGGGCACACCGGCACAAGAGAAACCTCTGGGCATGTCAAGGAACTGTGAGCCTCAGGGTCAGCCAAGACAGGACCAAAACCAGGACTGGCCAAAAAAAAATCATCATGACTAAACTTCGCAACCACTGGACTTTTACACGAGAATGCTGGATCAGACTTAGATGTCGCTGATTCCAGCAAAGTCAGTAACAAATCAGATTCAGGGGCACCAACAAAACAGGACAAATCTTCTGATGTATGCACTGAACCAGATAGGGACTCCACAACTACCTCTGGACTGGACAGAGACTCATTTAATACACTGGATTGGAGCTCATGAGGCGCTGCAGAACAAGTCAGTATTGCAGCAGCCCCCACTGGACTAGGCAAAACTGAGGAATTCCCTGGACAGGAAGGGGACTCTGGAACCTCTGCCACAGCGGCCAGAGAACTAGAATCTTTCAGGATACAGGGCTGGGTTTCAGGAACACTCATCGGACCGGACTGAAATTCTGAGATTTCTATTATTTTGACCAGAGAATCAGAATTATCCATGTTACAGGGCAAGACTTCTGAAACATTCAGAGGACAGGGCTGGAGTTCCTCGGCTGTTACAACACTGGAGAGGGACTCAACAACATTGGTTAAATCAGACTGTGTACAGGGCAAGGTATCTGACACACTTGCTGACGAGGACAATATTTCAATGACTTCTGCTTTGCTGGGCAGAAATTCATCAAGTTTTATTAGAGCAGACTGTAATTCCAAAACAGCTGCTAGACAAGTGAATATTACTGCAACACCAACTGAGGTAAGCAGTGCTTCAGCCTCCTCTGCTAGAGGGTTTAAAGTATCCAAAATACTGGGTGAAGCATAAGACTCTGCGACCACAGCTTCACTGGACAGGATCACTGAACAGTCCATATTGCAGGGCAAAACCATGGAAGCACCTGCTGGACAGCATAATGATTCTGTGACCTGAGTTTCATTGGAGAGATCTACTGCACAATTCATGGTACAGGGCAAATTTATTGGAAAATTTTCTGAACAAGGTAATAATTCTGCGATTTCAGGTTCACATAGCAGATGCTCTGAGTTATTCACGAAACTAGAGCGAGGTGTAGAAACAGGAAGATCAAGACACAATGTTTGCGCATCTGCTGGATCAGACAGGAGTTGAACTTTATTAACACAGGTAATTTCTGCAGAAGTGTTTGCAGAGACAGGCAAGATTTTTCTGGTGTCTGTTTCACTAAACAAAGAGTCATGAGTACTGGCTAGGCTGGACTCGGAAGTCAGCAGGACCTCTGGATTCTCTGCTGAGAAATTTGCGCAGGGCAAGGTTAAGAATGTATCAGTGGCTTATGTTTTACTGGGAAGTAACACTGAGTTATCCATGGTACAGGGTGGAATTGCAGGAACTTCAATTTCACACAAAAAGAGCTCCGAATCACCTGCTGAATCAGCCAAAGGTGCTGAAGCAGGCGGGTCAGAACGCCAAATTTGCGAATTCGGAGTCACAAAAAAATCATCCAAAATCAGTTCCCACACATCAATCAATGGAGCCACAAAGTCATACTCACACACACCAGTTTTTATTAGGTTATAGGCAGACTTAATGCATGCATTCAATACCAATTCACTTTTTGCACTGTAAAATTGACAAAATGAACTTGAATCATTCTTCCATTCATTGACCAGAGCTTCCATCTCTCCTTTCTCAAATGGAGGATTCCAAGCATACTTAACAGGCAGATCATGGTTTGCAGATATGATTGTGGCAGGCACATGTATAGGGTTAATTAGCAGGTGATTGGCAGATTCCTTATTCTTAAGAATCTTTAATACCTGTAGCAAGTGTTGAACTGTAGTGTATGCAAACTTCCCTTGGTTCACAAATAAGTTGATTTGTTCAATACTCTGTAATATCTCATCATAATCATACTCAGATAATTCTTTTAAACAAAAATCTTTATTTTCCCTAGCCAGGGAGGAAAGTTCATTAGTAGTTTCATAAGTCCATTTAACTCCCCTGAAAGACAATTGCATTTCATTATCTGTTAATGGCAGAATCTCATTATAGGTCTCAGTCGCTAAAGATAACGATTCTGCAGATTGGACACGTTTCTTAGAACGTTTGCGTTTTGCCTTTGACCTTGCGGTTTTTGGTGATTTATTCAAAGCTGCAGGAAAATTATCAGTAACACTTTCTGCTTGCTGCTCATTCTTGCAAGCAATTGAAGGAGCAGCTGATTGGCCTGCTGCCAGGAGTTCATTAAGAGGAAAAGGCAATGGATCTATGCGCAACCAGTTATGGATCACAAACGCTAGAAATTCCAGCGGTCTATCTTTCAAATCGGAATGATTGAGAACATCAAATGCCCACTGGAATAATTCCCCTTTAAACAAAATATAACTTAGTTGGAGTGCCCAGGTTGAAACAGGAGTCGCTTGGAGATCAGGATTGGTCAGGAACCTGGCACATTCAGAGAAAAACTTATTTTCTGTTTCAGAGCTAAGTTCTTCAAATTTCTTAAACAGGAACCATAATTAACAGTGTCATACTTTCTGGGAATCCCCCCCACAATGGGGATTGGTAATGGGGTTTTCATAATGTTAGGCTTGGTGGTGTATTCTCCACAGTCAGCATGCAACGCATGAGCTGGCGTGGAGGAGGTACACACACTAGCACAAGGAAACAGGCTATCCCTAGTATAGTGGAGGGGAGGACTGACTCCAATAGGAGATTGTGGCGCACAGAGCCGGTGCAGATCTGACAGCCACAAACAATGCTTTCGTTATAACGTCTCAGCGCAAAGTAGCGCTGAGCGCATAAACCAGAACTGAGGAGATCAGGACAGGTAGACAGAATGAACGCTTGCTAGCTAGCGGCTACTTAGCGACAGCAAGCGTCCAAAACCAGACAGACTGGAATGAGGCAGCCAATGCGATGCGGCGATGGCGTGCCTCACAAAGACAGGACAGGATAGTCAGAAAATAGTAGGATTAAGATAGATGAACGTAACACAGATAAATATACAATAAGTATGTTTTCCTAGCGTATTACAATTACAGCTATCAATGAAACTATTTGTAACGTCTGACTAACATATGTATATATCGGCAATGAACCGATATATGACATAAGCAGGAACGCTGACTAGGACTGGAGTAATACAGGGAACAGGACTCAGAAGGATTCGCTATCTCTTCGCAGAGATGAACGCAATCCACAAACGGTAACAGAACAGGATTCAGAAGGATTCGTTATCTCTTCGCAGAGATGAACGCAATCCACAAACAGTAACAGAACAGGATTCAGAAGGATTCGTTATCTCTTCGCAGAGATGAACGCAATCCACAAACGGTAACAGGACAGGATTCAGAAGGATTCGTTATCTCTTCGCAGGGATGAACGCAATCCACAAACAGAACCAGAAGCAGGGTAACTACCTCAGCACGGGTGGTCACGGTACGCGCAACCTACCAAAACGTGCTGGAAAGCTGACTAACTGCACACAGGATATAAACAGTTCGTGTACGTATACATCAGCGACACTGATGTATTAACGTAACACAAATACAAGGAAAATAATAAACGTGCTGGTATGCATATATATTGGCAATGAACCAATATATGATGCAAAGACCAGCAAAGTATCTTTATAACAAGAAACACGATCGGGGGCTAAAGCGACAGCAAGACTGGCTTACACTGAAGCTATGAAAACCCAAGGAAACCCTGCAGGAAGCAGATCTTTATACTGAGGTCATCCAATGGGAGCAGACATGCAGATTCCCACACCGGTGAATGATAATCAGTCACAAGCTGACAGCAGGGAAAGACAGACAAAGCTATGCAACTTGCATGGAAATAGATCAGAACTGCCTGAGCTGCAGCACTACTACTTCCAGTAATAGCTGCTGCAGCAGCGATCATTACAGATGCTAGGTATATGCAGTGAGGTGAGTTCACTCAACACAAAGGTAGTTATATGCAGTGAGGTGGGTTCACTCAACAGTAAATGTAGTTATATGCAGTGAGCTGGGTTCACTCAATGGTAAAAGTAGTTTTATTCAGTGAGCTGGGTTCACTCAACACAACAGGTAGTTAGATGCAGTGAGGTGGGTTCACTGAACAGTAAAGGTAGTTAGATGCAGTGAGCTGGGTTCACTCGACACAAAGGTAGTTATATGCAGTGAGGTGGGTTCACTCAACAGTAAAGGTAGTTATATGCAGTGAGATGAGTTCACTCAACACAAAAGGTAGTTAGATGCAGTGAGGTGGGTTCACTCAACAAAAAACGTAGTTATATGCAGTGAGGTGGGTTCACTCAACAGTAAAGGTAGTTGTATGCAGTGAGCTGGGTTCACGCAACACAACAGGTAGTTAGATGCAGTGAGGTGGGTTCACTCAACAGTAAAGGTAGTTAGATGCAGTGAGGTGGGTTCACTCAACACTAAAGGTAGTTAGATGCAGTGAGGTGGGTTCACTGAACAGTAAAAGTAGTTATATGCAGTGAGCTGGGTTCACTCAACACAACCAGTAGTTATATGCAGTGAGCTGGGTTCACTTAATAGTAAAGGTAGTTAGATGCAGTGAGGTGGATTCACTCAACACAAAAGGTAGTTAGATGCAGTGAGGTGGGTTCACTCAACAAAAAGGTAGGTAGATGCATTGATGAGGTGGGTTAAGTAAACACAACAGGTACTAGTAGGTACTCGAACTTCATCGATGGACGTATGTCTTTTTTCAACCAAAATAACTATGTAACTATATGCAGTACTGGGTAGTAAAATGTGCAGCTCCCTGTCACACACACAGGTAGTCACTGAATAAGCTGGGCTGCTGGCAGTGGCACACACAGTATGAATTTGCAAGACTGTGTATGCAACAAAAGTGTCTGTTTTTTTTTTTCTGTGTGTCAAACTAAGTACAGGATTAGCGCTGTTAGGGCGTGCTATTACAGCGATAATAATCAGCCAGGAGCAAGCTAAGAAGCCAAGAACCTAACTAATCTTTCCGGCGAGCCTGCCTTATATAAGGGGGTGGGGGGGCTCCATGGCTTAGTGTAGCCTGATTGGCTACAATATGCCTGCTGACTGTGATGCAGAGGGTCAAAGTTGACCCTCATAGTGCATTATGGGGCAAATCGAACTTCCGAAAAAGTTCGCCTTCTCTTGGCGAACGCGAACCACCAAAGTTCGCCTGGAACCGTTCTCCGGCGAACCGTTCGCGACATCTCTAGTAGTCTTTAAAGGGGAACTGAAGAGAGAGGTATATGGAGGTTGTCATGTTTATTTCCTTTTAGACAATACCAGTTGCCTGGCAGCCCTGCTGATCCTCTGCCTCTAATACTATTAGCCATAGCCCCTGAACAAGCATGAAGCAGATCAGGTGTTTCAGTGGTTCAGACTTATAAGTCTGATCTGACAAGACTAGCTGCATGCTTGTTTCTGGTTTTAATCAGATACTACTGCAGAGAAATAGACCAGCAGGGCTGCCAGGCAACTGGTATTGATTAAAAGGAAATAAACAGGACAGCCTACATATACCTCTCTCTTCAGTTCCCCTTTAAGGGGTTGAATAATTGTATCAGTGAAGAAATCCCACAAAAAAACATTTAATACTGTATTACAAAAACAATTGATGTAATTTAGTTGCATTTGGTTCTTTAAAAAGTTCTTGTAAGATTTCATTCTGAACACAATTACAAAGGTACACTAAATTCCCTAAAACCCTTCACAGCATTGGGGGTTGAATAATTTTGAACACAACTGTACATAATGCAAACAGGCTTTTACCCTGAGAGATTCCATGCTGACATATATTGGAAAGAAGTCTGCAGTGTGTGGGCAGGCAGTAGACACCTCTCTGATCTTATTGGAACCGAGAGGGATCTGTATCGATCTGCCCATACATCAAGTGATATATGGCTACCTTTAGAAAATGTTTCTGCTGTTAATAGGCAAAGGTTTGCAACCTCCACCTGGATCATATCAAATAATAGTAGACTGCTGAAAGGTAGAGACATAGCAGTCATGTAATTGTAGCCACCTACAGTACCTGCAGCACATGTTTTATCATAGATACAAGTATTCCTGTATTTTTTTTTCTTACTGCCATTAAATCTATGCTGCTGCAACTGCACTAGTGTTGGGCGAACAGTGTTCGCCACTGTTCGGGTTCTGCAGAACATCACCCTGTTCGGGTGATGTTCGAGTTCGGCCGAACACCTGACGGTGCTCGGCCAAACCGTTCGGCCACATGGCCGAACTAAGAGCGCATGGCCGAACGTTCCCCGAACGTTCGGCTAGCGCTGTGATTGGCCGAACGGGTCACGTGGTTCGGGCCCGAACGCGCTCTGATTGGCCGAACGGTCACGTGGTTCGGGTAAATAAATACCCGAACCACGTCATATCTCCGCCATTTGTCTGTGGGTTTAGCTTTGGGTAGGCAGGCAGGGTAGTTCGCTCTCCAGCCACGCTAGCCAGGGTCCCCCCCAGTCATTGTGTGTCGCTGCTGGGAACAGTAGTACACCGCTCGCTCAGCCACACTATATATAGCATTGTTTACTGCCACTGTGTACCTCGCTCAGCCACGCTATATATAGCATTGTGTTTTCTGACACTCTGTGTACACGGCTCAGCCTGACTATATAGCATTGTGTGTACTGCCACTGTGCACCTCGCTCAGCCACGCTATATATAGCATTGTGTTTACTGCCACTCTGTGTACACGGCTCAGCCAGACTATATAGCATTGTGTGTACTGCCACTGTGTACCTCGCTCAGCCACGCTATATATAGCATTGTGTTTACTGCCACTCTGTGTACACGGCTCAGCCAGACTATATAGCATTGTGTGTACTGCCACTGTGCACCTCGCTCAGCCACGCTATATATAGCATTGTGTTTACTGCCACTCTGTGTACACGGCTCAGCCAGACTATATAGCATTGTGTGTACTGCCACTCTGTGTACACGGCTCAGACAGACTATATAGCATTGTGTGTACTGCCACTCTGTGTACACCGCTCAGCCAGACTATATAGCATTGTGTGTACTGCCACTCTGTGTACACGGCTCAGCCTGACTATATAGCATTGTGTGTACTGCCACTGTGCACCTCGCTCAGCCACGCTATATATAGCATTGTGTTTACTGCCACTCTGTGTACACCGCTCAGCCAGACTATATAGCATTGTGTGTACTGCCACTCTGTGTACACCGCTCAGCCAGACTATATAGCATTGTGTGTACTGCCACTCTGTGTACACGGCTCAGCATGACTATATAGCATTGTGTGTACTGCCACTGTGCACCTCGCTCAGCCACGCTATATATAGCATTGTGTTTACTGCCACTCTGTGTACACCGCTCAGCCAGACTATATAGCATTGTGTGTATTGCCACTCTGTGTACACGGCTCAGCCAGACTATATAGCATTGTGTGTACTGCCACTCTGTGTACACCGCTCAGCCAGACTATATAGCATTGTGTGTACTGCCACTCTGTGTACACGGCTCAGCCTGACTATATAGCATTATGTGTACTGCCACTCTGTGTACACGGCTCAGCCTGACTATATAGCATTGTGTGTACTGCCACTGTGCACCTCGCTCAGCCACGCTATATATAGCATTGTGTTTACTGCCACTCTGTGTACACCGCTCAGCCAGACTATATAGCATTGTGTGTACTGCCACTCTGTGTACACGGCTCGGCCTGACTATATAGCATTGTGTGTACTGCCACTGTGCACCTCGCTCAGCCACGCTATATATAGCATTGTGTTTACTGCCACTCTGTGTACACCGCTCAGCCAGACTATATACCATTGTTTACTGACACTCTGTGTACACGGCTCAGCCTGACTATATAGCATTGTGTGTACTGCCACTGTGCACCTCGCTCAGCCACGCTATATATAGCATTGTGTTTTCTGACACTCTGTGTACACGGCTTAGCCTGACTATATAGCATTGTGTGTACTGCCACTGTGCACCTCGCTCAGCCACGCTATATATAGCATTGTGTTTACTGCCACTCTGTGTACACGGCTCAGCCTGACTATATAGCATTGTGTGTACTGCCACTCTGTGTACACCGCTCAGCCAGACTATAAAGCATTGTGTGTACTGCCACTCTGTGTACACGGCTCAGCCAGACTATATAGCATTGTGTTTACTTCCACTCTGTGTCTGCTGGGCCTGGGAACAGTAGTACACCGCTCACCCGCCACTGTATAGCATTGTGCTCTGTGTCGCTGCTGGGAATAGTGGTACACCGCTCACCCGCCACTGTATAGCATTGTGCTCTGTGTCGCTGCTGGGAATAGTGGTACTGTATAGCATTTCTGTACTGCCACTGTACTGCTGCCAGTCAGCGTGTACTGTAAGGATAAGTGAAATGAGGAAGAAATCCGGTGAAAGAGGAAGGGGCAAGGGAAGAGGTGTTTCCCCTGACGGTTCACGTACAGGTCACAGGGGAGCACCCAAGAAAACCAACTCAATACCGCTCATGTTGTCCAGGACAACAACCCTCACAAATCCAAAAGAACAGGACCAGATAATTACTTGGATGACCTCTCAAGCGTCCAGCAGTGGGTTAAGCAGCACCAGCACATCACGCACGAGGTCCGAGTCCTCAGCCAGTTACAAGGAGCCAGTGGGCACAAAGCTGACACAACCGGCAGCGACACCACGCACACAACTGCCAGATAACCAGTCCGATGAATTACCTCAGGACACAATGGGGTATTCGCAGGAGCTATTCCCAGCCCAACAAACTTCCACCTTTCAAAGGTCAATGGAGGAACAGCCAGAAATGTTGTGCCCGGATTCACAACCATTAACTGTGGGAAATGCACCGCGCACTGAAATACAAGGCGAGTCCGAGGAGGACTCGGAAACCCAAATCCCAGAGCAAGTTGGGCAGGAGGGGTTGCAATTGCAGGAGGTCGGCCGACAAGATCTGGAAGACGACGTTGGAGTGAGCTGCGCAGAGGTTGTTCTGGGGAGCTCTACTCCACGGCGGCGGCCCCCCACAATGACATATGACGAGTTTGAGGAGATGGAAGAGGAGGGTATGGACAATGTGGACAGAGACCCAAATTTTGTTTGTGAACGAGAACATCGCCGTCGTAGCAGCAGCACAGATGAGTCTGTTGAAGAACCCACTGCTGCACGAGTTCGCCTTGTACCACAAGGTAGGCGGCGCGCAATTTCAGGCACCACAAGCGTGGAAGTTCAAGTGAGAGGCAAAAGAGGAGCAAACAGAAATCGCCAGCAAGGCAGGTGCTCCAAAGTCTGGGCTTTCTTTGAAGACTGCACTGAGGATGTTACCATGGCGATTTGCAAGGTGTGCAAGACCCGCCTGAGCAGGGGGAAAAGTATTAACAACCTCTCCACCACCAGCATGAGCCGCCACATGCTATCCAAACATCCCACTCTGTGGGCAAACTCGGCAGGACAGGGTACCAGCAACACTGCCTCCCTTGGGTTCACCAGACTCACCACCAGACCCGCCTCAGCAGCAGCGGTAGCCCAGCCATTGCGTGGTTCACAACATTCACAAACATCAGACGACGCTGACACTGTCACTTTCCGGAGTAGTGCTCTTGAGGTCTCCCAGTGTTCATCAAACACAACAACCAACAGCTCTTCCGTGTGCAGCGCTACGGTTCAGTTGTCTGTGTCGGAGATGTTTGAGCGCAAGAGGAAATTGCCAGCAAATGACCCCCGGGCCGTGGCAGTAACAGCCAGCATAGCCAAGCTTCTGGCCTGCGAAATGCTGCCATATCGAGTGGTGGAGACAAACAGCTTCAAGGGCATGATGTCAGTGGCCATCCCACGTTACGTGGTTCCCAGCCGCTACCACTTTGCGCGCTCTGCAGTGCCTGAGTTGCATGAGCACGTGGTCAGCAAAATAACCCGAAGCTTGAAGAATGCCGTTGCCTGCAAGGTTCACCTCACCACTGACACCTGGACGAGTGCGTTCGGCCAGGGTCGATACATCTCCCTTACCGCGCACTGGGTGAACCTTGTGGAGCCTGGCAGCGATTCCTCACCTGCTACGGCGCGGGTGTTGCCCACGCCGCAAACAGCTGCACCGCCGTCCCTCCCACTGGATAACAACAGCAGCACCTACCTCTCTGACTCCTTCTCCTCCAACGCATCTCAAAGCTGTACCTCATCCGGAAACGCTAACCCAGCAGCAGTAGGATCGTGGAAGCAGTGCAGCACAGCTGTTGGCATGCGTCAGCAAGCGTTGCTGAAGCTGATCTGCCTTGGGGATAAGCAGCACACGGGGAGGAAATTTGGAAGGGAATAAAGGAACAGACGGATTTGTGGCTGGCACCGCTGGACCTGAAACCGGGCATGGTTGTGTGTGATAATGGGAGTAATCTCATTCGCGCTTTAAGGTTGGCTAAGCTGACACACATCCCTTGCCTGGCGCACGTGATGAACCTAGTAGTTCAGCGGTTCCTGAGGACATACCCAGGCGTGGCCGATCTTCTGTTGAAGGTGCGTCGAGTGGCCAAACATTGTAGAAATTCCAGTACTGCTTCGGGGGCACTCGCCAAGATGCAGGAGCGCTTCAATCTCCCCCACCATCGCTTGCTGTGTGATGTCCCTACGCGCTGGAATTCTATGCTGCACATGCTAGCACGCTTTTGCGAGCAGAAGAGTGCAGTGGTCCAGTACATGACGGCGCAGTACCGAGGCGCATCCGGACAGCTGCCAAGCTTCTGTGGATCCGATTGGGCCAACATGTTGGACCTCTGCCAAGTCCTCCAAAATTTTGAGCAATCCACGTTGCTTGTGAGCAGTGACAACTCTTCAGTCAGCATTACCATACCACTGCTGTGTTTACTGAAGAGGTCAATGTTGAAAATCAAGGAAACAGCTGTCATGATGCAACTGGGGGAATCTGAAGGAGAAAACGATCAGCGTGATGGTACCAACATCAGGCCATCCGCCTCAGGGAACGCTGGCCCCAGCAGCTATGACGAAGAAGAGGAGGAGGAACAGCTGGAGTTGGAGCAGGAATTTCCTGCCACCACTGACGAGGGCCAGAGCGGTGCACGTTGGACTTCCACAATTCAGCGCGAATGGTCAGCAGAAGCAGACCAGGAGGAAGGTGACGACTATGATGCATCACAACAACTATCACAACGCTCACAAGAGGATGATGAGGATTCTGGTAGGACTCTGGCACACATGGCTCAATTCATGCTAGACTGCATTGAACGCGACCCACGCATTGTGCGCATTCTGGACAACACCAATTACTGGGTTTATACCCTTCTGGATCCACGGTACAAACACAATGTTCCAAAACTGCTTGAAGAAAGAGTCAGACAGGTCAAAATGGAAGAATACCAGCAGGCCCTTGTGGAGACTTTAGAGAGGTGATTGACATCCTCCCCCTCCTCTAGCCAGTTGTACGCCGACAGACTGACTTCCGCAAACCCAGGACGACCAGGAGGGCAGCAAACAACGCAAGCCGCAGCTAGTGCCCAAAAGGGAATGGTATCGGCAGTGTCCTTGGAGTGGGAAAATTTTCTGACACCCATGCAGCAGCAGCCCACTGAACAGGAAGCGTGCAGATCCACCTCCAACACCGATCGCCTGGAGAAGATGGTCAAGGACTACATGTCAGATGACGTAGCTGTGTCGAACAATCCATCTGCACCCTTCAACTATTGGGTATCGAAGCTAGACACCTGGCACGAACTGGCAATGTACGCAATAGAGGTGCTGGCTTGCCCGGCAGCCAGCGTTATGTCGGAACGCTGTTTCAGTGCTGCCGGTGGCATCGTCACAGATCGGCGTATCCGCCTCTCCACAGAAAATGCAGACCGTCTGACTCAAATTAAAATGAATCAATCCTGGATTGGAAATGACTACGCAACACTCCAGGACCCCAACCAAGTAACATGACCAATGAACATCTGGGATGGTGTAGCGTTTCCGGTCCCTGTTTATTGAACCTCTCATCTGTATTACATTTATGACTGCATGGCGGCAAAAAGCATTGCTGCTATATCCGCACGCTTTTTGTCCTCATGCAAGGCCTGGGTTGTTGTGTCTCAAAAAGCATTGCCTTCTCCTCCTGCGCCTGCTCCTGTTCCATCACGTGTGCTGCTGCTGCTGCTGGGTTAGCGTTGCCGGTCCCTCCCTGTTTATGGAACCTCTTATCTTTATTACATTTATGACTGCATGGCGGTACAAAGCATGCTATCCGCATGCTTCTTGTCCTCATGCAAGGCCTGGGTTGTTGTGTCTCACAAAGCGTGGCCTTCTCCTCCTGCGCCTCCTCCTGTTCCATCACGTCTGCTGCTGCTGGGTTAGCGTTGCCGCGTGGTCCCTGTTTATTGAACCACTTATCTTTATTACATTTATGACTGCATGGCGGTACAAAGCATGCTATCCGCACGCTTCTTGTCCTCATGCAAGGCCTGGGTTGTTGTGTCTCACAAAGCGTGGCCTTCTCCTCCTGCGCCTCCTCCTGTTCCATCACGTCTGCTGCTGCTGGGTTAGCGTTGCCGCGTGGTCCCTGTTTATTGAACCACTTATCTTTATGACATTTATGACTGCATGGCGGTACAAAGCATGCTATCCGCACGCTTCTTGTCCTCATGCAAGGCCTGGGTTGTTGTGTCTCACAAAGGGTGGCCTTCTCCTCCTGCGCCTCCTCCTGTTCCATCACGTCTGCTGCTGCTGGGTTAGCGTTGCCGCGTGGTCCCTGTTTATTGAACCACTTATCTTTATTACATTTATGACTGCATGGCGGTACAAAGCATGCTATCCGCATGCTTCTTGTCCTCATGCAAGGCCTGGGTTGTTGTGTCTCAAAGCGTGGCCTTCTCCTCCTGCGCCTCCTCCTGTTCCATCACGTGTGCTGCTGCTGGTGCTGGGTTAGCGTTACCGGTCCCTTTTCGTGGAACCTCTTCTCTATATTACATTTATGACTGCATGGCGAAAAAAAGCATGTTACCTGTGCAAAGAAACATGACATTTTCCACATTTAAAAGACAGTTTTTCCTTTGAAACTTTACAATCAATTTTCTCAAAAACTATAAGCTCTTTTTCAAATATTTTTTTCTCCTCTTGTACCCACTCCCAAGGTGCACATACCCTGCTAATTTGGGGTATGTAGCATGTAAGGAAGCTTTACAAAGCACGAAAGTTCAGGTCCCCATTGACTTCCATTATGTTCGGAGTTCGGCGCGAACACCCGAACATCGCGGCGATGTTCGGCGAACGTTCTCGAACCCGAACATCTAGGTGTTCGCCCAACACTAAACTGCACACATGCTATTTAACATTTACCCATTTAGCAATACTTACTGTGGTTTGATATGATGGTTTGATATGATCCAGAGGAGTATTGCAGAACTTTGAGGGCCCTTCTACACATATGCGTCACATTGTGCTGTGGTATGCTCCCCTGCTGCTGCTCGTCACGGTGGCCATTAGTCAGTGAGGCATGACACACTGCCTGCGGTGTGGGCTGATGTGGTAGAAGTACTCCGGGCACTGCATAAGTAACACACAAGCTGCAGTGCATCACCCTGCGACTCCCGGAAATGCACCAGAAGTCATGTGTTCATTTTTTTTTCTTTAGTCGCACTGTGGCTACAACACGCGGTTTGACCTTTTGGCTGTGGTGCGATTGCTCCGAATCACACCACTACAGCAGTGCACAAGTATAAAACGACCCTTAAGTACCTAATAGTTGCTAGGTTCCCAAAGTATGTCTAGGAGATGCGAGAAGGGGTGCACAGGGAGGCAGAAGGAAGACAGCAATGGTAAGTCAAAATTTAAAACTGTTTGTATATAAATGTGTCCTTTTAGGAAGGAGAAGAAGTGAAAAGTGCTGGGACATGCGAGGAGGGTTATACAGGAGGGCAGAAGGAGGACAGCATTGGTAAGTCAAAATAAACAAAAGTTTGTATATTGATGTGTCGTTTTGGGAAGAAGGAGCAGTGAAAAGAAAGAAAACTGTTGGAAGATGCATGAAGGGATACACAGGAGGGTGAAAGGAAGACAGTAAAAGGAAGAAGATGGGCAACTAACTGGATAAGGAAACAAAAAGATGGGAGACAGCAATGAAAAGTATGAGAGGAAAAAAGACTGCATGTGTCATTTCAGGAAAAATGTAGTAAAAATACAAAAGTATGTATATGGAAGATGGAGCACAGATCTTGCCAAAATGTGGATATGAATTCCAGGTTATAAGTTCAGTTATGGCTCTTGTGAGGCTATCATCCTCAGACCAATGGTCAGACTGAGAAAACCTTTGAAACTCTGAAGGAGTCTTGCTTGTGAACTTTCAACAAAGAACTTAATATGAGTAAAAACTGAACTAATCATATTTCTACCGTCTCTGTTCTCTGCCTGATATAACAATAAATGTTAATAACACCTCCTATAACTTCTGTTCCCAAAGCATGTTGCTTAGGGGGTAATATTTGACTTATCTCTCTCATGTATTCCTCACATTCACTCCTTAACCAGCTCCTGTCATCTCCAACACAACAACATATCTCGCATCCAACTTTTTCTCACTCAGGACATGACTAAAATGTTAGTACGTGCGCTTATGTCTTGTTAGGACTATTGCTATATATTGCTTTGTGGACTAACCAACTGGCACCACTCCAATCTGTACTGAACTCGGCTGCTCATTTCATTCATCTCTCTTCTCACTCTTCCTCTGCTACTCCTCTCTGCCAAGCTCTTCATTGGCTGTCAATTAGCGAGAGGAACCATTTGAAACTCTTATCCCTAACCTACAAAGCTCTCCACTATCTCTTTCCCGTATACATTTACTCACTTGTTTCCAGATACTAACCTTAATGCAATCTCAGATCTGCACATGAGCTTATTTTGTCCTCTAGAATCACCTCCTTGCATTCACATAAACAAGACTTCTCATGTGCTTCACCCCTCCTCTGGAATGCCCTTCCACAGCACATTTGTCACTCTCCAACCCTTGAAATCTTTAATGCTCCCTCAATACTCCCTTTTTCCGACGAGCATATGCTCTAAATTAGGCCATTTCCTCTTTGACCTCTCGCCAAGTTGTACTCTTAACTAGATAAACTAAACACACCCTGCCTGTATGTATACTCCATACTTCTCACCTCGTTTCACCCCAATCCTTTAGATTGTAAGGTCGCAAGGCCAGGGCGCTCTCACCCTTTTGTGTCTTTGAATTTGTTATTCATTTCATAGCTTGCACTCTGTTATACATGTTATTAATCATGTTACTGTAACGATCGGTGTAACACAGAGAGGATCTGATTATTGGTGATCTGCAGTATCACCAAAAATACAGATATATACCTGATTATTGATGATCTGCAGTATCACCGATAATCAGATATATTACTAACCTCTGGACACCTGAGAGATATGAGTGTTTGGTGCAACAGTAATACTTTGAGAACAATACCAGGAGGACAGGTACAAAGCAGTAAGGAATACTGCTAGAGTATGAGTACCTTTCAGCAGCCTGAGACTCTCCCGCAGGGAGGAGTCAGACTGGGAGAGGGAAGGACCAGAGCGTGAGTGACCCCAAAGGGAGGATGTCACTGACAGATCTGTGAACTATCTCCTAACTGGGGAGATAGCTCTCAAGGTCGGACAAGCCAGGTCGACAACACACGGACATACAAAGTACAAAGACAGGAGGCTGATTTGGTAATCCTAAGGCAAGCAGGGTTTGGCAACAGAGAATCAGATATAGCGAAGTACCAAATCAGTGAACAGAAGAGTGGTCAGGAAATCAGAAAGTCATAACAGATAATAAACAATGCCTAGTCTTGGGTGTGAGCTCCGTGATCAACACCCTGGAACTAGTCTGAAGTATAACAGAATAGTAACACAAGTCCCTAATCTTGGGTGTAAAGTCCTTGATTATCAACACCCTGGAACTAGTCTGAGGTATAACAGAATGATAACGCAAGTCCCTAATCTTGGGTGTTTCCAGCATTTTTGTGGGAGTGGAACATCTGCAAGATCTGGAGGCGGAATGGCAACGGTACAAACATGACCCCTTCAGGCTTTTCCTCAGGGACATCCTGTTGGAAAGGACCTAAAGTTTCAGTCCAGTTCCTCCAGGTCTCTGTGGCTGCCAACACCACTTTCTGTGGGAGAATAGTCTCTGGCTCAAAGCATCTGGATAAAGCATCTGCTTTAATGTTTTTACTACCCAGGGTATACGTAATTATAAATCTGAATCTCGAGAAAAACAGTGACCACCGAGCCTGTCGGGGATTCAATCTCTTAGCCCCCTCGATGTATTCCAAATTTTTGTGATCAGTGTAAACTGTAATCGTATGTTCTGCTCCCTCTAGCCAATGACGCCATTCTTCAAAGGCCAATTTAATGGCTAGGAGCTCCCTGTTGCCTATATCGTAGTTTTTCTCTGCGGGTGAAAATCTACGAGAGAAATAGGCACACGGGTGTAACCTTCCCTGCAACCCAGAACGCTGAGACAGCACAGCCCCTACCCCAACCTCTGAGGCATCTACCTCCACAATGAAGGGATAGGAGATGTCAACGTGTCTTAAAATGGGTGCAGTACAAAACAATTCCTTCAGGGTGGAGAAAGCAGCAAGAGCTTCGGAGGACCAGTGGTTAGTATCTGCTCCTTTCTTTGTGAGACTGGTAAGGGGTGCGATGACTGTGGAGTACCCCTTTATGAACCTTCTATACTAGTTAGCGAACCCCAAGAATCTCTGGAGAGCCTTCAGACCCACGGGCTGATGCCACTCCAGAACAGCAGAGACCTTGGCAGGGTCCATAGAAAGGCCCGAGGTAGAAATTATGTACCCCAGAAAGGTGACAGATGTTACCTCAAAAATGCATATCTCCAATTTGGCATATAACACGTTCTGTCTAAGCTTGCGCAACACAAACCTGACCTGCTCTGAGAGGTTGGCTGAGAAGATTAGTATATCATCCAAATATACCAGGACAAATTTGCCTAAAACCTCTCTGAACACCTCATTAATGAGCTCCTGAAAGACGGCCGGGGTGTTACACAACCCGAAGGGCATCACCAGGTACTCGTAATGCCCATCGGGTGTGTTAAAGGCCGTCTTCCATTCATCGCCCTCTCTGATCCGTACCAGGTTGTATGCACCTCGCAAATCCAACTTTGAGAAAATCTTAGCATTGGTGACCTGAGTAAATAAATCAAAGGCAATGGATAGCGATTTTTTAATGTGATTTTATTCAGGCCCCGATAATCAATGCAAGGCCGAAGGCCTCCGTCTTTTTTCTTTACAAAAAAGAAACCTGCACCAGCAGGCGACCGGGAAGGGTGAATGAACCCTTTAGCTAGATTTTCACGGATGTATTCCTGCATGGCCAATTTTTCGGGCCCAGATAAATTGTAGAGATGACCTCTTGGGTGCATACAACCAGACCAGAGATCAATTGGACAATCGAAAGGGCGGTGTGGAGGAAGTTTATCTGCTGATTTAGGACAAAACACGTCTGCAAACTCAGAATACTGATCTGGCAATCCTTCTACATGAATCTTGGTCTCACCCAAGGTTACCTTCGCTAAACAATGATGAAAACACTGGGAAGACCAGCTCGTTAGCTGACCCGTGGCCCAGTTAATCTGAGGTGAGTGAAGTTGTAACCAAGGCATGCCAAGAATGATCGTGGAGGTCGTCATACGTAACACACAAAAAAAACAAATTTTCCCTATGCAACACCCCGATAGTGACCCCCACTTCTGGAGTCTGTGACAGAGGACTGTTACCCTGCAGAGGGGAATCATCTACTGCAGTAACCTGTATCTGTGGTTTTACCGGGGTGACCGGAATACCCAATTTTTTTGCAAATTCAAAATCCATAAAATTAGCCGCTGAGCCCGAGTCAATGAAGGCTTCAGTGACTTCAGACCTATCCTCCCATGAAATAGTACAGGGAAGAAGCAAACGTTTATCATCTAGGGGTAAAAACTGCATGCCTAGGGTATTACCCCCAACTACACCTAGGCAGTAGCGTTTCCCGACTTTTTAGGGCAATTCTGTACTCTATGACCCCCCTCTGCACAATAAAGACAGAGACGCTCTGAGATTCTGCGTTTCCGCTCCATTTGAGACAACTTTGGCCGACCAATCAGCATTGGCTCCGGTGGAGGTGAAGCGGATGGAAGTGGAGTCACTGGGGGTGCAACGTGGGACACCATTCTCACATGGCTTTTACCCCGGGTCTGTCTCTGATATCGCAGCCGGCGATCTATCCTGATGGCCGATGAAATGGCTTCATCGATGGACTTAGGTTCTTGCTGACTTAACATAAGATCGGAGACCTCGTCTGACAACCCTGATAAAAAACAATCTAATAGGGCAAATGTGGCCCACCTGGCCGATACTGACCATCTCCTAAATTCAGCAGCATAATCTTCTACCGGACTCTTGCCTTGACGTAAAAGTTTGAGCTTCCACTCAGAAGTCGAGGCAATGTCTGGATCGTCGTAAATTATAGCCATAGCTTAAAAAATTCCTCTACAGAGGTTAGGGCCTGGTGACTGGTGGGAAGGCTATATGCCCAGGTCTGAGAATCGCCAGATAACAAGGTTTTAATAAAGGTAACCCTTTGAGTTAAGACCTAATTCTTCAGGAACTGTGGCCCAAAGTATGATAACACTCTACTTCTAAAATTTCGGAAGTCAGATCTGTGACCAGAAAATTTTTCAGGTACAGGCATACGTATAAAAATGGAGAAAGGTTTTGGCAATTAGATGTTCTCCATACACTTATCTACCTTACCCATATATAATTGATAATGGGCGGGGCCAACCCCAAATAACATAACTAAATACACTCAATAAATATAGGTTACTGGCCACCTTAACCACTTCCCGACCGCCCACTACACAGGGGCGGCGGGGAAGTGGAGCCCTGCAGGACGGCCTCACCCACAGAGGCGGCGGTCCATTTAAGGGCATGGGCGGAGCGATCGCGTCATCCGTGACGCGATCCTCCGCCGGCGCCTGTCACCGCTCGCTCGCCGCAACATCCCGCCGGCTATACGGAAGCGCCGGCGGGATGTTAACCCCGCGATCGCCGCATACAAAGTGTATAATACACTTTGTAATGTTTACAAAGTGTATTATACAGGCTGCCTCCTGCCCTGGTGGTCCCAGTGTCCGAGGGACCACCAGGGCAGGCTGCAGCCACCCTAGTCTGCACCCAAGCACACTGATTTCTCCCCCCCCTGCCCCAGATCGCCCACAGCACCCATCAGACCCCCCCCTGCCCACCCCCCAGACCCCTGTTTGCACCCAATCACCCCCCTAATCACCCATCAATCACTCCCTGTCACTATCTGTCAACGCTATTTTTTTTTTTATCCCCCCCCCCTGCTCCCTGCCCCCTCCTGATCACCCCCCACCCCTCAGATTCTCCCCAGACCCCCCCCCAGACCACCCCCCCCTGTTTACTGTATGCATCTATCCCCCTGATCACCTGTCAATCACCTGTCAATCACCTGTCAATCACCCGTCAATCACCCGTCAATCACCCCCTGACACTGCCACCCATCAATCAGCCCCTAACCTGCCCCTTGCGGGCAATCTGATCACCCACCCACACCAATAGATCGCCCACAGATCCGACATCAGATCACCTCCCAAATCCATTGTTTACATCTATTCTCTCCTCTAAACACCCACTAATTACCCATCAATCACCCATCAATCACCCCCTATCACCACTTGTCACTTTTACCTATCAGATCAGACCCTAATCTGCCCCTTGCGGGCACCCAATCACCCGCCCACACGCTCAGATTGCCCTCTGACCCCCCCTTATCAATTCACCAGTGCATTAATTACATCTGTTCTTCCCTGTAATAACCCACTGATCACCTGTCAATCACCTGCCAATCACCTATCACCCATCAATCACCCCCTGTCACTGCCACCCAACAATCAGCCCCTAACCTGCCCCTTGCGGGCAATCTGATCACCCACACCAATAGATCGCCCGCAGATCCGACATCAGATCACCACCCAAGCGCAGTGTTTCCATCTATTCTCTCCTCTAAACACCCACTAATTACCCATCAATCACCCATCAATCACTCCCTATCACCACCTGTCACTGTTACCTATCAGATCAGACCCTAATCTGCCCCTTGCGGGCACCCAATCGACCGCCTACACGCTCAGATTGCCCTCAGACCCCCCTTATCAATTCGCCAGTGCAATATTTACATCTGTTCTCCCCTGTAATAACCCACTGATTACCTGTCAATCACCTATCAATCACCCATCAATCACCCCCTGTCACTGCCACCCATCAATCACCCCCTGTCACTGCCACCCATCAATCACCCGCTGTCACTGCCACCCATCAATCAGCCCCTAACCTGCCCCTTGCGGGCAAACTGATCACCCACCCACACCAATAGATCGCCCGCAGATCCGACATCAGATCACCACCCAAGCGCAGTGTTTCCATCTATTCTCTACCCTAAACACCCACTAATTACCCATCAATCACCCCCTGTCACTGCTACCTATCAGATTAGACCCCTATCTGCCCCTAGGGCACTCAATCACCCGCCCACACCCTCAGAATGCCCTCAGACCCCAGCCCTGATCACCTCGCCAGTGCATTGCTTGCATCCATTCCCCCCTCTAATCACACCTTGAGACACCCATCAATCACCTCCTGTCACCCCCTAGCACACCTACCCATCAGATCAGGCCCCAATTTGCCCCGTGTGGGCTCCTGATCACTCGGCCAAACCCTCAGACCCCCTTCCGATCACCTCCCCAGTGCATGGATTGCATCTATTTTCCCCTCTAACCACCCCCTGAGACACCCATCAATCACCTCCTGTCACCCCCCTAGCACTCCTATCCATCAGATCAGGCCCAATACAACCTGTCATCTAAAAGGCCACCCTGCTTATGACCGGTTCCACAAAATTCGCCCCCTCATAGACCACCTGTCATCAAAATTTGCAGATGCTTATACCCCTGAACAGTCATTTTGAGACATTTGGTTTCCAGACTACTCACGGTTTTGGGCCTGTAAAATGCCAGGGCGGTATAGGAACCCCACAAGTGACCCCATTTTAGAAAAAAAAGACACCCCAAGGTATTATGTTAGGTGTATGACGAGTTCATAGAAGATTTAATTTTTTGTCAAAAGTTAGCGGAAATTAATTTTTATTGGTTTTTTTTCACAAAGTGTCATTTTTCACTAACTTGTGACAAAAAATAAAATCTTCTATGAACTCGCCATACACCTAACGGAATACCTTGGGGTGTCTTCTTTCTAAAATGGGGTCACTTGTGGGGTTCCTATACTGCCCTGGCATTTTAGGGGCCCTAAACCGCGAGGAGTAGTCTAGAAAACAAATGCTTCAAAATGACCTGTGAATAGGACGTTGGGCCCCTTAGCGCACCTAGGCTGCAAAAAAGTGTCACACATGTGGTACCGCCGTACTCAGGAAAAGTAGTATAATGTGTTTTGGGGTGTATTTTTACACATACCCATGCTGGGTGGGAGAAATTTCTATGTAAATGGACAATTGTGTGTAAAAAAATCAAACAATTGTCATTTACAGAGATATTTCTCCCACTTAGCATGGGTATGTGTAAAAATACACCCCAAAACGCATTATACTACTTCTCCTGAGTACAGCGGTACCACATGTGTGGCACTTTTTTACACCCTAAGTACGCTAAGGGGCCCAAAGTCCAATTTAGGATTTCACAGGTCATTTTGCGACATTTGGTTTCAAGACTACTCCTCACGGTTTAGGGCCCCTAAAATGCCAGGGCAGTATAGGAACCCCACAAATGACCCCATTCTAGAAAGAAGACACCCAAAGGTATTCCGTACGGAGTATGGTGAGTTCATAGAAGATTTTATTTTTTGTCACAAGTTAGCGGAAAATGACACTTTGTGAAAAAAAACTATTAAAATCAATTTCCGCTAACTTGTGACAAAAAAATAAAATCTTCTATGAACTCACCATACTCCTAACGGAATACCTTGGGGTGTCTTCTTTCTAAAATGGGGTCATTAGTGGGGTTCCTATACTGCCCTGGCATTTTAGGGGCCCTAAACCGTGAGGAGTAGTCTTGAAACAAAAATGACCTGTGAAATCCTAAAGGTACTCATTGGACTTTGGGCCCCTTAGTGCAGTTAGGGTGCAAAAAAGTGCCACACATGTGGTATCGCCGTACTCGGGAGAAGTAGTACAATGTGTTTTGGGGTGTATTTTTACACATACCCATGCTGGGTGGGAGAAATACCTCTGTAAATGACAATCTTTTGATTTTTTTACACACAATTGTCCATTTACAGAGGTATTTCTCCCACCCAGCATGGGTATGTGTAAAAATACACCCCAAAACACATTGTACTACTTCTCCCGAGTATGGCGATACCACATGTGTGGCACTTTTTTGCACCCTAACTGCGCTAAAGGGCCCAAAGTCCAATGAGTACCTTTAGGATTTCACAGGTCATTTTGAGAAATTTCGTTTCAAGACTACTCCTCACGGTTTAGGGCCCCTAAAATGCCAGGGCAGTATAGGAACCCCACAAATGACCCCATTTTAGAAAGAAGACACCCCAAGGTATTCCGTTAGGAGTATGGTGAGTTCATAGAAGATTTTATTTTTTGTCAAAAGTTAGCGGAAATTGATTTTAATTGTGTTTTTTCACAAAGTGTCATTTTCCGCTAACTTGTGACAAAAAATAAAATCTTCTATGAACTCGCCATACTACTAACGGAATACCTTGGGGTGTCTTCTTTCTAAAATGGGGTCATTTGTGGGGTTCCTATACTGCCCTGGCATTTTAGGGGCCCTAAACCGTGAGGAGTAGTCTTGAAACGAAATTTCTCAAAATGACCTGTGAAATCCTAAAGGTACTCATTGGACTTTGGGCCCTTTAGCGCAGTTAGGGTGCAAAAAAGTGCCACACATGTGGTATCGCCGTACTCAGGAGAAGTAGTATAATGTGTTTTGTGGTGTATTTTTACACATACCCATGCTGAGTGGGAGAAATATCTCTGTAAATGGACAATTGTGTGTAAAAAAAATTAACAAATTGTCATTTACAGAGATATTTCTCCCACCCAGCATGGGTATGTGTAAAAATACACCCCAAAACACATTATACTACTTCTCCTGAGTACGGCAATACCACATGTGTGGCACTTTTTTGCAGCCTAACTGCGCTAAGGGGTCCAAAGTCCAATGAGCACCTTTAGGCTTTACAGGGGTGCTTACAATTTAGCACCCCCCAAAATGTCAGGACAGTAAACACACCCCACAAATGATCCCATTTTGGAAAGTAGACCCTTCAAGGTATTCAGAGAGGGGCATGGTGAGTCCGTGGCAGATTTCATTTTTTTTTTGTCGCAAGTTAGAAGAAATGGAAACTTTTTTTTTTTTTTTTTTCTCACAAAGTGTCATTTTCCGCTTACTTGTGACAAAAAATAATATCTTCTATGAACTCACTATGCCTCTCAGTGAATACTTTGGGATGTCTTCTTTCCAAAATGGGGTCATTTGGGGGGTATTTATACTATCCTGGAATTCTAGCCCCTCATGAAACATGACAGGGGGTCAGAAAAGTCAGAGATGCTTGAAAATGGGAAAATTCACTTTTGGCACCATAGTTTGTAAACGCTATAACTTTTACCCAAACCAATAAATATACACTGAATGGTTTTTTTTTTATCAAAAACATGTTTGTCCACATTTTTCGCGCTGCATGTATACAGAAATTTTACTTTATTTGAAAAATGTCAGCACAGAAAGTTAAAAAAATCATTTTTTTGCCAAAATTCATGTCTTTTTTGATGAATATAATAAAAAGTAAAAATCGCAGGAGCAATCAAATAGCATCAAAAGAAAGCTTTATTAGTGACAAGAAAAGGAGCCAAAATTCATTTAGGTGGTAGGTTGTATGAGCGAGCAATAAACCGTGAAAGCTGCAGTGGTCTGAATGGAAAAAAAGTGGCCGGTCCTTAAGGGGTAGAAAGCCCTAGGTCCTCAAGTGGTTAATATGCAAAAGTGTCAAAATTTATTAATCCAAAAAAGGGAAAAACATTAAAAATCTCCAATTCACACATGGGGATATAGCACTCATGATACAATAATTAAAATTAAGTAGGCAAAGGCTATGTAGCTATCGATTCAGCATGAAAGAATATTCCAATAGATATTGCACATGTATGATACATCCCATGCACACATCACTCATCCCGCGCATGCATACTGGTGCCTTATATGTTATCAAGGTTTTGGTGGGGGGCCCCCCTTTTTTTTTTTTTTTTTTTTTTTTTAAGAAGGTTTCTGTGTTTCAAATGAACTCCAGGTATTGGCCACAGTTAATATATCTCGGGTCATAGTCCTAGTCAAATTAACCAGGGCTGACAGACCAATTCCTTGGAAATTTCACAGTTTATATACTCCTGTATACAGTAAAGGGTAGGTCTCACCAAACGTATGTACATGCGTCTCATCAGCTTCCCCAATGCGTGACAGGCATCCTCTTGCAGTGCTTTATGTAACGATTATGAGAAGATATAAGGCCGTCTTGCTCTTTTGTTTGTCCCGCTTGTTAGTTCACCTTCCTTGGATGTGGGCCAGTTAGCCACATACTGCCAGAGGGGCCAATGCATCAAACGGAGCCGGCCGGGTATGGGACGCCATGCTCACCAGAGCGCGGAAGGATAGCGGAAGTCAGGCTGCGTAGCTCCGCCCACCGACGTTTCGCGTCATGTATGACGCTTCATCAGGGTGTAGCCTCCGCACATTACTCTACGCTTAAGAACAGTCCGAGGACCCGCCTCTTCTCCATACTTGGGGCGTGATTGTCAGTCCTCAAGCGGATGAATGGGATGTAAGTTATTTACATATGCATCAATCATAAAGATGAACAGCACTTGCACGGGGCAAATATCTTAAGTCCTTAAAGGGGTCACCATAAGCATCATTTCAGTCATAGATCACACAGACCATTAAGCGCCATATAAACGCCACACAAGAAAACACGGTGTTCGGATATCAGGAACTCCACATCTCAAGTCATTAGGTCATATAAGAATCGTCTTCATCATATGCCACAGAGATCATTGAACGACAGAAAGACGCCACACAGACGCATTATATGGAAGTGCATAGAATTAGCCAAGGCAGACATCATTATCCACAATGTTCAGATATGCGGAACTCCGCATCAAATAAGGATGCGTGAAATAAACTGGGGCAAACATCATTGTCCGGAACGGATATCATTAGTAGACATGTCACATATAAGTGAAGAATGTCCATATGTGTAAAACTCCCTGTCACATAGTAATACATCAAACTTTTCTACAGTAGGGATATATAGGGGGGAGGGATCAGTGGACTCATGCCCTGCAATGCTCGTTTCTTTAGGTGGCACTTTCTTACCATGGCACCCATCATTCACTGCGGGTTCAAACATAACCCACTCAGTCAGTCATATCTCCGGATCCGCAAGAAAGGAGTTAAATCCAATTCCGCATTTAGACCCAATGGTGATACTGTTTTTAATTTAAAAATCCAAGATGCTTCCTTGCAGTACAGTAGTTCATCAAAATCTCCCCTTCTAGCGGATACCTTCAATCTATAGATACCTTTAACAGAAGTACCCGTCAAATCATTTCCATGACATTCTCTGTAGTGGTCATATATACCGCCAGGGGCTTTGCCCCCTTTGATTTTGCAGAAGTGTTCTAACACCCGCTCCTTCATAGCTCTCTTTGTCTTACCGATGTACTTAAGTTTGCACGGGCACTGTATCATGTACACAACCCTCGTCGTGTTGCAATTAATGAATGCTCGTATATCATATTCTACATCCCCCGTACTATTCTCGAATACACCGGTCCGTTCAATAAAGGGGCAGAGTTTGCACTTACTACACTTATATGACCCATTGGGCACACTCCTCTGCAACCATGTTTCATTATTTACATTAAACTCACTTCGGACTAATTTGTCCTTCAAATTGGGTGCTCTTTTTGCAGTAAGGAGTGGGCGAGGACCCACTACCTTGGCTATCTCATCTGAGGCCGTTAAAATTGGCCAAAAAGTGGACAACAGTCCTCGCAAGCCTTCCCAATGGGTGCCGTAGCCGGTCACAAGCCGCATATGTCCCCCTCCCTCCACACCGGGCACCCCACCGCGAGTGGCCAAGAGTTCTCCTCGATCCAGACCCCAGGCCCGCTTTAATGCCCTCCGCAAAACAGAGTGCGCATATCCGTGTTCACGAAATCGTTCGTACATACTCCTGGATTCTCGTCGAAAGTCATTGTCATTGGAACAGTTCCTTCGTAACCGGAGGAACTGCCCATAGGGGATACCTCTTTTTAAAGAAGGTGGGTGATGGCTAGATGCATGGAGGAGTGTATTGCCTGCAGTAGGCTTTCGGAAAGATGTCGAGACCACCCTATTTCCATCAACCCTGAGACGCAAATCCAAAAAAGATATCTCACTACCATATGTGTATGTGAGTTTGATACTGCGTTCATTAGAGTTGAGGGCGAGGATAAACGATTCTAGTTCCTCTACACTACCACTCCATGCCACCAAGACATCATCTATGTAGCGGATCCATAGGGGGACGTGCGCCCCAAAATCTGGGTTAGGGAATACATCTCTCCTCTCCCACAGTCCCAGATGCAAACAAGCATATGCAGGGGCGCACGACGCCCCCATGGATGTACCGCGTACCTGACGAAAATATTTACCCCCAAAACTGAAACAGTTCTGAGTAAGAACCAATTGCATACAGTCCACAAGGAACTCATTATGAGCCCCCGCGGCGGGATACCTCTCACGGAGGAAGAAGGACATTGCCCGGAGCCCATCCTCATGCGGAATCGAGGTGTACAAGGACTCAACATCGATCCCCACAAGGATGGACCCCGGGGGCAGCTCGAGACCGGCAAGAACACCCAGAACGTCACGGGTATCCTGAACATAGGATGGAAGAGATCGCACCAGTGGACTCATACGTATGTCTGTGCTAAGAGGAGATCGCACATCCTTCACAGCCGTCTGGAGGGTTTGTAAAGATCCAGACAAAGCGTACATTACCATCTGGTGGCTGCCCAGCACTATATTGATGTTTTCCACAGAAGTGGTATGTGTGCCCAGACGGCTGGTGAGTGCGTCCATTTGCATTTTTTGGTCTGCCGTTCTGTAACGATCGGTGTAACACAGAGAGGATCTGATTATTGGTGATCTGCAGTATCACCAAAAATACAGATATATATCAGATATATTACTAACCTCTGGACACCTGAGAGATATGAGAGATATGAGAGATATGAGTGTTTGGTGCAACAGTAATACTTTGGGAACAATACCAGGAGGACAGGTACAAGGCAGTAAGGAATACTGCTAGAGTATGAGTACCTTTCAGCAGCCTGAAACTCTCCCGCAGGGAGGAGTCAGACTGGGAGAGGGAAGGACCAGAGCGTGAGTGACACCAAAGGGAGGATGTCACTGACAGATCTGTGAACTATCTCCTAACTGGGGAGATAGCTCTCAAGGTCGGACAAGCCAGGTCGGCAACACACGGACATACAAAGTACAATGACAGGAGGCTGATTTGGTAATCCTAAGGCAAGCAGGGTTTGGCAACAATGAATCAGATATAGCGAAGTACCAAATCAGTGAACAGAAGAGTGGTCAGGAAATCAGAAAGTCATAACAGATAATAAACAATGCCTAGTCTTGGGTGTGCGCTCCGTGATCATCAACACCCTGGAACTAGTCTGAAGTATAACAGAATGGTAACACAAGTCCCTAATCTTGGGTGTGAGGTCCTTGATCATCAACACCCTGGAACTAGTCTGAAGTATAACAGAGTAATAACACAGATTCTGACAATAAGGTCTGAGTGCTACCAGTGATCGCAACGGCAGACAACCAGCGAATGACCAGCACCCAGTATATATAGCCCAGCGCTCTCCAGCGCCTCCCTTAAGTGCTGGACCAATAGGAACAGGTACAATCGTCAGCTGACTCCCTTCTGGCTGTCATAAAAGTTCTGCCTCTCAGCGCTCGTCCTTCTAAACCTGTGTGGACTATCAGTCCCAGCCACACCAGACATGTCTTGCGTAACACCCGCCGTGCTGGCCGCGGAACCAGCCGCACCGCTATCAAGGCATGCGGCGGTTTCCCCCGCGTTCCGCCACACTGGCAGATGTAGGCCTACGCGTGCAAACCGCCGCGTTGGATGCGGAATCAGCCGCCTTGTTCTGAGCGCACGCGGCGGCTTTTCCGCGTTTTCTCACAGTTACATTTGTCAGTGTAACCCACCCGTTCTGTATTTTGTACGTGTCCATATTTGATGTATATGATTGTCTGTATCATTATGTACCCCATGTTTGTTTTCTTACTTTGTACAGTGCCGCAGAATATGTTGGCACTTTATAAATGTATAATAATAATGTTAAATAATAATTCAGGTGGCCCAAACAGGTTTGTTATACGTAGGAATTAAACTTACATCATCTATCAAAGAGATATATCAAAGATTTATCAACAGAACTTTCCTCCGTTATTGGACAGTATTGGTGTAAATCTTAAAACGTGGGATGTTCATTTATTCTCTTGGTTAGACAAAATAAGTATCTTAAAAACGGCAGTTATGACTAGGATTCTGTACTTGTTTTAAACTGTGCCAACAGATCTTCCTTCACACGTCATTAAGCGATTGTTCCTAAAATTTGTCTAGAGCAGGCTTTCTCAACCAGGGTTACTTGAGTACTCTGCAGGGGTTCCTTGGCATCTTCTCACATCATGGGGGGGGAAGTATAATAGAGCACACTATAATAGGAGGTACCATTAAAATAAGTACTAAATTGGGGGTCAGAATAAAAATGAGCACATTTTTAAAAAGCACTGGGATAAATTTATAATGAGGGGCAGTAAATGTAGGTGTTTATTTTATTACACCCATTACAAAGACTATGCCTCCTGCAAAATAAATGCAGGGGCTCCTCGAGGTAAAAATATTGTTTGCAGGGGTCCCTTGAGATCCAAAATGTATCTGCATGGTTTATTTCAGGGTAAAAAGGTTGAGACAGGCTGATCTAGAGCAACGCTTTTCAACCTGTGGTATGCGTACCATCGGTGGTACTTTGCTGTTGGCCAGGTGGTACACACCAGGTTTGCCTGCCACTTTTTTGTGCACCTACCACTTGTCCGAGTCCTCTCCTGCCTCTGCAAAATTAGGCTCCTCCTCCCTCGCTCCTTGCTGTGCTGCTCTGCAGCATACTTCAGACCTCAGATCAGTGGGGAAGAGACAGCCAGGCGAATGGTGCACAGTGATGGCGCAGATACAGAAAGTGACATCACTGCTCACTTCCTGTATCTGAAGTATACACGCCGACACCGTGCACCGCTTGCCTGGCTGTCTCTTCACTGCGGCTGGCTTACCGATGATCTGAGGTGTGAACTATATCGCAGGGCAGCACAGCAAGGAGTGAGCAAGGGGGAGCAGAACTTTGTGGTAAATCACTGCCTAGCTCTCAGCTTTCTAGTGGTGAGACCAGGCTACCTATAATTAAGCAGGGGTGGGGGAGAGGCTACCTATATTGGTAATCTACCTCCAGATTGCCAATACTGACAATCTGTAGGCTCTTTTTTCCCACCAATGCCTCCTACTTTTCCCCTCCCATATGCCCTCTTTTCTTAAAGTTTACCTGTAAGAAAAAAAGTGCCCCAGAGGGTACACTCACACTCTCACTCTCACACTCACACTCACACACGCACACTCACACTCTCAGCAAATATGTTTGCTTTCCTTGACTGCAGTGCTTAAGTTTAGGTCTTCTTTAAAGAGGAACTCCAGTGAAAATAATGTAATAAAAAAAGTGCTTCATTTTTACAATAATTATGAATAAATGATTTAGTCAGTGTTTGCCCATCGTAAAATATTTTAAATCCCTGATTTATATTCTGACATTTATCACATGGTGACATTTTTACTGCTGGCAACTGGCAAGTGATGTAGCTGCTGCTTGCTGTTTTGGCTGTTGGAAACAGCTGTAAACAGCTATTTCCCACAATGCAACAGGGTTCACAGACAGGAGACTGCCAAGAGTAGTACTCAGAATTTCTTTGTGGGAGGGGTTTCACCACAATATCAGCCATACAGCTCCCCCTGATGGTCTGTTTGTGAAAAGGAATAGATTTCTCATGTAAAAGGGGGTATCAGCTACTGATTGGGATAAAGTTCAATTCTTGGTCGGATTTTCTCTTTAACCTCCTTGCCGGTTATCTCACAGTGTGTTAGAACCAGGTGCCCCTGGGAATTCACACTGAGCCAGATTACTACTGTGTTATTTACTATTGTGTAACCTGCACAGGAGGATTTCTCAGGCCTCGCTGGGCCGATTTCTATCAAATAAAAAGCAGCACACGCAGCCGGCACTTTGCCAGCCGCGTGTGCTACCTGATCGCCGCCGCAGCGCGGCGATCCGCCGCGTGCAGCGGCGAAAGAGGGTCCCCCCAGCCGCCCGAGCCCAGTGCAGCCGGAACAAGCAGTTCCGCCCAGCACTAAGGGCTGGATCGGAGGCGGCAGACATCAGGACGTCGGCTGACGTCCATGACGTCACTCCGCTCGTCGCCATGGTGACGAGGAAAGCGAAACAAGGAAGGCTGCTCATTGCGGCCTTCCTTATTACTTCTGATCGCCGGAGGCGACCGGAAGTGCGCATACGGAGCGCCCTCTAGTGGGCTTTCATGCAGCAATAGTTTTTTTTATTTTATTTAAAAAAAACCCTCCCGCAGCCGCCCTGGCGATCTTAATAGAACGCCAGGGAGGTTAAAGAGCAACTGAAGTGAGAAGAATATGGAGGCTGCCATATTTATTTCCTTTGAAACTATACGACTGGCAGCCCTGCTGATCTAGGTCTCTGCAGTAGTGTCTGAATCACACCAGAAACAAGCATGCAGCTAATCTTGTCAGATCTGACAATAATGTCAGAAATAGAGATGTCGCGAACCTCCGATTTTCGTGTCGTGAACCCAGTTCGCGAACCTTCGCGGAAGGTTCAGTTCGCGCGAACTTTCGCAAACCGCAATAGACTTCAATGGGGAGGCGAACTTTGAAAACTGGAAAAAAGTATGCTGGCCACAAAAGTGATGGAAAAGATGTTTCAAGGTGTCTAACACCTGGAGGGGGGTATGGCGGAGTGGGATACACGCCAAAAGTCCTGGGGAAAAATCTGGATTTCACGCAAAGCAGCATTTTAAGGGCAGAAATCCCATTGAATGCTAAATTGCAGGCCTAAAGTGCTTTCAAACATCTTGCATGTGTATACATCAATCAGGGAGTGTAATTAGAGTACTGCTTCACACTGACACACCAAACTCACTGTGTAACGCACCGCAAACAGCTGTTTGCGTAGTGACGGCCGTGCTGGACTGGTGCGCAACATGGCCAGAGTGCAGGCCGTAGCGGTTTTCCAGGCCATATGGTCGCCGGGCTGTGGTAGCTCAATGATAGAACAACAGTGACTGTCCAGCTGATCAAATTTGGTCTGACCACAATGAAGCAACGAACTTATTATCTTTGGTGTGCCACCCCCACCCGAGACACTCATATAGCCAGCGGTCATTGCTTCATTGTGATACGCAAGCCCCTTCACCGCGGCAAAATAATGATCACTAAGGGGGATGGGCACATGTACATGCCTTTTGTTTTTTGTTGCAGCCGCCCGCAGTGCAGCCAGAAAAATTAGGCAGGCATGTACACGCACCAGAAAAATTAGTATAGCGGCCGCTGCTAGCAGCGGCCTTAAAAATTCAGGAATCTGCCTAGAGTCCTCCTGGACCCTGTTGGTGGTGGCGGAGCAGGCAAACGGCCTGTAGGCAGAGATGCTGTGTGTGGGGACTGACTTAGTCTTCGGTTGGGCAGTAGCCCTCCGAGATCCATGCCTCATTCATTTTGATAAAGGTGAGGTACTGAACACTGTTGTGACTTAAGCGACTTCTCTTCTCAGTGACAATGCCTCCAGCTGCACTGAAGGTCCTTTCTGATAGGACGCTAGCTGCAGGGCAAGAGAGAAGTTGGATGGCAAATTGGGTCAAGCCTGCGCACCCAGTAGTTCAAGGGTTCATCATTGCTGCTCGCAGTGTCTACATCCACAGTTAAGGCGAGGTAGTTGGCTACCTGCCGGTCCAGGCGTTGGTTGAGGGTGGATCCGAAAGGGCTACGGTGAGGCGTTGGACTAAAGAATATCCGCATGTCCGACATCACCCTAAGATCGCTGGAGCGTTTTGTCCTTGCCTGCGTGGACTTGGGAGGAGGAGGATTACTGCCAGTGTGTAATAGATTGCGGAAAAGCCGCCGCGCGGACTGGCAGCGAGGCGGCTGGTTCCGCATTCAGCTCAGCGGTTTACACACGGCGGATGTGGCTGGGCCTTCTAGTGCACACAGATTGAGGAATACGCGCTCGTGATGAGAGGCGGAACCTTTATGACAAACGAAGAGGGATCAGCTGACCAGGTTGGTCAGCTGATCTCAGAGCGGGCGGCTATTGGTTGATCAGCGATGGGTGGCGTCGGGGAGCGCTGCTCTATATATAGTTATTGCTGGTCAGTCTCAAGTTGTCTGCCATTGCGAACACTTACGTGAAAGCACTCAGACCATAGTCAGATCTCACAGTGTGTTAGAACCAGGTGCCCCTGGGGATTCACACTGAGCCAGATTACTACTGTGTTATTTACTATTGTGTTATACTTCAGACTAGTTCCAGGGTGTTTAGACCACGGATTTCACACCCAAGACTAGGGATACTGTGTTACTATTGTGTTATACTTCAGACTAGTTCCAGGGTGTTGAGACCACAGACCTCACACCCAAGAATATGCCTTGTTTGATATCTGTTATGACCTATTGCTTTCCTGACTCTCCTTCTGCTTTCTGATTCCGTACCTACGCATATCTGATTACCTGTTGCAAACCCTGCCTGTCCCTGGTTACCGAATCAGCCTTCTGTCTCTGTACCTTATCTGCTCATGTGTTGCCGACCTAGCCTGCCCGACCTTGCGAGCTATCACTCTCTATTGAGGGATTAGTTCTCAGTGCTGCTTGTGACGCCCGCCTTCTAGGTGTCACTCAGCCACAGGGCCTTCCTGCTATTCAGCCTGGGGCTCCACTCCCTTAAAAGTTTCAGGCTGCTGGAAGGTCTTCACACTTCCCAGAGGGAGGTATTTCTCATACTGCCAAGGACCACCTGCTCCTCGGGTGGTCCTACTCAAAGTCATTACTGTTGCACCAAACACTATATAGGTGTCCAGAGGTTAGTCATACTCGGATTATTGGTGATTCTGCAGATCATCCGTAATCTGGTATATATCTGTATTGCTGGTGATACTGCAGATCACCAATAATCAGATTCTCTCTGGGTGTTGACACCGATCGTTACACAGTGGTACCTTTATTGCGTTGTGCTGTCACATCACCCATGAACGCATTGTAAAGCATAATTGCCAGCTTGTTCTGCAAGTGCTGCATCCTTTCCGCCTTCTGTTGAGTTGGTAACAGGTCCGCCACTTTGTGCCTGTACTGTGGGTCTAGTAGCGTGGCCACCCAGTACAGGTCATTCCCCTTGAGTTTTTTGATACGGGGGTCCCTCAACAGGCTGGACAACATGAAAGAGGCCATCTGCACAAAGATGGATCCAGACGTACTCTCCATCTCCTCTTGCTCTTCCTGAGTGACGTCACGCAAGTACTCCTCCTCCTACCAGCCACGAACAATACCACGGGAACGTGGAGCAGCACAAGCCCCCTCTGACAGCTGCTGCGGTGGTTGTTCTTCTGCCGCCTCCTCTTCCTCCTCCACAGAAACACCTTCCTCATCATCCGAGTCTGACTCCTCTCCTTCCCCACACGACTCCTCTTCTTCCTCCTCCTCCCCCTCTGTGCTGCTGCAGGTGTTGAGGAAACATCTGGTTCGGATGAAAAATTGGTCCCACGACTCCTCCTGCCGTAATTGTTCTTCTTCACGCTCCTCCACAACTTTATCCACCACTCTACGCACGGCACGCTCCAGGAAGTAAGCGTAGGGGATCAAGTCGCTGATGGTGCCTTCAGCGCGACTCACCAGGTTGGTCTCCTCAAACGGCTGCATGATCCTGCATGCATTTCGCATCAGTGTCCAGTTGTTGGGCCACAACATCCCCATCTTCCCAGACTGTGTCCTTCTACAGTAATTGTACAGGTACTCGGTGACGGCTTTCTCCTGGTCTAGCAGGCGAGAGAACATGAGCAGGGTGGAATTCCAGCGAGTCGGGCTATCGCATATCAAGCATCTCACCGGCAAGTTGTTTCTCCGCTGAATGTCCGCATAGCGTGCCATGGCCGTGTAAGACCGCCTGAAATGCCCACACAACTTCCTGGCCTGCTTCAGGACGTCCTCTAAGCCTGGGTACTTTGACACAAATCTTTGCACGACCAGATTCAGCACATGTGCCATGCAGGGTACATTCAAAGCAAAAAGGAGATTGCTGCCGTTGTTACACACCACGTTGCCGATCTCCAGCTGGTGCGGGGTCAGCCATTGCTCCACCTCTTTGTTAAGAGCAGCCAGGAGAGCTGGTCCAGTGTGACTCTCCGCGTTGAGACAAAACATGTCTAAAATGGCGTGACACCGTCGTACCTGGCATGCAGCGTAGGCTCTGGGGAGATGGGGCTGTGTAGCTGGAGAGGAGGAGATGGCAGCACCACTAGAGTTGAACTGCCACTCAGCCAAGGAGGAGGAGGAGGATGACAGCGAAGAGGATGTAGCAGGAGGAGAAGGAGAGGAGGTGGCAGGAGGCCTGCCTGCAAGATGTGGAGGTGTCACAAGTTGGGCCGCTGCGCAGCCACGTACTCCCTGCTTGCCCATCGGTCACCAGGTTGACCCAATGGACAGCGTACGTAATGTAGCGGCCCTGCCCGTGCTTGGCAGACCAGGCATCCATGGTCAGGTGGACCCTTGACCCAACACTCTTCGCAAGAGATGACTCCACTTGCCTCTCAACTGCATGGTACAGTTTGGGTATGGCCTTTTGTGAAAAATAATTGCAGCCTGGTATCTTCCACTGCGGTGTCCCAATGGCCACAAATTTACGGAAAGCCTCTGACTCCACCAGCTTGTATGGTAATAGCTGGCGAGCTTATAGTTCCGCCACGCCAGCTGTCAGACACCGGGCAAGAGGGTGACTGGCAGGAATTGGCTTCTTCCGCTCAAAGACTTCCTTCACGGACATCTGGCTACTGCTGTGGGCAGAGGAGAAGGAACCGCTCAAGGGCAGAGGCGGTGTGGAGGAGGGTGGCTGTGAAGGTGCAAGGGAGAAAGCGGCTGAAGATGATGCATCTGAAGGAGGAAGAGGAGAAGGAGGGTGGCTTGTCTTTTGGGTGCTGCTTTTCCTCAGGTGTTCTTCCCATAGCTGTTTGCGCCTTTTCTCCAGGTGCCTTCGTAAGGCACTTGTCCCTACGTGAGTGTTGGCCTTTCCACGGCTCAATTTTTGGAGGCAGAGAGAACAGATGGCTTTGCTCCGATCTGAGGTACACACGTTAAAAAATTTCCAAACTGCTGAGCCCCCCTGGGGTGATGGCACTATGGTGGCATCAGCAGCTGACGTTGAAGGGCATGTTGGCTGGCTGTCCATAGCTGGTGATACATGGCGCCGGACACTGCCCCCAGCTGTTTCTGAGGACGCGCTCCCTTTGCTTCTTTTATGGACTCGTCTCCTCATACTCAAATGCAGCGGATGTGGGGCTTGTAGTAGCGCTGGTGGCTGTGGGAGATGAGGTGCTCTGTGTTAAATACTCAAGCAAGTCCTGACAATCTTGGGAAGTGATGGCACGTGCCTTCTTCTGAGCATTGTACTTCGGACCAGGGCCGCACTAAATCACATCAACGCGACCTCGCATAGACCTGCCGGTGCCAGGTGGCCTTCCTCTGGGTCTGCCTCTACCTCTTCCTCTACCTGGTTTGTCCATTTTGTCCATCTCGGGGGGATGCTAGGTATATGCAGTGAGGTGGGTTCACTAAGCACAAAAGGTAGTTAGATGCAGTGAGGTGGGTTCACTAAACACAAAAGGTAGTTAGATACAGTGAGGTGGGTTCACTCAACACAACAGCTAGGTATATTCTGTGAGGTGGGTTCACTGAACACTAAAGGTAGTTAGATGCAGTGAGGTTGGTTCACTCAACACAACAGCTAGGTATATGCAGTGAGGTGGGTTCACTGAACACTAAAGGTAGTTAGATGCAGTGAGGTGGGTTCACTCAACACAACAGCTAGGTATATGCAGTGAGGTGGGTTCACTGAACACAAAAGGTAGTTAGATGCAGTGAGGTGGGTTCACTCAACACAACAGCTAGGTATATGCAGTGAGGTGGGTTTACTGAATACTAAAAGTAGTTAGATGCAGTGAGGTGGGTTCACTCAACACAAAAGGTAGTTAGAGGCAGTGAGGTGGGTTCACTCAACACAACAGCTAGGTATATGCAGTGAGGTGGGTCCACTGAACACTAAAGGTAGTTAGATGCAGTGAGGTGGGTTCACTCAACACAAAAGGTAGTTAGATGCAGTGAGGTGGGTTCACTCAACACAACAGCTAGGTAGATGCAGTGAGGTGGGTTCACTCAACACAAAGGTAGGTATATGCAGTGAGGTGGGTTCACTGAACACAACAGCTAGGTAGATGCAGTGAGATGGGTTCACTGAACACTAAAGGTAGTTAGATGCAGTGAGGTGGGTTCACTCAACAAAACAGCTAGGTATATGCAGTGAGGTGGGATCACTGACCACAAAGGTAGTTCGATGCAGTGAGGTGGGTTCACTCAACACAAATGTAGGTAAATGCAGTGAGGTGGGTTCACTCAACACAAAGGTAGGTATATGCAGTGAGGTGGGTTCACTCAACAAAGGTAGGTACAGTGGGTTGCAAAAGTATTCGGCCCCCTTGAAGTTTTCCACATTTTGTCATATTACTGCCACAAGCATGAATCAATTTTATTGGAATTCCACATGAAAGACCAACACAAAGTGGTGTACACATGAGAAGTGGAACGAAAATCATACATGATTCCAATTTTTTTTTTTTTTTACAAATAACTGCAAAGTGGTGTGTGCATAATTATTCGGTCCCCTTTGATCTGAGTGCAGTAAGTTGCCTATAGACATTGCCTGATGAGTGCTAATGATTAAATAGAGTGCACCTGTGTGTAATCTAATGTCAGTACAAATACAGCTGCTCTGTGAGGGCCTCAGAGGTTGTCTAAGAGAATATTGGGAGCAACAACATCGTGAGGTCCAAAGAACACACAAGACAGGTCAGGGATCTAGTTATTGAGAAATTTAAAGCAGGCTTAGGCTACAAAAAGATTTCCAAAGCCTTGAACATACCACGGAGCACTGTTCAAGCGATCATTCAGAAATGGAGTATGGCACAACTGTAACCCTACCAAGACAAGGCCATCCACCTAAACTCACAAGCCGAACAAGGAGAGCGCTGATCAGAAATGCAGTCAAGAGGCCCATGGTGACTCTGGACTAGCTGCAGAGATCTACAGCTCAGGTGGGAGACTCTGTCCATAGGACAACTATTAGTCATGCACTGTACAAAGTTGGCCTTTATGGAAGAGTGGCAAGAAGAAAGGCATTGTTAACAGAAAGCATAAGAAGTCCCGTTTGCAGTTTGCCACAAGCCATGTGGGGGACACAGCAACCATGTGGAAGAAGATGCTCTGGTCAGATAAGACCAAAATGGAACTTTTTGGCCAAAATGCAAAACGCTATATGTGGCAGAAAACTAACACTGCACATCACTCTGAACACACCATCCCCACTGTCAAATATGGTGGTGGCAGCATCATGCTCGGGGGTCTGAATCTGTTCAGCAGGGACAGGGAAGCTGATCAGAGTTGATGGGAAGATGGATGGAGCCAAATACAGGGCAAACTTGGAAGAAAACCTCTTGGAGACTGCAAAAGACTTGAGACTGGGGCGGAGGTTCACCTTCCAGCAGGACAACGACCCTAAACATAAAGCCAGGGCAACAATGGAATGGTTTAAAACAAAACATATCCATGTGTTAGAATGGCCCAGTCAAAGTCCAGATCTAAATCCAATCGAGAATCTGTGGCAAGATCTGAAAACTGCTGTTCACAAACGCTGTCCATCTAATCTGACTGAGCTGGAGCTGTTTTGCAAAGAAGAATGGGCAAGGATTTCAGTCTCTAGATGTGCAAAGCTGGTAGAGACATACCCTAAAAGACTGGCAGCTGTAATTGCAGCAAAAGGTGGTTCTACAAAGTATTGACTCAGGGGGCCGAATAATTACGCACACCCCACTTTGCAGTTATTTATTTGTAAAAAATGTTTGGAATGATGTATGATTTTCGATCCACTTCTCACATGTACACCACTTTGTATTGGTCTTTCACATGGAATTCCAATAAAATTGATGCATGTTTGGGGCAGTAATGTGACAAAATGTGGAAAACTTCAAGGGGACTGAATACTTTTGCAACCCACTGTATATGCAGTGATGAGGTGGGTTAACTAAACACAACAGGTACTAGGTATATGCAGTACTGGGTAGTACAATGTGCAGCTCCCTGTCACACACACAGGTAGTCACTGAATGTGCTGGGCTGCTGGCAGTGGCACACACACAGTATGAATTAGCAATGCTGTCTATGCAACACAGTGTCAGTTTGACACACAGAAAAAAAAAATAGATCACAAGACCAGGATTAGCTCTGAAAAGAGCTGTTGAGGGGTGCTATTAAAGCAATAAGATTCAACCAGGAGCAAGCTAACAAGCCAAGAGCCTAACTAATCTTTCCCTAGGAGAAAAAATCTGCAGGAGCTCGCCCTACTCTGACTAGCAGCCAGCACAATGATATATATATAAAGTTGAAGAGAAATCGAGAGCCCAATATGGTGTAATATGTCAAAATTGATTGGATAAATGAAACAGTGAGATGGTAATACTCACAAACACGGGTTACCACCTAGGCAACCACTCATTAGGCAGGTGAGGAGATTAGACCTGTCCTCACTCAGGATTAAGAAGTCGCTCTCTGTAGATAGGAAGAAAGGGGGTAGATCACCCCTCCACCTGGGGTGGACTCAAATATATTGGTAGGTGAACAGAGGCGCCAGAAGGATAAAAGTACATACAATTTTTTAAAAAATTGCTGGGAGGAAGTGGTGGACTCGCCTCCGTTAAAGCAGACACCAAGGACTGTAAATATATAGATATACACATTTATTGAAAATACCCCAAACATGCAACGCGTTTCGCGGGCACAGCCCACTTCTTCAGGCAATAAGCAGGGGATAAACAACTGTAAACAAAAGACAAAGGCATAGCTATAAATGTTGCAATAAAAAGATACAAATGGATTATTTAGTTAGTGTAATAAGAATAGTATTTCAAAAATAGTGTTTAGTGATATGTTATAGTAGGGGGGTGATTGCAAGGAATGGGTCGGTGTAAACTACATAATGTGTATAGGGGAATGGACTAGATAACAGTGGTAAAAGGTAGTTAGTAAATCAGATTAAGTTGGTATCAAATTGACCGCTTTAGGTATATTTCAGTAGAAGGTAGGGAATGGAATAAGTTGTAGCTGGCAAGAGAGAAAAAAAGGCATGTGTAGTGGTTAAAAACAAAGATAAAGACTTACCAGCAATTCAGTTATAGCAAGCAGAGCACCTCTGTACTGTTGTGAGGTCGCTTGCTGCTTTAAATGTGTTAATGCTGGCAGCTCTGGCCTATCCAGAAGCTGCTCCAGTGTGGGTGGGTGGAGTCAGTGGGCATGGTGACAGAGTCCTCCAATCAACTGCTGCCAGCTGTAAGGGGTAAATTGGTGTGTATGTGGTCTTACATAACATGCATGCTTTCTCTGCATGCACAGGGCGGTGTTGTCAGTGGGTGGAGTCAGTGGCCATGGTGACAGAGAATCCTCCAATCAGCTGCTGCCAGCTTTAAGGAGTAGATTGGTGTGCATGCGGTCTTACATAACATGCATGCTTTCTCTGCATGCACAGGGCGGTGTTGTCAGTGAGTGGAGTCAGTGGCCATGGGGACAGAGAGTCCTCCAATCAGCTGCTGCCAGCTGAGAGTCCTCCAATCACGCATCTGGTCAGTCCCAGATTCTGTAGGATGCAAATGCGGTGTCGGATGCTAACATTATAGAGCATAGAAGACAGCAGATGGTGGGAAAACTCTCACAGCAGGGATATCCTACCACACTGATACAGAATGAATTGCAAAGGATTTTGCATCCTACAGAATCTGGGACTGACCAGATGCGTGATTTGGGTCCTCGGTTACCCTTTGTGTGCCAATACCATGGATTGTCCAATAAAGTACTCTCATGCATTAGAAAACATTGGCACATCCTAAGCAGTGCCTATCCAGAGATTCCTGAATACCGCTCTCCGCCGATTCCTGCCTTTAGGTGCAACGCGACTGTAGGCAGCGAATTGGTCAGAGCGGATTGGTCTTTTTCTCCTAAGAATACCATTTCACTCACTGGCACTAGACGTGTGGGTTGTTATCCTTGCTTATCATGCAGTGAATGCACTTATCTCATCAAGGGCACCACCTTTGGTGGAGATTTTAAGATAAGACACTTCTTGACCTGCCAGAGCTCCTATGTTGTGTACTTATTGACTTGCCCGTGTGGCTTTTTATATGTGGGTGACACCACACAGAAGGTGCGTGATCGCATCTCACAACATAGGAGCTCTGTTCGGAGTAAGACCTCTGACCTGCCAGTAGCCAAACATTGGCGCAATGCAGGTCATTGTGACACTGAGTTGAAATTTATGGTCATTAACCATCAACCGAAACCGAGACGTGGGAGAGACAGGGTTCTCCTCCTAAGGAAAAGGGAGGTTATGTGGATTCATAAATTGAGATGTTTACACCCTGAGGGTCTAAATAAAGATTTTGACCTTCATCTGTTTTTGTAAATTTCAGATTGTGTGATGTTACTTTATTCCCGGACCAGGAACGATTGGATACAGATGTTGGATTGGACTATGGACTTGATTACTGTTAAGCTAAGTGTGGAATATAACACTTCTTGCTTGTTACTGGGCATGGTCCCACATTAACACGTTTCTTCCTTGTTATTGGGCGTCGTCCCACATTAACATGTCACTTCCTGCCTGTCAGGTATATATTGAATTAGTTCATTTCATTTTGTGTTGGCATTGAGAAAGGTCGGGGACCACCAAAACTGTTTGCTTGTACATTGTGCTTTTTGCTCTAAATAAAGAAGAGCTGTGTGCTGCAACCCTACGTCTCTTTTCTATATATATATATATATATATATATATATATATATATATATATATATATATATATATATATATATATATACACACACACACACACACAAACATCACTTCCTGGTTAGCGGCCATGTTTTTTGTTTGTAAACACTGCCTAAAACTGGTGATTAAGAGCCTGGCAGCGGTGGGGAGCGGTGGAAACGGCAAAGAGGGATCCAGGAGATCACAGTGACTCGATTGGTATGTTTTGTATTGTACAAATCGGACAGTACAAATTCTCTTTAAGAGGGTGGGGGGGGGGACTTGTGGCTACCTATATTGGCAATCTACCTCTAGATTGCCAATACTGACAATCTGTAGGCTAGCAATCTAATTGTAGACTTTTACCCCACCAATGCCTCCTACTTTTCCCCTCCAAAATGCCCCTTTCTTAAAGTGTACCTGTAAGAAAAAAGTGCTGAGGGGGGGGGGGGGTGTACTTGCCTCAGGGAAAGGGAGGTCTTTGTATCCTAAACAGATCTCCCCCTTCCTTCTCAGTAGATGGGATCCAGCGCTGGGAGCCCCAAAGTTCTCCTCCTCGGTGTGTGCGCATGCGCAGCAGCTGCTCTCCGTTCAGGCTCCAGCAGAAACAGCCAAGCCCAATCGCATCCAATCTACTGCGCAGACACACTGGTGGTACTTGAACATTTTCAGGTGAAAAAAGTGGTGCAATTAGTGAAAAGCTTGAAAAGCCCTGATCTAGAGAATTAAGACACCTCGCACTAGTATCTCTCTGCTACAGGAATATGCAGATAAGGAGAATGCTGACCATACTGGTGGCGCCTCATCTTATTCTGCCATTTCTTACTTTTGGTTGGTAAAAAAAATGGATTTCTCAAGAGAAATTACTCCCTTTGAGGATCTGCGTGGGGGGAATAGGTTTTGTAGAGGCTCTATCTATCTCCAGGATATATTCTATCTTGAATGGGGAGGTGAATCCGGCAGGTTCTATTACGGCTAAATGGGAGAGATATTTATATAGACTTTTTTCGGATGTGCAGTGGAAAAACATTCTCCTGTTTGTTCATGAGTCTTCAGAGGCATCAAAGATATGGGGAACGAAATACACATTTTTCTCTTGGTGGTACCTAAAACCGGATAGGTTAAATAGGATCTTCCTTAATGTTTGTCCTCTGTGCTGGCGGTGTTAAAAACGCACTTAAATGTTTGATAAATGCTATTAAAATTCTAGTAATGAGGAGGTGGAAGGTGACAACTGAAGACCTCCCATACCCCCCCCCCCCCCCCCCCCAGGATTGGTTCCTGGAAATAGACAGTATAATCATAATCTACGATCAAATGCATAAATTCAGAAAAACACATGAGCCCAATGGTTGGAGTTAAGAAGGTCAGGGGACTATGCACAAACCTTTAATTGATACATTTCCCTGGCCTAGGTAGGCATTGGCACTGTTCTATGCAGGTGTGTTGAGAGCTTGGTCCAGGGGTCTCTAATGAGATGTTCTCATCTCGTCTGGGATTTTTTTGTTTGATTTGGGCGTTTGCCTTGGTCAGCATTCTGAAAGCCAAGGCAGTCTTTATTAGGGCTCTTTCACACTAGAAGCTGCGGTAAAAGGCTAAAACGATGCGTTTTGGCTGCAGGCGTTTTCAAGGCGTTTTAACGCCAACACATTACTATCAATTGTAAAGAGAAATGCCGCGATCAGCCGTTAAAAAGCTCCTGGGAGCGTTGAAACGCAATGCTCCAAAACGCAGAGTTAGATGTGAAAGGTAAAATGAAAGTCTATGGACTTTCATTTTAACTTGGTAAACGCCAACTTCGGCCTTGTCGTTAAAACACCGAAAAAGCCCTCTAGTGTGAAAGGGCCCTTAGCCTGGGCACTCTCTCTTAACCCCCCTGGCGTTATTCACGAGCAGAGCTCGGGCTGACTGACACATGTCAGGAGCGGCTTGTGTGGGCAAAAAACAGTGCACGCAGCTAATTCCTGGGTCCCGCGTGCGATCAGTGCTTGTCAACAGGACCCCGGCTTCTTCCCCACAGCTGCCGGAGTCTCCATTACCTCTCTGATCTTCTGGGACCCGGCAGCCAATTAGCATGGAGGATTGGCGGTGCGGCTTGACGTCTGGGGCGGCGTAGGGTCACCTGGGAGGGAGGCAGTAAAAAAAAAGTAAAAAGTGTCTGCAGGCTTCTTCCCCCCGGCCACCAGAGTCCCCATTGCCTCTCTGATCTTCTGGGACCCGGCGGCCAATTAGCAAATATGATCAGCGGTGGTTCGGCATAACATAGGGGCGGTGTAGGGTCACAGGGGAGGGAGGGAGTTAAAAATAAATAAACGCTTCTGATTGGGCCAAAATAGCATTGTATTGGATACAAGGGGATTTTGCATTCAATGCAATGTTGCCTTTTGCTTCCTGGGTTGCTGAGAGGAGCTGTGGCTGTTGAGCTGGAGAGGAGCTGGTTGTGATCTCTGAGTGCTTATCTGATCTGATTTTTGCCTACCTGTTACCGATTTTTGTCTGGACTTTGACTATTCTTTCTGCTTTCTGTCTGGATTTGATTGATTACCCGTTGCCGATTTTTGCCTGGACTTGGACTACTCTTTGCCTGCTGCCTGCACCGACCTCTGCCTGGATTTACTATGGCATCATCCTCCAGAAGGCGTCTCACCGCGGAAGCACTGGCGACATTGGAGGACAGCGATCTGCAGTCACTGGCGGACTCCAGTGACCGTGACGCACCTGGGAATCTGTCATCCGACCCAGATAACGACAGTGACTCCATCACCAGCGAAGTTAGTGATGTCCGGGTTTGGTGCTCCTTCGACCTTTCTCAGGCTCCACCACCACCCCCACGTTTCCCTTTTACTGGGGAGCCTGGCCTGAAGGAGTGCGAGTGCAACCCCCTGGCATACCTGCAGCTCTCGGAGGCGGTTATTGAGAGGATAGTGGAGGAGACTAATCGCTATGCCACCCAACAATTGGCTACTCCCTCAAGGACACTTTTCCAGGAGCAGGACCTGGGAGTCGGTAACAACAGCGGATATCTGGTTGTTTTTGGGCCTGATTATTCTGCAGGGAGTGGTGGGGAAGCCCCTGCAGAAATGGTACTGGAGCACGAATAACATCATTGCGACCCCCTTCTTCAGTACAGTGATGTCCGAGTACCGTTTTTCCCTAATAATGAAATTTCTCCACTTTTCTAACAATGAAACTTTTGAGGTGTCGACCCACCCTGCTCCAAAACTAAAAAAAATCTGGAAGGTCTACCAGATGGTGGTGGAAAAGTTTAGGACCTCTTATGTGCCACAGAGGGACATCAGTGTGGACGAGAGCCTGATGGCCTATAAGGGGAGGCTGAGCTGGCTCCAATATATTGCTTTCAAGCGGGCCCGCTTTGGGATCAAATCATACTCTATGCGAGTCAAGTACTGGATACATCTGGAACACTATTTTGTATACGGGAAAAGGCACAAAATTTTGTCCCAGGTTTAGCGAGTTTGGAGTGGAGACATCGTCTGTATTGTCCCTTGTGGAGCCTTTGCTGGACAAAGGCTACTGTCTCACCACAGATAATTTCTATACCTCTCCTGAACTGTCTGAGATTCTTATAAAGCATAAGACTGACACCTAATGCACTGTTAGGGCCAACAGGAGGGAGATGCCGTCGGCCTTTGCCAAGCAGAAGCTGAAGACTGGGGACATAGCTGCTTGGCAGAAAGGGAAGATGTTAGCCCTCTGGTAGCGGGACAAAAAAAAGACATCTGTCTCCTCTCTACTGTTCACGACACCTCCACTGTCCTTACCAGAACGAGAGGAGGAAAAGACATTGCAAAACCGCAGGTCGTGGTGGACTATAACCACACCATGGTGGTGTGGACAGAGCTGACCAGGCGGTGACCTTTTATCCTGCTGTAAGGAAACAGCAGAAAAAATATTACAAGAAGATTTTCCGGCACCTCCTGGAATAAAGCATCTGGAATGCATACATTCTGCACAAGCAGGGAAGTGACAGGCCAGTGACGCACGCTGACTTCATCTGGAAACTGTGCGAATGCATCTGTCTAAAGTACCAGACCGCAGCAGATGTCAGAGTTGGACGCCGTGCCTCTTATGTGGCAAACCCGAAACGCTTCATTGGCCGTCATTTTATGGAATACATTCCACCAACTCCCCCAAAAAATGCCCCAACTAGGACATGTCATGTATGCTGCAGCAAAAGCGACGAGAAGGGGAAAAGAATCAGGAATATTCTACTGCCCAGACTGTGATGTCGCCCTGTGTGCAATTCCCTGCTTTAAAATACAGCACACACATGGGAGGTGTATTAGGAGTATATATGTACATACTGCATAATCTGCTGCCTTATTTTTACAGTTTTACCATTCTTTCAGATTGATACATTTATTTCGACAATTTTGTGTTCCAGTCTTTTATTTATATGCAGAACGTCTACCAGGCTTTTATTCTGATGCATTTTGGTGAGTTAAGACTTAAAAATTAGAGGCCTAAAATTCATGAAAATTTTTTTACCGCTTTTGACTCCTAATTCCTGACAGAAATGCACCACCAGGGAGGTTAATAAACTTGGATAAGGGCATAGCCATTCCTAGGGGTGAGTGGAACCGAACACTGTGTGAGTGTGCAGCACAAGTTGTCTCTCATCTCTCGGGTTCCACGCAGCGCATGTCATCCTTACTTCCTGGTTCTAGGCATCCTGTATCATGGTACCAGCGCCCTCTATCATGACAGGGGGCACTGTTAACATCACACAGGATGCCTAGAACCAGAAAGGACATGGCGCATGGATCCTGGGAGTGACAACTTCTGCTGCACACTCGGGTTGCAAGAGAGCAGTAGGTGGGTAAGTGCAAGCAAACAGTGGGGCTCTCTGGTTACCTAAATGAGGGGGATCACTGCCTACCAAAAGGAGGGGCTTTCTGACTTCCTAAGGGGGGGGGGACTCTGGCTGCATAAACAGAGTGGAGACTCTCTAGGCAGCCAGAGAGCCCCCTGTTAAGCAGGGCTGTGGAATCGGTGTCGTGGAGTCGGGGCAATTTTGGGTACCTGGAGTCGGAGTCGGGAAAAATGCACTGACTCCTAATAAATTGAAACTGTAATTAAAATAGAAAATATGATAAAATGTTCTATTTCTCAGATAATAGTCATCATAAACAATTTATACATACAGTAATAGCTGTGCTTAGTACACAAAAATGAAATAAACCAATCAAAATTAGTTACTTGTGCTGCTTCAATAAAGCAGTCCCCGTATTTTTAAAGTCAGATATACACATCTGTATATCTGATTGTGACTGTACAGTATATATGATGTGTACACAGGAATCTCTTATATATGTTACGGCCACAACCCGAAGTGTGGCCACTTCTAGTTCTGGCCGGCCAATATGCGAAGTAGCCGCAGCGCAGCGGCCAATGTGAGAAATGTAATGTTTACGCCGCCTCGCTGCGGCCAAATTGATGACAAAACTTGCTTAATGTAATGAAATATAGCCGGCGGCAATGTAATAGATGAAGCCGCCGGCTTTCGCGCTGCCTCTCCCCGATCCCCCCCTCCCTCCTCTCCCCGCCTCCCATACAATACGTAGCAGCCGGTGGGGACATGCAGCCGGAGAGTCGTTCGTCGTAGCAGGGGCAGCAGAGTGGGGGAGGCTGCAGACATCACTTCTGCCAGCACCCGCTCTGCAGGAACGGCAGGATTTCCCTGCCGCGACGAATGACTCTCCGGCTGCATGTCCCCGCCGGCTGCTACGTATGGTATGGGAGGCGGGGAGAGGAGGGAGGGGGGGATCGGGGAGAGGCAGTGCGAAAGCCGGCGGCTTCATCTATTACATTGCCGCCGGCTATATTTAATTAAATTAAGCAAGTTTTGACATCAATTTGGCCGCGGCGAGACGGCGTCAACAAAACATTTCTCACATTGGCCGCTGCGCTGCGGCCACTTCGCATATTGGCCGGCCAGAACCCGCAGTGGCCGGCCAGAACTAGAAGTGGCCACATGCGGGTTCTGGCCGTAACATATATACTAAATAACATCTACGCTGTAAGTATAAAGCCTGATGTGTAGCCGTGTCATGTCACTAATAGAGATGGTCAATGAGATGGAAATTATTCTGCGTTGATTCTGATTTATGCAAATGCACTCTCTTTGCTCATGAAATCAAATAATTTGATATGTTGTTAAAATTTGGTTTGATGACTACGAATTAAATGGTACCTGAGAAGAATGAAATACCTGTGGCTTCCTCCAGCCCCCTTCAGGCTAATCAGTCCCTCGCTGTCCACCTCCACCACCTGGATCTTCTGCTATGAGTCCTGGTAATTCAGCCAGTAAGCGCAGTCCGGCCGCATGCCGCTACCACAGCCAGGAGTGTTCTGCACCTGCGCAATAGTACTGCGCAGGTGTATGCTCCCGGCGCCGGACTGTGTGCATGAGCACTACGCCAGACTGGCTCAAGTACCTGGACTCATAGCAGAATATCCAGGTGGCGGAGGAGGACAGCGAGAGACTGATTAGCCTGAAGGGGGCTGGAGGAAGCCCCAGGTATGTATAAAACTTTAATTTCATCTGTCCCAGGTTTACTTTGTTACACAGTAGTACTATACTCTACATATGCACTCTCCACAGAGCAGCAGGAAATCTACTGAGAATGTTGTGCACATTGAACACAGAGGTGTAGATAGAAGAAGAATCTCCTTATTCCCCTGCAGAGTATCTGCACATCACTCTTACATGTACCCACAGTTACATTGCCTAGGGCCTGATAGATGTTCTTTATTCCGGTTTGTACCTTTTACAAGTACTCTTACCAAGGACTAGTTTTAGTCTATGACTAAAGGGAATAAATATGGCAGTCTCCATATCCTTCTCACTTCAGTTGTCTTTTAAAATTCCTAAGCGTTGGCAGTTAAGAGACAAATTTCATGTTACATACTCTCAATCAACAAGATTTTAATATGCAAATTAGAGGAGTCGGTGTTGAGGAGTCGGTGGAATCCTAAACTGAGGAGTCGGAGTCGGTGGATTTTTGTACCGACTCCACGGCTCTGCTCTTAAGGCAGCCAAAGGGGGTCCACTCTGACGCTCTGGGAGCTCTAAGGCCTGGATAAGGGAGGTGGTGTCTGTAAATATTAGCTTTGTTAGAAATTACAGGAGATAGGAATAGAATAAATAATTTGGGAGTTATATAACATTTTTTTCTGCATATTTGTCTGTTAGCATCTAGGCCTGTTTTTCCCTTAACTACCAAACCAGTTTTGACATTTAAGTTATGTCCCTATTTAATAAGTAATAACTTTATCACTGCATATGGCAACTTACTGATCTATACACCCTTTTTATTTAGGACAAACTAGACTTTCTTTGGGTGCTTTTTCCCAGGAGTTGTTTCATTTCCTATACAATTAGTTGCATTATTATGATAGAGGTATGGATTTGAAAGTGGGCAGGGTTAAATGAGGTGGAAAAACAGTATTTGTATGGGAATAGCCTCCTTGTTTTGTTAAAGCTTGCCCTAGTGATGTAGGAGTCCCCCATCTTATTTATAGGTTTCTAGTTCAGTTGTGAAAGGGGGTGACCACTGGACTACTCTCCAACAAATATAAAGGCATTGCCTGGTAATCCAGTACCCCCTTCAACTGCAGTAGCTTCCTGTGGTAGCATAGACCCCCCCCCCCCCCATAGTGGTCCCCCTTCCTTCCTCTAAAGTAGTAACCATAAGTAGTACCCCCCACAGTTCCTGTTGGTCTAGTGGAAACCACCTCCCCCTTTAAAGCGGTTTAAAACCCTGACATAATATTCAATAAAAACATGTTTACCTACTTTTTATATGCCATGCGGTAATCATATTTGCATTTGTGCATACGCATTATTCATTTATAAGTTATAGGTTTCCAAAAGTACAGTTTTTTTGCTTTGTGAGCTGACTTTGCATTTTTATTAATAACTAGTTTTATTTGTTGCGGTTTTGCAGGCAGGCATGCTTTCAGTGTCTCTCTGTCTCCAGCAGCTCCTGCACAGTCAAAGAATGTGTCACATTCCTCACTTGTTATCTTGCGTTTACTTAAATGTATCATTATCTTAGGTTCGGATGTATCTGCAATTCACTGCACTCAACTTTCAAGCTCTGTGTGTAACCCTTCGAATGCTGGTGTAGTAAAAAAAAAAATGTTGGTTGCATATAATATGCTGTGAATAATGTTTTAGAGCAAAGATGAAATCCAGGGTTATATTCCACTTTAAGCATTGCCTGGAAGTCCCTTAACCTTCATGGATCCCTAGTGATCTAGTGGTGTTGTCCCATCCATGGTGGTCTAGTGGTTGCGTCCCATCCCCCCTTGAAGAGATCAATAGCAGAGCGGATGCAGCAAGTTTAACTCACCTCCTCCTGGTTTCAGCGACGATAAGCTCTCCCGCTAACTGCTAGTAATGCCTGGCTCTTCTCTCTTCATGTACTGGGTTTCTGCTTGATGATGTTATCAAGCCAGGACCCAAAACATGAGAGTAAATCCAGGCACTCGTAGCCATGAAAGGGGAGAGCTGATCGCCGCTGGAGCTAGGAGGAGGCGAGTTACACATGCTGTTTGATCAGATCTCTGCCAGGCGGCGCAGTCGGGGGGTGGGCTGCAAAAGGGCAGGTGAGGGTTGCAGATCGTGCACCAGGGTGTTACACCCTGGTGCCTTCTGAACCACTTGCCCTCATTGATGAGCAAAGCCACAGGCCTGCACTCGGGCTGTGCTCATCAGAATCTACAGATGCATATTTATGCCCTTTTGTCACAATAAGGTGGCGGAGAGGATGCAAATAAACTGTAGCATAGATATGAAGTGGCTGAGCCTAGAGTTAAGTTGATTTAACCCTTTTACTCTGGTGAGTATGTATCTGTATCTTTGCTACTAGTTTGAAGCAAAGCATCAGTATAATAAAACATCAGTTTCTTGTAAAAACAGAGTAACCAAGCAGCTCAGGGTGACCCAAACTACTAGGAATGTATAGGGGGGAAAAAGTATCTTTAAAACTTTTTGGAAATACAGATAATAAAAAAAATAGAACTAGAGAATTGGGAAGTGGATTTAAACTCAAAAACTTTCTCTCTGCTCTAAAAGATAAGCCACAGCGTGTTAACTTTTAGATGGGGAAAAAATGTCTTCAAGGTTTTTTCTTTTTTAGGATCTCCATAAATTGTAATGAAGTTTTAATAAGATGAACTGTGCAGGCAGCACAGAAAGGGTTAAGCTTCAGTCTTTCCTTCAGAAATCAATTGGCAATAGAATGCAGCAGGACAGATTGAAGTGTGAATGGTTTGAAGCAAACTTCCAGAGACTAGATCCCCAACAATAAGGGTTGGTAAGTGCCTGGCTCACAATAAAAGATCATTGTACATGGAAAAGAGAAAATAGAGCCACAAGAAATGCATGATGAAATTCAGGGTTTGGCATATTATGATCTTTCTCAATGTGATGACATGACTATAGAGTAAATGTAGATTGTTGTTCATGGAAAAATCAGACATCCTCTGAAAATAAGGGCCCATTCACATGGGGAAGATTTGTGGGTGTTTTCTGAAGATTTCTAGATCACCAGTGATCACTAGCACTTTCAAAAGCACTAGTGTAATATATGGCAGTGACCTCACAACATTGATTGCCAGCGATTCGCATTTTGCAGAAAACAAAAACTGTTTTTTAGAGCGATCATGGTTCTAATGTTAAAACACTGTGAATCCCGATTGTTTAAAAATCACAAAAATGTCCAGTTAAAAAAAATAAAAATCAGGAAAAAACCCTCTGCAAAAGGCTAACGATTTTGCTAGCGTTTTGCTATCCCCATTGTTAATCAGGCCTGAAGGATCTTTTGGAGGAGAAAAAAAAAATAGTACAGTGTAAGACCATTCCTTATTTTCAGGGAACACGTGTCAGAAGCATTTCTGATGTGGAAACCAGACTAAATAATGGTTATACTGCATAATTTATTACATTCTGCTACTGTATATGTCATTACAGTTTTTTTTTTTTTAAAAAGAGGAACTTTAACCAAGGATTGAACTTCATCCCAATCAGTAGCCGATACCTCTTTCCCATGACAAATCTTTATCTTTTTCTAACAGATCATCGTATGGTCGGTATGGCTAATATTCAGGGATGAGCTCCGGATGAATTCCGAATAGGTTTCATTCAGAATTCATCATATAATTAATGCACCTGGGCGGGTGAGTGAGGGGGGGGGGGGGTTAAACTTTCCCAGCTTCCGTTTTCTTTCATCTGTCCCACGGCGCTTCACAAGCAGCATTATGTGACACTTCCTCCTTCTGGGTTGAAGGAGGAAGCGTGGTAGTGACATGACGCGGCTTGGAACACAGCATGTGACGTGCCATGGGACGGATTAAAGAAAATATCCGCTGGCTAAATTTAACCCTCCCTCACCTGCCCGCTCAGGTGCATTCGTTATCCGATGAATTCTGAATGAAACCCATTTGGAATTTATCCAGAGCTCATCCCTGCTGATATTGTAGTGAAACCCCTCCCACAGTGTGATGTCAAGACCATGGTCCTGACAATTTGCTGTCTGTGAAGCTCCCTGCATTGTGGGAAAGAACGTCTTTATCCAACTGTCAAGCAAGCAGTATTTGCCACTGTGCATAGACCTCGCAGTAAACAAATATTCTGCAGAGATAAGCTGGCAGGATTAAGGCCTGGAACCCACTAGTAGTACATTACTAAGCGCTTATGATATGAAAAGCTCATGCTAATGTAATGCTATGGGTGTGATCCCACTTAAGCAATGTGATTTAAAAGAAAAAAAAAACCATAGCATTGTATTAAGGTGGGTACACATGTCAGATACGTTTTTGGAAAATGAAAGATCACAGACCAATTTTACCCCCTTGCATGTAGTATGAGAGCATACTCTACACAGTCTATTCTATTGAGCTGAACTCCCCATCAGACAGAAATCTTTGCAAGATGTTGCACACAAAGATGCTGTAGACATGCAACAGATCAGTATCTGCAAAAGATCAGTTCCTGCAAAATGCATTCAAAGTCTATGATATCTGCAGAACTCATACACACCTTAACAGACCTTCATCTGCAGATCAGACAATTATCTGCAGATCTATCCTGGTGGATCTGATCTGCAGATTGTCCATTAAATAAGGTGTGTATGAGATCTGCAAACATCATAGACTTAGAATGCATTTTGCAGGAACTGATATTTTGCATGTGTACAGCATGTTTGTGTGCAGCATCTTGCAAAGACTTTTATCTGATGGGGAGTTCAGCTCCATAGAAGAGACTGTGTAGGTATGGCTCTCATACTACACGGAAGGGGGTAAAATTGTCTGTGATCTTTCATTTTCCAAAGACTGATGTGTGTACCCACCTTTAGCTAAGAGGTTTTCAAATCCCTAGCACTTAGAAAAGGCTGCAAGTGGGTTTCAGCCCTAAACTGTTGCCACCTGTGATTAATGTCAGAATGTAAATCAGGGTGTGGGAAGATTTTACAGTGGGCAAGTACTGTCTAAATGAATATTGTAAAAAATGAGCAATTGTATTCATTGTGCTATTTGCACTACAGTTCCTCCTCACGTTTCCGGGAAGTCTTAAATACTGTATGTCATCAACACACTGCTAAGTGTACAATAACTAACAAAATAGAAAAATATGATTGGATTTACCAAAATAAAATGAAAATAAACAAGACAACTAGTGTATAAAGGAACATTTATTTATATTACTACAATAGTTCCATCTCTTGATAACAACCACCTTACCCAAACATGATTCATTTCATTGCAACATCATTTTAAAAAGGACCTGCTGGCTACCCACAGTAGTAGCCATTTTGTATCCAGACTTAAAGGGAACCTAAACTGAGAAGGATATGGATTTCTTCCTTTTAAAATAATACCAGTTGCCTGACTCTGCCTCTGATCCTGTGTCTCTAATACTTTTAGGCTACCTTCCTACCAAGACGTTGCGTTTTAGGGGACGTTATGGTCGCATAACGTGCCCCTAATGCAACACAAATACAACAGGAGCCCAAATTGTGCAGTATGTCACAAGTAAATGGATAGGTGAAAATGTTCGAAAAAGGGAATACTCACAAAGGTGGGTTGCACATGGGGCAACCGACCACTTAAAGGGGTCATCAGGGAACATTTAATAAAATAAGTGCTACTTACTGCAGCCTTCCACCAGCCCCAAGCTCCCAGCATGTCCCTTGCCCCAGCTCTCCCTGCAGCCATTCGGCGCAGCTCGCTCCCGGTCCCCGGCGATGACGTCAGGGCGACCTCCAGGTCGGCCTGTACTGCGCCTGCGTGAGCAGCGCTGTAAATCACCGCCACGTGGGCCGGAGTGGACTGCGCAGGCGCAGAACTACCCTCTCCTAATATAAGCCCTAGTGGCAGCGGCAGTCCCGACCGTACCCCCCGCCCCCAAACCAGCACCGCATTACCTCCTGCTGGCCCCCACTTCCAGAAAGTGGCATCCCTGTGATCATAGTCAGACCACTGGCGGCAATAATTTATACCGCAGATCAGCGGTGAAGGCAGCTACAGATTCACTGTAACAGTGCCTCTGTATATAGGAAGTGACATCTGTTTACTTCCTGCATATGGAAGTACTGTTACAATGGATCTCTAGCTGACTTCACCGCTGATCTGCGGTTTGAATTATGCCGCCGGGAGTCTATGAGCACAGGGATGCGACTTTCTGGAAGCGGGGAACAGCAGGAGGTAAAGCGGCCGCGGGAGCTGGACTCATGCATAAGGAGGATCTGGGTATGTAGTGGGGAAGATATCTGGCAATGGGTTTCTGGGGGGGAGGGGGGAATTTAGCTATCGGTCTAGTTATACACTAGGGGGATGGGAATCTGGCAATAAATTAGGGGTCTGGCCATATTTAGGGGGGGGGGGATTTGGCTATAAAGAGAGGTGGGGGCCTGTCTGTACATTAGGGGGGGGGGGGGGAGAATGTCTGGTCTGGCTATACTTAAGTGAGGGGATCTGGCTATACACAGGGGGGGGGGGGTCGCTTCCCCCACAAAATTTAAGACCTCCCCGAAAATAAGCACTAGCACATTTTTGGCCAGGGCTTAAAAAAAAAAATTGCAAACGCTCATAGAATGAACGAGCCCTCAGTCCCATCAATTAATTTGAGATTTGCCAAAAATGTGTGAGGATTTCAGCTATTGAGGACTGGAGTCTGACATCCCTTAGGCATCATAGGTATGGCGTGATAGGTGCATGCCTCTCCAATCTGCAGGAAGTACCGTGGCATCTGATCGCTGCTGTAGAGGGAGTGCAGCATTTGGCACCAATGACGGAGCCATGGTCTCGCCTACAAAATCATTAGTTCCAGTTAAGAAAGGGAGCAGTGTGCAGCTGTGATTGGGGGGTCTGGGGCAGCACCCCTGCCTGATTGGTATATAACTTCCCAAGGCTTGTCGAAGGCTATGTGTGGATCGAAGCGGCGCGCACCGCACTGGCTGCATGGGAGAGAGATGACACAGAAGGACAAATGACACTGTAGGGCAGTGATTCCCAACCTTTTCCGGCCCGGGGAACACTTTCTGACCATATTTTTCTCCGGGGAACGGCGGGGGGCGCGCGGGTGTTTGCGCGACCTAGTGGACAGTGCCGTGTGTAGCAGGCTATGGGGGGGGGGGGGGGGGCTGGGGTGCGGCTGCATAGCTAGCATAGTTGCCCCAGTATAGGGAGTTTAGTTGCCCCAGTATGGTTAGTATAGTTACCCCAGTATAGTGCCCCAGTATAGCTAGTATAGTGCCCCGGTATAGCTAGTATAGTCCCAATATGGATAGGTAGTGCCCCGGTATAGGTAGGTAGTGCCCCAGTATAGCCAGTAAAGTGCCCAGATAGCTAGTATGGTACCCAGTATAGTGCCCAGCATACCTAGCATAGTGCCCAGCATAGGTAGGTAGTGCCCAGTATAGCTAGTATAGTTGCCCCCAGTGTAGCTAGTTTAGTTGCCCCCAGTATAGCTGCCCCCAGTAAAGCTAGTTTAGTTGCCCCCAGTAAAGCTAGTTTAGTTGCCCCCAGTAAAGCTAGTTTAGTTGCCCCCAGTATAGCTAGTATAGTTCCCCCCAGTATAGATGCCCAGGAGGGGGGGAAGCAGCGCTAGAAGGAGGGGCAGTGGAGGCAGCGGTGGGGAGGGGGGAAATATCCCCCCCCTCCCTCACCTGGGACCCCTCCTTCTGCCTCTCTCCCCCTCCATTTAGCGGTGGCAAGTGCAGGGCGGCTCGGCGGCGGGGAGACATGCGCAGACTTACCACTTCTGCGTTCCAAGCGCCGGCAGCGTCATATCGTCAGATCTCCGCCTTCAATGCCGCCCACTGCTCTTCCGCTAATCAGGAAGCACAGTGGGCGGCATTGAAGGCGGAGATCTGACGACATGACGCTGCCGGCGCTTGGAACGCAGAAGTGGTAAGTCTGCGCATGTCTCCCCGCCGCCGAGCCGCCCTGCACTTGCCACCGCTAAATGGAGGGGAAGAGAGGCAGAAGGAGGGGTCCCAGGTGAGGGAGGGGGGGATATTTCCTCCCTCCCCATTGCTGCCTCCACTGCCCCTCCTTCTAGCGCTGCTTCCCCCCTCCAGCGTACTGGACGGCACACCTGGCACCATGCACAGCGGTTGGGAATCACTGCTGCAGGGCATGGAGATTGGGTTTGCTGGAGCCCATGAAACCTCTGGAGTTTCACCAGCACATTGCATACTGGGGGCTCTGAGGCTCCAGCCCACCAGGTTTTCCACCGGTAATTCCTGAGGAATATCTGCTAGTTCATGTTCTATGGTTTGCGTAGTCAGCATAGCCGGAAGAGAAGGGTTGCAAATCAGAGGAGTCATGCCGTTGCAACTGGTTGGGCGCATTATCGTACTACCTTCATCTTCTGGAGCTGGGCCACTTTCTACAGGAAGTTCACTGTTGATGACATCACGATCCTGAAAGATATAATAGCTGGTGAGGATTTGTTATATATGTATACAGCAGCATCAATACTAATACACAAAACAGCTTGGCAACCCAACAGTATGCCCATGCTATAAAACATAGGTGTCAAACTCCAGTCCTTGAGGGCAATATCCATGCCAATGTTTGGGATGGACTGAGAAATGGAGGAAGGTGTTCTAGTTGATAAACCAGACCTTTCCCGATTTAGGCTTTATTCACATTATAAATAGCCAGTGCTATCGCAAGCGCTGAGCAATTTATTGAGCTTTTCCCTGCACTTTGAGCTTAGAAAGACGTTTTGTAAGCTCTTTTCTAACCGCTTTTGCTGAGCGATTAAGATTTTCACTGTGAACTCTTGTAGCGGGAAAAAGTAAATAACTTCCCTGTACCTTCCATTGAGCCAAAGTGCTCAGAAAATGGTACATGTAACGCGGTTGCGATTTCAAGGAAATTGAAATGAACACTGTCATAGCAAATTATTGCACAAACACTTTTAGGGCGAGTTGTAAAGTCTTCAATGTGATGCGCGGACAACAACGTGTTAGGGGTCGGCATGCGCTGAGACGTGCGGCAACCGGAAGTCATGTAAGTCTATGGCGATGTAGCTTTTTTTTTAACATTTTCTGCGTTTGTGCTGAGATGCGCATGCGTGGAAGCGTATTTTTCCAATACACTTCCGCGCAATTGTAGTTTGGGGCCCAGGAAGTACCCTCCAGGTAACAGCTTAGCTTCTGAATGGAGGAAGTTCACGGAGGCGGGCAGGGACAGAGGCGGGAGAGCGCCAATTGACAGGCTGCAGGTAAATACAAGGCTGGCGACAAGGAGATTGTCGCTAGCCTAGCACTGTGTGTGTGGTGTATGGTGTATGTGTGTGTGTGTATATATATTATATATATATATATATATATATAAATGTGTATATATGGTGTGTGTGTGTGCGTGCATGTGTATATATGGTGTGTGCGCGTGTATATATGGTGTGTGCGCGTGTATATATGGTGTGTGCGCGCGTGTATATATTATATATATATGGTGTGTGTGTGTGTGTGTGTATAGTGTATGTGTGTGTGTGTGTGTGTGTATAGTGTATGTGTGTGTATATATAGTGGCTTGCAAAAGTATTGGGCCCCCTTGAAGTTTTCCACATTTTGTCACTTTACTGCCACAAACATGAATCAATTTTAGTGGAATTCCACGTGAAAGACCAATACAAAGTGGTGTACACGTGAGAAGTGGAATGAAAATCATACAGGATTCCAAACATTTTTTCAAATAAATAACTTCAAAGTGGGGTGAGCGTAATTTTTCAGCCCCCTGAGTAAATAATTTGTAGAACCACCGTTTGCTGCAATTACAGGTGCCAGTCTTTTAGGGTATGTCTCTACCAGCTTTGCACATCTAGAGACTGAAATCCTTGCCCAGTCTTCTTTACAAAACAGCTCCAGCTCTGTCAGATTAGATGGACAGCGTTTGTGAACAGCAGTTTTCAGATCTTGCCACAGATTCTCGATTGGATTTAGATCTGGACTTTGACCAGTCTTTTAGAGCCTAGTTTCTCAACGTGTGGTACGCGTACCCCAGGGGGTACTTCTGATGGTTCCACGGGGTACTCAGGCTTGATATACTTAACCAAGAATAACAAATTTAGAGTTTTAGAAAATGATAAATCTTATTTAAACAACACCAAATTAGTAAATTAGCTATTTAAAAGTAATAGTAAACACTTGGAAATTGTTTAGAACCAATTATCATGTACTACGATAAACATACATTTGTCGAGGGGTACTTGTGATAATGTTTACTATGCTAGGGGGTACTTGGTGAGTACAGGGTTTTAAAAGGGGTACATACCAATAAAATGTTGAGAAACACTGTTTTAGAGCATGTCCAGCAGGACAACAACCCTAAACGAAAAGCCAGGGCAACAATGGAAGGGTTTAAAACAAAACATATCCAATCGAGAATCTGTGGCAAGATCTGACAACTGCTGTTCACAAACGCTGTCCATCTAATCTGACAGAGCCGGAGCTGTTTTGTATAGAAGACTGGGCGAGGATTTCAGTCTCTAGATGTGCAAAGCTGGTAGAGACATACCTTAAAAGACTGGCAGCTGTAATTGCAGCAAACGGTGGTTCTACAAAGTATTGACTCAGGGGGCTGAATAATTACGCTCACCCCACTTTGAAGTTATTTATTTGAAAAAATGTTTGGAATCATGTATGATTTTCGTTCCACTTCTCACGCGTACACCACTTTGTATTAGTCTTTCACGTGGAATTCCGAGAGAGAGAGAGAGAGAGAGAGAGAGAGAGAGAGAGAGAGAGAGAGAGAGTGTGTGTGTGTGTGTGTGTGTGTGTGTGTGTTAAAATACTTGCCTAGGGAGAGGGAAGCCTCTGCATCCTAATGAGGCTTCCTTGTTGTCCTTTCATCCCCCAGCTGATTTGGGCCTGCACTCTTCTAGCATAAGCAAGGTCACACCTGCACAGTAGCATGGAGCTGCTTGTGCATGAGCTGCTTTGGCTTATTAGACAGGCATGGCCACTCTCGTGCCTCAAGAGGAGCGCAACCCTGATCAGATTACGGACAAGCCCTTGTCAGAGAACTTAGGAGGGTTCGGCCCCCAGAGGGAAGGATTCGGATCCAGAGGCTTACCTCTTCTTATGCAAGTATGTGATTTTGTACCCCAGCGTACAAGAGGAATCGGCGCAGGAGACTTGGGCGCAGGATACAGACTCTATGGCAGGGGTGCCCACAATTTTTTGGCTCGCGAGCTACTTTAAAATGTGCTGTAGCCAGATCATCTACCGACGTTTCAAAGGCAACCAACCCCCAGCCCCCCCTGGAAAGGTAGTTAGGTATAGGTCCCTTCAGTATAGGTTAGCTAGGTATATGTACCTTAGTATAGGTTAGCTAGGTGTATGTGCCTTAGTATAGGTTAGCAGGGTGTATGTGCCTTAGTATAGGTTATCAGGGTGTATGTGCCTTAGTATAGGTTAGAAGGGTGTATGTGCCCTGCTAACTAAGGCAAATAATGTCACAGATCCTACCTGTGTGCAGTAGATGATCCGCTCCAGTATGGTAGAGAGGTTTGGTCAATGATCAGGTGTGTGCTGCCAACACTGCATCATTATTCTATATGTAAAACACAGAGTACAGAAAGGAGGTCAGCTAGCCACCGCTACTCGCTCTTAAGAGATTCCTGACATATTCCAACTTCCTACCTAGAGGTGCTCATTAACCATACAATATTTTTTCTCGGATGTGATCATGCGATCAGATTTTTAAGATCAAATTGTACAGAAAACCACCCAGTGTGTGGCGAAAATCAACACAAGACAATTCTATGATTAATTGGTATACAGAATTTGTCGATCTGAATGTTTGATTTTACAATCTTATTTGAAGAAAGAACGCACCCTAATAAACCAGTTTATGGGTACAATCAATAATTACCCTCTGATTACTTACGATCCCAGCAAATCTGTCTTACTTACCTCAATAGGGGGAAGCCTCTGGATCCTGATGTTTATGACCCCTTTGCTGCCAGCTGTGACCCTCTGCATGGCCACGCTCCCCTCATTCTACGAGCGTGGCACATGGACGGCCACGCCTGTGCAGCAGCACAAAGCTGCGCATGCACGAAGATAAAAGCTGTGCATAAGTGGCTCCGTGATACGGCATAGGTGACGGAAGTACTGTGAGCCTGCGCCTACGTACACGCCTACAGGCACCTACGTCCATGGAGGCGAGCACAGCCGAAAGGCTGGAGCAGAGGGCCTTTGGAAGATCAGGAAAACCTCAGAACCATCTAGAGCTTTCCCCCTACTGAGGTAAGTAACTAACTTGCGTTTTTATGTGACTTCAGGTTTATTTAAAAAAAAAAAAAAAAAGGAAAAAAAAAAAATACATCCAGAGTTTAGGACACTATTGCCCCTTTTACAGTCCATTGCCTCATGCTGGTCTGCTGATAGCAATGAAGCACTGAACCCCTTCCAGACAGTTTTGACATTTGACAGGTACTCTGCAGGGGAAAGAGGAGATTCTTCCTCTATTACACATCTGAACATGGATCAGGCCCTAGGCAAAGTGACTGTGGGTACATGTAAGAATGAGGTGCAGGTACTCTGCAGGGTAATGAGGAGATTCTTCCTCTATTACACATTCTTCATGCACAATCTGAACAAGTTTATGGGTGATAGACAACACCTCTGTGTTCAATGTGCACAACATTCTCAATGGATTCCCTGCAGCTCTGTGGGGAGTGCATATGTAGAGTATAGTACTACTGTGTAACAAAGTAAACCTGAGACAGATGAAATTAAAGTTTTATACATACCTGGGGCTTCCTCCAGCCCCCTTCAGGCTAATCAGTCCCTCGCTGTCCTCCTCCGCCACCTGGATATTCTGCTATGAGTCCAGGTACTTGAGCCAGTCTGGTGTAGTGCGCATGCACACACTCCGCCGCCGGGAGCGTACTACACCTGCGCAGCACTATTGCGCAGGTGCAGAATGCTCCTGGCTGTGGAAGCGGCATGCGGCCGGACTGCACTGACTGGCTGAATTACCAGGACTCATAGCAGAAGATCCAGGTGGCGGAGGAGGACAGCGAGGGACCGAATGGCCTGAAGGGGGCTGGAGGAAGCCCCAGGTATGTATAAAGCTTTTCTTTTAATTCGCTTCAGGTACCCTTTAATTCATAGTCACCAAACCAAATTTTAACAACATATCAATTTATTTGATTTCATGAGCAAAGAGAGTGTGTACATTTGCATAAACCAGCATCAATGCAGAATTATTTACATCTCATTGACCATCTCTATTAGTGACACAGCTACACATCCAGCTTTATACTTACAGCATAGATGTTATTTCGTGTATATATGAGATTCTTGTGTACACATCATATATACTGTACAGTCACAATCAGATATGTATATCTGACTTTAAAAATAAGGGGACTGCTTTATTGAAGCAGCACAAGTAACTAATTTTGATTGGTTTATTTCATTTTTTGTGGACTGAACACAGCTATTACTGTATATATACATTATTTTTAATTACCATTATCTGAGAAATAGAACATTTTATCATATTTTCTATTTTAATTACAGTTACAATTTTATTAGGAGTCTGAGTCGGTGCATTTTTTCCCGACTCCAGGCACCCAAAATTGCTCCGACTCCACAGCCCTGGTTATAAAAACACTATATAACTGAAAATAAAAATATGAGAATATTTTCTTTGCTTCTAATATTCTAGTAATTCTCCATACTACACAACCAATTCATTATATCATTATTTTTTTTCGCTTCAGTGTCTAAAGAAAATCTGTAAACTCAAAAAGTTCCCCTGGGGGTACTCACCCCGGGAGGGGGAAGCCTCAGGATCCTAATGAGGCTTCCAACGCCATCCTCCGTCCCTCGGGGGTCTCGCTGCAGCCCTCCGAACAGCAGCGATGTAAATATTTACCTTCCCGGCTCCTGCGCAGGCGCATTGGCGGCTCCGAAGTAGGCGGAAATACCCGATCGCCGTCGGGTCTGCTCTACTGCGTAGGCGCAAGTTTCCGGCGCCTGCGCAGTAGAGCAGACCCGACTGAGATCGGGTATTTCCATCTACTTTGGAGCACAAAGCCGCCACAGCGCCCCCGATGGAGCCTGGAAAGGTAAATATTGAACTAAAAGTCGGGTCTGTCGGGTGGCTGTTCGGAGGGCTGCAGCGAGACCCCCGTGGGACAGAGGACGGCGTGGGAAGCCTCATTAGGATCCTAAGGCTTCCCCCACCCGAGGTGAGTACCCCCCAGGGGAATTTTTTGAGTTTACAGTGTCTCTTTAAGAGGTCTAAGGCCATATACCATATGCATTAACCACTTCACCACTGAGGGGTTTTACCCCCTGAGCACCAGAGCAATTTTCACCTTTCAGCGCTCCTTCCATTCATTCGTCTATAACTTTATCATTACTTATTGCAATGAAATGAACTATATCTTGTTTTTTCCGCCACCAATTAGGCTTTCTTTAGGTGGGACATTATGCCAAGAATAATTTTTTTCTAAATGTGTTTTAATGGGAAAATAGGAAAAATGTGGGGAAAAAAATAATTATTTTTCAGTTTTCGGCCATTATAGTTTTTAAATAATGCATGCTACTGTAATTAAAACCCATGAAATGTATTTGCCCTTTTGTCCCGGTTATAAAACCATTTAAATTATGTCCCTATCACAATGTTTGGCGTCAATATTTTATTTGGAAATAAAGGTGCATTTTTTTCATTTTTGCGTCCATCCCTAATTACAAGCCCATAGTTTCTAAAGTAACAGTGTTCTACCCTCTTGACATAAATATTTAAAAAGTTCAGTCCCTAAGGTAACTATTTATGTATTTTTTTTAATTGTAAATTTTTTTAATTTTTTTTTAATTACAAAAAAAAAAAAAATGGGGAGTGTGGGAGGTAATGAGTTAATTTTATGTGTAAAAGTCATTTATTTGTATGTGAAAAATGTGTAGGGTGTAGTTTACTATTTGGCCACAAGATGGCCACAGTAACTTTTTGTTTTAATGCGACCTCCAAGCTTCCTTCCGGAAGCTTGGAGGAAGTATAAGGAGGCTGGACACGTGAGTTTTTTCTCACAATGATCGCGCTGCCCATAGGAGAGCAGCGGATCATTGCGGGGCTTAGATCAACGAACGGGAATGGATTTTCCCGTTCATTGATCTCTGGGCGAGCGGGCGGCGGCGTGTTTACTAGCGGCGGGCGGCGTGTTTACGAGCGGGAGCGCGGACAGCGTCGGGAACGCGGAAAGTACGTATTTCTCCGTCCCTGGTTGTTAAAGGATGGAAAAAGGGGCGGAGAAATACGTACGCGCGGGGGTAAAGTGGTTAAGTACTGAGATCTGCAAGATGGTTAATGTCTGTCTATATATGCCTTGTATTGTACTGTCTTGGTCAGAGCCAGATTTACCATAAGACACTGTAGGCATGTGCCTACAGGTGTCAAACGATGGAAAGGTGGCCCACTCCCCTCCATGAGTGCCTCCCTCCTTCCCTATGCAGAGTTCTGATGAGAGTATAAATGAGAGATTACTCACCCTATTCTCAGCATTCCACTGACGAGCTCCGTTTAGTCAGGGCACCTCTATCTACTTAATTCTAAGGTTCCTTTAGCTACCTAATGCTTGGGGGCATCTCTAGCTACTTAATACTGAGGGTACTTATGGCTACCCAATACCAAGGGGTACCTGTAGCTAAGTATGATGGGAAAGGGAAGTAAGGGAAAAGTGACAGGTGGGCTAGCCAGCACACTTGCAGGGCAGTTCAGCAGGGGTTTGAGGTTCATGAGGGAGAAGTCTAAAGTGCCAGGACATCTGTGCCTATATTGCTCTGTAGATTTTGTTATCTTTAATGTCACTGCAGGAAAATGGAAACATGCATGTTTTAATTCCTGCACCAATATAAAGTTATGTAAGATATGCTGTGGGCGGGAGAATGCTCCTCCCATCTCACCTCTCTATATTAAATAGAAGGTTGAAGAGATCTCAGATACAGCCCCCTTTTGTTTTGAGAAAGCCTCAGTGGGCGGGGTGAAACACTTCAGCAGGCGGGGCTGAAGCAAGAGTGAGCAATCAGGTGACCAGGGATCGGAGGACGGAGACCGCGCCGGGGCACTGAGGCGGCAAGTCGTCACCGGCTTGAGTAGCATACATGCACACTCGCCGAGAAGGCTGTAGAGCCGCAACTTGGACACAGGATAGTGACTCCTGCCAGTGTCACTATGTTGGATGGGGCGCAACAATACAGCGGCAACTGTGGGAGAAACAGATTACTTCTGAGGTCGTGAGTAAATGTGCAAACTTACGGAGTGTAACTGCAGAACCAATAGCATACTGAAACTGTGGAAGTTTGGCTAATAAATCATCAAGCCTTGTGTCATGATGTTATACCGCTGAGTACTTTGCATTCCTGGAGTAAGGTAGAAAGCAAACAACAGCAGATGCTGTGAGCAAGTGGCATTTACACCCTATACACTGAGGAACATTGCAGATCTTGATATAAGTACATCAGCGGCAGGACTCACAGATTTAGAAGGACATTTGCAACATCATATTCACAGAAACAAGGAGTTTATAAAGAGTCATAAGTAGGAGGAATCTGAGGCCTCCAGGGTGAGCGTTGGTGGTGGGTCCATAATAATAATAATAATAATAAATAAAAAAAAATAAAAAAAAAATACATACATATATATATATATATATATATATATATATATATATATATATATATATATATATATATATATATATATATATATATATATATATATATATATATATATATATATATACATACATACATATATCAACCATATCGATGGCCAATGTGGTTTGCATAGGCTAAGGCTGGGTGACCACTAATGCGCATGCGCTGATGGTGATAAATGGAAAAGTATAGTAGAGCACCTACTCCTGTCTTTATGGTTTTAATTGGGGTTTTAATAGGGGATATCAAGCGGTTTTGTCATCAAAGTGGTTTTGTATTGAATACATTTGATAAGCACATGTAGAGCCTCCTGATTCAGCTACTATATTATAGTGGTTTCAAATTACAGGAGGACTCGCCTTTATTAAGTGGTGCGATTATTACATGTGTGACAGCCCACATCATTAAATATTATTATCTCCAATCACAGCACCCTCTACAGCCTGAAGCACTGTGAATGGTGGAAATAGTGGGAGGGAAGTTTACTACATCTGAAATCTAGCAATTCAAGATAGTGCCGTCCACCCAATCACATTAGCAGAATTTCCCTATGAGGTTTTTTTGCCAGGTCTCCTAAACAAGGTGCTACTGCTCAGATGAGAGTGCAGACCTGGACTTTTAGAGGGTGCTGGGCAACGGGGGAGGGCTGGAGTAGGACATGAGAAACCTCTGCAGGATGTATGGACTTTCCTCTGCATGGGGAATTTAGGTCACAATCCCATCAATGCGGCAAAGATGGAGGCCCGAATATTTGCAGCAATTTTTACAATATGAATAAAGTGAGTACAGAGGATTTGTTCTCCCAATAACAATGCTCGCCAAGTTTTGCAAATCAGGCCCACAGAAAAAAACATCCAATGAGAAGTGGCAGTGGGCAGAAAGCAATGCACCATACTTACCAAGCGATCCCTCACCAGGCATCCTGGTCAAGGTGTCGAAGGTCACCACTGCGCTGGAACTGGTCACCACAGGCTCTTCTTTCTTCATCCAGACCTGGGCAAATGATAGGTGGAGGTGAGCTCAAAATGCAGTTAATGTCTATGCTAAAGCCTGGTACACACACATGCAATTTTGATTGGCCAATTTTACTACTTCCATGTAGTACAAGAGCTTACCTGCACAATCTGTTCATACAATCAACAATCTGTTAACCCTCCTACTACATGGAGGAAATAAAATTGGACAGTGATCTGCCAATCAAAATTGCATGTGTGTAAGCACCCCAAGTTGCAGTGGATGAAGTGGGGGCTGCAGAAGCTATGTGCCGACCCAGACTGCTGGTGTGTTGGTATGCCCTAGATAGTTGGCTTTTACTAAATGTTATAACAGAACAATATTGCGTCACAGTGAGTATAACAACTGGTGTGCTCAACCACCTTACAGTTGCCATGTGCTTCGATCGATCCAGCAGGATCATCAATGGAATCAAAAGAAAATGATTGGAACTGTCGCCCTGTTCTTTTGATAACATATTGTGACATCATGCTGGCTCCATGTTATTCATGGCAAAAGAACTTTCAGTTTCTGAAACAGCCGATTATCAGCTGATTTCGGGGACATGAGCATTTGCCCTAAATTTTTTTGCTGCCCTGCCTGGAAACCACACCAGAAGCTGTCTAAAGGACTGCACCATTCTCTGTACGGAGTGCAGAATTCTGCGGACGGACTGCACTATTTCTGCGTACGCGCTGCCCTATTCTCTGTACGGACTGCACCTTTACTTCAGTGCCACAGCAAGCAATAGAGCACTCTGTACATATATTGCTGCACTCCAAACAAGGAATGGTGCAGTCCTTTATGCAACTTCCAGTGTGGTTTGCTGACAGGGCAGCGCAACATTAAAGGGCAAATGCGCATGTCTCCAAAACTAGCTGATAATAAGCTGTTTCAGACACTGTAAGTTCTATTGCACATGAGTAATGTGTTGCTAGCGTGATGACGCAATATGGTTAAGAAGACACTAACAATCTTCTAGGATATACCAAGGAGGTAAGCTGACATTAGGGCCAGTGTGCAGACACAGGGACATACATACAGCACCTGCAGCATTGAAGAGGGCAGCAACAGTGACATACTGAGGGGGCAGACCAGTGTTTCAATGCCTTGCTTTGGCTAACAAGATGGTGGCTGCAGCAGCTTTGCTCTAATGATAATCAAAGCTGCCGGAAAGGGGGCGGTAATGCCTAGAGATGGGGGTGGAGCCTCCTACTAGGCAGCAATAGGAAGGGGAGAAGAAGCCACATTCTAAGGGGTGGGCCAGAGTATGCTAAACAATTGGGCCCTGTGTATATCACATTCAAGTAGAGGGAGGGGAAAAGTAACTAAAGGTGGCCACTAACGGTCCAATTTCTGGTGAAAAATCGTTTGAGCGATCAGAAAATTCGTTCACTACACCCTCAATGAACCAATCTTTACTTCCTATCACAACCAACAAGAAAAGCCAAATTTTGATTTGTCAAAAATCCAATTGTTTTATAATCGTTTGTGCCCATCAACAGAAATTATTTATAACCAATCCGATCACAATTTCTGATTGCTTGAACGATTTTGCGCTACAAATTGGATAGTTAGTGGCCCCCTTTAGGGTGCATACACACATCCAAAATTGATTGGCCAATCACAAGCCACTTTTACCACCTCCATGTAACATGAAGGCCAAAAGACTTTTAATGCTAAACCCAGATTATGCGAGTAAGCTCAGTCACATACCACATAGCAGTGGTAAAATTGGCCAATTGAAATCGTAGTGTGGATAGGCATGTTCACACCGCTGAGTACATAACTGCATGATGCACGTACAGCAGTATATACAGCACAGCACATTCCCTCACCTTTCCCTGTTGTACATAATTCCTCACCTCCATCCACTAGCATGGCATAGCAATAGCAGATGGGCAGTGGTCACATGTCACTGCAGGTGCCATCCTCAGCATTTCTCGTGATGCCCACCTGCACGCGTGCGTCACAATAGCTGCCATGACGTCATACTGGCACGCATCCTCGCAGACAGAGCAACGGTAGCAGAGGAGCCAGACGTGCGACCTCTCTCTCCGTATCCCCGATAGCCAGGAGCTCTCAGACCCGACATACAGCGGCAACAGATCCAGGAACAAGCAGTAATAGAGAGCGGCTGTCCTGACAGTAGAGACGGCTACATCCCGGAGCTCCCCCTAGCGGCCGGTAGTAGAAATTACACTGAAGGTAAAAAAAAACAAACAACCTGATGTAAATTCCTTTTGGTAGCAATAATATGTGATCAGGGTCTTTTCCAGGGCCAGACTTTGTCCTGAGCAGCTGGACATTGGCTAAAATATTCCCCTCCAGCCGCTGCAAAACCCAGCGTCCAAATCGAAAAGCATTCCCGCCCCCCATTTGGCTGTGATAAGCCCCGCCCCAAGGGCCATTAAGCTCCGCCTTCACCATCCTTTGCATATGTGCAGCAGGCTGCTAACCTGTAGCAGTGAGTTATAGGGAGCTGTAAAGAGGAACTGAAGTGAGAAGAGTATGGATGCTGCCATAAATATTTCCTTTTAAACAATACACATTGCCTGGCAGCCCTGCTGATCTATTTGGCTGCTGAAGTGTCTGAATCACACCAGAAAAAAAGCATGCAGCTAATCTTGTCAGATCTGACAATAATGTCAGAAACACTAGATCTGCTGCATGCTTTTTCAGGGTCTATGGCTAAAAGTATTAGAGGCAGAGGATCAGCGAGAAGCCAGGCAAAGTGTGTTGTTAAAAAACGGAAATGAATATGTCAGCCACCATATCCCTCTTGCTTCAGTTGCCCTTTAACTCAAATGAAAGGGGAACTGAAGTAAGGAGGCTGCCATATTTATTTACTTTTAATCAATACCAGTTGCCTGTCAGCCCAGCTGATCCTTTGCCTCTAATACTATTAGCCATAGCCCCTGAAAAAGCATGCAGCAGATTATGTGTTTCAGACTTTAAAGTCAGATCTGACAAGACTAGCTGCATGCTTGTTTCTGGTGTTATTCAGATACTACTGCAGAGAAATAGACCAGCAGGGCTGCCAGGCAACTGGTATTGATTAAAAGGAAATAAATATGTCAGTCTCCATATACCTCTTACTTCAGTTCCCCTTTAAGGAGAAAAAATAAAAAAGGATTTTCAGTAACCTGGTACTTCTACTAGCCCACTGCAGTCACTTGCGCCTTTGACATCCTAAAACGATGCTCTAGTCAGAGGCAGCCTTAGAGTATGCGGGGCCTGGGGCGAGTGTCACATGCGGGGCCTAGAGCCATAAGTGTAGGCCATATACCGTATTGCCACGTTCATGGGCTTGTCCGCCTTTAATGCAGTATTCTTTAGTATTATTGTTTGAAAACAATTATGTCAGGTAAAGGCCACTAAGCCAACCAATATAAAAACAAACATTTGCATGGTGGTTTTAAGTGCGGGGGTGGGGGAGCTCATGCCTCAATTAATTAGGAAATTCTAAGGTTCATGTTTCACAAAATTCACATTTTTGTAGTAACTTTTGTCTTGCAAAATTCAGCAATCATGAGGCCCCCAACATGCACAACTCAGCAATCATGAGGCCCCCCAAAACACAAATTCAGCAATCATGAGGCCCCCAACATTACCAACTCAGCAATCATGAGGCCCCCAACATGACCAATTCAGCAATTATGAGGCCCCCAACAAGACAAATTCAGCGATCTTGAGGCCCCCCAACAAATCATAAGGCCCCCAACAAGACAAATTCAGTAACCATGAGGCCCCCAACAAGACAAATTCAGCAGTCATGAGGCACATAAAAAGATAGCATTTCACATAAATAGGCAGAATGCCCCCTTAATATGGTAGACACCTCTCACCTGGCAGCAGTTCCCCAAAATACACTCAATCTGACAGCAGTGGTTCCCCAAAAATAGGTAGCCCCAGGTCTATAGGTGTCCCCAGAACCGGTAGCCAGGGGTAGAGATGTCCCCAGAACAGGTAGCCAGAGGTATATGTGCCCAGTATATGTAGGCAGGGGTATATGTCCCCAGTATATGTAGCCATAGGTATATGTGCCCAATATATGTAGCCAGGGGTATATGTGCCCAGTATATGTAGTCAGGGGTATATGTGCCCAGTATATGTAGTCAGGGTTATATGTGCCCAGTATATGTAGTCAGGGTTATATGTGCCCAGTATATGTAGGCAGGTGTATATGTGCCCAGTATATGTAGGCAGGTGTATATGTGCCCAGTATATGTAGGCAGGTGTATATGTGCCCAGTATATGTAGGCAGGGGTATATGTCCCCAGTATATGTAACCAGGGGTATATGTGCCCAGTATATGTAGCCATGGGTATATGTGCCCAGTAAATGTAGGCAGGTGTATATGTGCCCAGTAAATGTAGGCCGGGGTATATGTGCCCAGTATAAGTAGCCAGGGGTATATGTGCCCAGTATATGTAGCCAGGGGTATATTTGCCCAGTATATGTAGTCAGGGGTATATGTCCCCAGTATTTGTAGTCAGGGGTATATGTCCCCAATATTTGTAGTCAGGGGTATATGTCCCCAGTATTTGTAGTCAGGGGTATATGTCCCCAGTATTTATAGTCAGGGGTATATGTCCCCAGTATATGTAGGCAGGTGTATATGTGCCCAGTATTTGTAGCCAGGGGTATATTTGCCCAGTATATGTAGGCAGGTGTATATGTTCTCAGTATATCCGGTTCAGCGCCGCGGTCCGAAAATCTCATGCATCCGAGCAACGTTCACCTCCCATTCATTCGCCTATAACTTTATTGCTACTTATCACAATGAATTGATCTATAGCTTGTTTTTTCCGCCACCAATTAGGCTTTCTGTGGGTGATACATTTTGCTAAGAGCCACTTTACTGTAAATGCATTTTAACAGGAAGAATAAGAAAAAAACGGAAGAAATTCATTATTTCTCAGTTTTTGGCCATTATAGTTTGAAATTAATATATGCTACCGTAATTAAAACGCATGTATTTTATTTGCCCATCTGTCCCGGTTATTATACCATTTAAACGATGTCCCTATCACAATTTATGGTGCCGATATTTCATTTAGAAATAAAGGTGCATTTTTTCAATTTGCGTCCATCACTATTTATAAGCTTATAATTTTAAATAATATAATAACATATTCTCTTGACATGCATATTTAAAAAGTTCAGACCCTTGGGTAACTATTTATGTTGTTTTTGTTTTTTTTTTTAATTGTTTTTTTTTTTTTTTAAATAAAAAAAGTGTATGTGGGTAATTTTTGGTGTGGGAGGGAAACTGCTAATTTTAAATGTAAAATAATGTTTTTTTTTAATCAAAAATGTATGTGGGTGCAGTTTACTATTTGGCCACAAGATGGCCACAGTGAAAAAAGTCCTAGATGCGAACCAGCTCGCATCTAGGAACTAAAATGCTGAGGAGTTGTTTCCTGGGGGCAGAAATATCGCGCTCTCTGGAGAGAAAGCGTCGGTATTTCTGCGGAGAAGTTAGATCGGTGAATGGGAATTATATTCCCATTCACTGATCGGGGGGCTAGCGGCGGGCAGCGGGAGCGCGCACGGGGGCGCGCCCGATCGCGCGCACGAGCCGGCGGCAGCACCAGTGCCTATCTGGACGAGGAAGCTCGTCCAGATAGGCCGAACTGGATATATAGCCAGGGGTATATGTCCCCAGTATATGTAGTGAGGGGTATATGTCCCCAGTATATGTAGTCAGGGGTATATGTGCCCAGTATATGTAGGCAGGTGTATATGTGCCCAGTATATGTAGGCAGGTGTATATGTGCCCAGTATATGTAGTGGGGGTATATGTCCCCAGTATATGTAGCCAGGGGTATATGTGCCCAGTAAATGTAGGCAGGGGTATATGTCCCCAGTATATGTAGCCAGAGGTATATGTGCCCAGTATATGTAGCCAGGGGTATATGTGCCCAGTATATGTAGTCAGGGGTATATGTGCCCAGTATATGTAGTCAGGGTTATATGTGCCCAGTATATGTAGGCAGGTGTATATGTGCCCAGTATATGTAGTGGGGGTATATGTCCCCAGTATATGTAGCCAGGGGTATATGTCCCCAGTATTTGTAGTCAGGGGTATATGTCCCCAGTATTTGTAGTCAGGGGTAAATTTCCCCAGTATTTGTAGTCAGGGGTATATGTCCCCAGTTTATGTAGGCAGGTGTATATGTTCTCAGTATATATAGCCAGGGGTATATGTCCCCAGTATATGTAGTGAGGGGAGGGGTATATGTCCCCACTATATGTAGTCAGGGGTATATGTCCCAGTATATGTAGGCAGTGGTATATGTCCCAGAATAGGTAGCCAGGTGTGCACCCAGCAGGAGGGGAGCAGCGTAGTGGAAGGAGAGCTATGGGCACAGTGTGGAAGGGGGGCCATCTCCCCCCTCCTTCCCTCACCTTAGGACCTTAGGGGGCTCTCCCTCCCTCGCTCTCCCCTCCAGAACTAATGTGCGGGTGGCTGGCTGGCAGCGGACAGAACTTACCGCCGTCTCAACGCAGGCGCGGGATGGATTTGCCGCTAGTCTGGTCTGGTGGAGTCCAGAGCAGCGACACCAGAACTTCCGACGTTGGAGCGAGACGGATGTGAGTTCTGCCCACTGCCAGCCAGCCACCCGCACATTAGTTCCGGAGGGGAGAGCAAGGGAGGGAGAGCCCCCTAAGGTGAGGGAAGGAGGGGGGAGATGGCCCCCCTTCCCCACCGTCCGCACAGCTCTCTCTCTTCTCTGCTCCCCTCCTGTTGGCCACACGGGCAGGGGGGGCAGCGGGCGGTCAGGTGAGCGTGCGATCGGCAGCCCGCAGTGAATATAAATTAGTGTCGGTGCGCGATGCCTCTTCAAGTGCGGGGCCTGGGGGCCCCACTTGCCCGCCCCCCCAAAGGCCGGCTCTGCTCTAGTGCCCCCAGCGGCTAAGTTTCATCGCCCAGCCACTGCGCCTACACAGCCCTAGACACACGCATTCTCACTCACGTCGCTGACCCCGATTTCTCTTACTGCGCATGCGCAGGACAGCGATGTGAGCGAGAGCGCAGATGCGTGCAGCCAGTGCCGCGCAGGTGCAATAGCTTGGCGACTGCACAGTCTCCGAAAACGAAACTTAACTGCAGCGGGGGAATGGAGCATTGCTCCAGCATGTTGAGGGCACAGGGCGGCTGCAGGGGGCTGGTAGAAGCCCCAGGTAAGTAAAACTATTTTGAGATTAGATTCCCTTCAAAACGGAACTGAAAGCTGAAAAAAAAGGTTCACTTTAAAAGCTTAGGCGCTTTTGGAAATTTTTTTCTTTTGGGATTTTTGGGATTTTTTAAGCGCCGGAGATTTTCAAAATCGCCCTAAAAAGCTTTTGTGCAATGATTCCCTATGAGAGTGTTCACATTTGAGTGGTTCGATTCCAATCCACTCACCAAATCGATGCCTTTACCATTTTGGGGACGATTTGCCTCAATGGAAGGTATAGGGAAATCGCAAAGCACTTGAAAATACGCTTTGTATAGCGATTTCCTGAGCACTTTTAAGAATAAATACATGTATTTATTATTTTCTGGATCATAGAGTTCATTTCCTGAATTGATCTGCAAAAGCGCTTAGAAAAGTGCTGTAAAAAAAAAAAAAAACTAACGCGCAGGTAAGAGCTAACATACAAATCCCTCACAAAATCGCAAAATGCTGGCGACAGCATTTTGCATGTGCAGTACATAGTTTTTCATATTGCACATGTGCAGAGCGCTCTCGTCCATGGGAGCACAATTAGGAGGCCCACGGACCAGGACGGCTCATTAGAACGAAAGGAGGATGCTGCGAAGGACCGCAGCATTGGTCTGTCCGCTGCATGTAACTGGTACAAGCCCCAGGTACCTTAAAGGACAACTGTAGTGAGAGGTAAGTGGATGCTGCCATATTTATTTCCTTTTAAACAATACACATTGCCTGGCAGCCCAGCTAATCTATATGGCTGCAGTAGTGTTTGAATCTGCATCAGAAACAAGCATGCAGCTAATCTTGTTAGATCTGACAATAATGTCAGAAACACCTGATCTGCTGCATGCTTGTTCAGGGTCTATGGCTAAATGAATTAGAGACAGAGGATCAGCAGGATAACCAGGCAACTGGTATTGCTTATAAGGAAATAAAAATGGCAGCCTCCATATACCTCTCACCAGGCATGCAGCTCATGAGTCCCTAAGGACTCGAATTCGTGATTTAAATGAGGCTTAATTGCCTCAGCTGTGCCGCTGCGAAAGAGGGGGTTAGTTACCCATAAGTCCATCGGCTTTCCTCTATTTTTGTGTTGTTTGTCTTCTATTTTTTTACAGAAGGGGTTCTCTGTTCCTATATGCATACATAATATACTGGAAAAGTATTTTTTTTACAGGTCACTTTGTGCGCATTTCATGTGTAGTATCTTATATCTGTCATTGGGCTTAATTCACAAAGCCATGCTAACTGTTAGCACGCTGGTGAAAATCCTATTATCTTGCCTAAACTCAGTTCAGGCGTGATAAAATAAACTCGCGTGCAAAGTTTTGCACGTAAAGTTTTACGCGCACAACGCCATTAAACCCTATGCAACGTTTCGTGCACCCCGGACTTTACACGGAAAACTTTGCTCGCAAGTTTTTCCCTCAAAGCGGTGCTAACCTACTTAGTGCAATGCTTATCACGCCCAAAAGTCTTTAGGTGTGCTAACAAGGTTAGCACCGCTTTGTGAATCAAGCCCATTGTGCTAATGCATGTAAGTTTGTATCTCTTTTTTGTCTTCTGTTTTTTTATAGATGGGGTTTGACGAGTATTTTTCATGGTGAAAAAGAGTTTGGCATGGAATTTGTTATCACATAACATGTATTTGTTCTGTCTCATTGCAATTTTTTTTGCACTTTTTGTCAGTTTTGTATCCTCTTTTCCAGTACAGTAAGTATGCATATATAAACTTTTTTTATTTTTACAGGTCACTGTGCGTATTTCATGGGTAGTATTATATATCTGTTATTGTATGTGGTAATGCATGTAAATTAGTATCTCTTTTTTTGTGTTGTCTCTCTTCTGTTTTCTTACAGATAGCGGTCGACAAGTGTTTTTCATGGTGAAGAAGAGTTGTGCATGTGAATTGTTATGGCGGTTGCAGCTGGGCGTATTTGTGTGTTCACTTTCACTGTGTAGATTTTGCACACTAACTGTTAAAGAAAAGAAATCTGGAGATGAATAGGGTGGCTATTGGGGAGGAGGAGGCCACAGTACAGGGTGGGCCATTTATATGGATACACCCTAATTTGGCTATTTATATGGGTACATAATTTTATGTGAATGGTGAAATTAACCAACAAAACCACCACTATTGGTCTGACACTAACCCACATTGGATAGATCCCTACAAGACTGTTGGAACAAAAAAATTGATGGTATGATGTTGTATATGGGGTGTATACATAGATCAGGTGTTTCCATATAAATGGCCCACCCTGTAGTATCCTTTAGTTTTGCAATGTGTAATATTTTATATCTTCCATTGTATGTGTTAATGCATGTAAGATGTTATCTTTTTTTGTGTTGTCTCTCTTCTGTTTTCTTACAGATGGCGGTCGACAAGTATTTTTCATGTAGAAGAAAAGTTTGGCATCGGGTTTGTTATAACATGTATTTGTTCTTTCTCCTTGCAACTTTCTTACTGTTTTTGTCTGACTTTTTTTTCTCTTTTCCAGTATGATATGTATGCATATATAAACAATCTTTTTTTACAGGTCACTTTGTGTGCATTTCATGGGTAGTATTTTATATATGTTATTGTATGTGTTAATGCATGTAAGTTGTTATCTCTTTTTTTGTGTTGTCTCTCTTCTGTTTTCTTACAGATGGCGGTCGAGACGTATTTTTCATGTTGAAGAGGAGTTTGGCATCGGATTTGTTATAACATGTATTTTTTCTTTCTCCTTGCAACTTTCTTACTCTTTTTGTCTGACTTTCTCTTTTCCTGTATAATATGTATGCATATATAAACAATCTTTTTTTACAGGTCACTTTGTGTGCATTTCATGGGTAGTATTTTATATATGTTATTGTATGTGTTAATGCATGTAAGTTGTTATCTCTTTTTTTGTGTTGTCTCTCTTCTGTTTTCTTACAGATGTCGGTCGACAAGTATTTTTCATGTTGAAGAGGAGTTTGGCATCGGATTTTTTATAACATCTATTTGTTCTTTCTCCTTGCAACTTTCTTACTCTTTATGTCTGACCTTATTTCTCTTTTCCAGTATGATATGTATGCATATATAAACAATCTTTTTAACAGGTCACTTTGTGTGCATTTCATGGATAGTATTTTGTATCTGTTTTTGTATATGGTAATGCATGTAAGTTGTTATCTCTTTTTTTGTGTTGTCTCTCTTCCGTTTTCATGTTGAAGAAGAGTTTGGCATCGGGTTTGTTATAACATGTATTTGTTCTTTCCCCTTGCAACTTTCTTACTCTTTTTGTCTGACTTTTTCTCTTTTCCGGTATAATATGTATGCATAAATAAACAATCTTTTTTTACAGGCCACTTTGTGTGCAGTTCATGGGTAGTATTTTATATATGTTATTGTATGTGTTAATGCATGTAAGTTATCACTTTTTTTGTGTTGTTTCTTTTCTGTTTTCTTACAGATGGCGGTCGAGAAGTATTTTTCATGTTGAAGAAGGGTTTGGCATCGGGTTTGTTATAACATGTATTTGTTCTTTCTCCTTGCAACTTTCTTACCCTTTTTGTCTGACTTTATTTCTCTTTTCCAGTATATGAATGCATATATAAACAATCTTTTTTTATAGGCCACTTTGTGTGCTTTTCATGGGTTTGTTATAAGTTATAACATGTATTTGTTCTTTCTCCTTGCAACTTTCTTACCCTTTTTGTCTGACTTTATTTCTCTTTTCCAGTATAATATGTATACATATATAAACAATATTTTTTTACAGGCCACGTTGTGTGCTTTTCATGGGTAGTATTTTATATCTGTTATTGTATGTGGTAATGAATGTAAATTGGTATCTCTTTTTTTGTGTTGTCTTTTCTGTTTTCTTACAGATGGCGGTGGACAAGTATTTTTCATGTTGAAGAAGAGTTTGGCACCAGGTTTGTTCCTTCTCCTTGCAACTTTCTTACACTTTTTGTCTGACTTTATTTCTCTTTTCCAGTATAATATGTATGCATATATAAACAATCTTTTTTTACAGGCCACTTTGTGTGTTTTTCATGGGTAGTATTTTATATCTGTTATTGTATGTGGTAATGAATGTACATTGGTATCTCTTTTTTTGTGGTCTCTTTTCTGTTTTCTTACAGATGGCGGTGGACAAGTATTTTTCATGTTGAAGAAGAGTTTGGCACCGGGGTTGTTATTTCTCCTTGCAACCTTCTTGCTCTTTTTCATCTGATTTTTTTTCTCTTTTCCAGTACCGGTATATGTATGCAAATATAATCAATCTTTTTTGAAGGTCACTTTGTGTGCATTTCATGGGTAGTATTTTATATCTGTTATTGTATGTGTTAATGCATGTAAGTTGTTATCTCTTTTTTTGTGTTGTCTCTCTTCTGTTTTCTTACAGATGACGGTCGACAAGTATTTTTCATGTTGAAGAAGGGTTTGGCATTGGGTTTGTTATAATATGTATTTGTTCTTTCTGCTTGCAACTTTCTTACTGTTTTTGTCTGACTTTTTTTCTCTTTTCCAGTATGATATGTATGCATATATAAACAATCTTTTTTTACAGGTCACTTTGTATGCATTTCATGGGTAGTATTTTATATATGTTATTGTATGTGTTAATGCATGTAAGTTGTTATCTCTTTCTTTGTGTTTTCTCTCTTCTGTTTTCTTACAGATGGCGGTTGAGATGTATTTTCATGTTGAAGAGGAGTTTGGCATCGGGTTTGTTATAACATGTATTTTTTCTTTCTCCTTGCAACTTTCCTACTCTTTTTGTCTGACTTTATTTCTCTTTTCCAGTATAATATGTATGCATATATAAACAATCTTTTTTTACAGGCCACTTTGTGTGCTTTTCATGGGTAGTATTTTATATCTGTTATTGTATGTGGTAATGCATGTAAATTGGTATCTCTTTTTTTGTGTTGTCTCTTTTCTGTTTTTTTACAGATGGCGGTGGACAAGTATTTTTCATGTTGAAGAAGAGTTTGGCACCGGGGTTGTAATTTCTCCTTGCAACTTTCTTACTCTTTTTGTCTGACTTTATTTCTCTTTTCCAGTATAATATGTATGCGTTTATAAACAATCTTTTTTTACAGGTCACTTTGTGTTCATTTCATGGGTAGTATTTTATATGTGTTATTGTATGTGTTAATGCATGTAAGTTGTTTTCTCTTTTTTTGTGTTGTCTCTCTTCTGTTTTCTTACAGATGGCGGTCGACAAGTATTTTTCATGTTGAAGAAGAGTTTGGCATCGGGTTTGTTATAACATGTATTTGTTCTTTCTCCTTGCAACTTTCTTACTCTTTATGTCTGACTTTATTTCTCTTTTCCAGTATAATATGTATGCATATATAAACAAGCTTTTTTTACAGGCCAATTTGTGTGCTTTTCATGGGTAGTATTTTATATCTGTTATTGTATGTGGTAATGCATGTAAATTGGTATCTCTTTTTTTGTGTTGTCTCTCTTCTGTTTTCTTACAGATGGCGGTCGACAAGTGTTTTTCATGGTGAAGAAGAGTTGTGCATTTAAATTGTTATGGCGGTGGCAGTTGGGCGTATTTGTGTGTTCACATTCACTGTGCAGATTTTGCACACTAACTGTTAAAGAAAAGAAATCTGGAGAGGAATAGGGTGGCTATTGGGGAGGAGGAGGCCACAGTACAGGGTGGGCCATTTATATGGATACACCTTAATTTGGCTATTTAAATGGGTACATAATTTTATGTGAATGGTGAAATTAACCAACAAAACTACCACTATTGGTCTGACACTAACCCACATTGGATAGATCCCTCCAAGACTGTTGCAACAAAAAAATGATGGTATGATGTTGTATATGGGGTGTATACATAGATCAGGTGTTTCCATATAAATGGCCCACCCTGTAGTATCCTTTAGTTTTGCAATGTGTAATATTTTATATCTTCCATTGTATGTGTTAATGCATGTAAATTGGTATTTCTTTTTTTGTGTTGTCTCTCTTCTGTTTTCTTACAGATGTCGGTCGACAAGTATTTTTCATGTTGAAGAAAAGTTTGGCATCGGGTTTGTTATAACATGTATTTTTTCTTTCTCCTTGCAACTTTCTTACTGTTTTTGTCTGACTTTTTTTCTCTTTTCCAGTATAATATGTATGCATATATAAACAATCTTTTTTTACAGGCCACTTTGTGTGCATTTCATGGGTAGTGTTTTATATCTGTTTTTGTATGTGGTAATGCATGCAAGTTGTTATCTCTTTTTTTGTGTTGTCTCTCTTCTGTTTTCTTACAGATGTCGGTCGACAAGTATTTTTCATGTTGAAGAGGGGTTTGGCATCGGATTTGTTATAACATGTATTTTTTCTTCTCCTTGCAACTTTCTTACTCTTTTTATCTGACTTTATTTCGCTTTTCCAGTATAATATGTATGCATATATAAACAATCTTTTTTTACAGGCCACTTTGTGTGCATTTCATGGGTAGTGTTTTATATCTGTTTTTGTATGTGGTAATGCATGCAAGTTGTTATCTCTTTTTTTGTGTTGACTCTCTTCTGTTTTCTTACAGATGGCGGTCGACCAGTATTTTTCATGTTGTAGAAGAATTTGGCACCGGGTTTGTTCCTTCTCCTTGCAACTTTCTTACACTTTTTGTCTGACTTTATTTCTCTTTTCCAGTATAATATGTAGGCATATATAAACAATCTTTTTTTATAAGGTCACTTTGTATGCATTTCATTGGTAGTATTTTATATCTGTTATTGTATGTGTTAATGCATGTAAATTGGTATCTCTTTTTTGTGTTGTCTCTCTTCTGTTTTCTTACAGATGGCGGTGGACAAGTATTTTTCATGTTGAAGAAAAGTTTGGCACCGGGGTTGTTTTTTCTCCTTGCAAGTTTCTTACCCTTTTTGTCTGACTTTATTTCTCTTTTCCAGTATAATATGTATGCACATATAAAAAATCTTTTTTTACAGTTCACTTTGTGTGCATTTCATGGGTAGAATTTTATATCTGTTATTGTATGTGTTAATGCATGTAAGTTGTTATCTCTTTTTTTATGTTATCTCTCTTCTGTTTTCTTACAGATGGCGGTCGACAAGTATTTTTCATGTTGTAGAAGAGTTTGGCACCCGGTTTGTTCCTTCTCCTTGCAACTTTCTTACTCTTTTTGTCTGACTTTATTTCTCTTTTCCAGTATATGTATGCATATATAAACAAACTATTTTTACAGGTCACTTTGTGTGCATTTCATAGGTAGCATTTTATATATGTTATTGTATGAGTTAATGCATGTAAGTTGTTATCTCTTTTTTTGTGTTGTCTCTCTTCTGTTTTCTTACAGATGGCAGTGGACAAGTATTTTTCATGCTGAAGAAAAGTTTGGCACCGGGGTTTTTTTTTTCTCTTTTCAAGTTTCTTACCCTTTTTGTCTGACTTTATTTCACTTTTCCAGTATAATATGTATGCACATATAAACAATCTTTTTTTACAGGTCACTTTGTGTGCATTTCATGGGTAGAATTTTATATCTGTTATTGTATGTGATAATGCATGTAATTTGATATCTCTTTTTTTGTGTTGTCTCTCTTCTGTTTTCTTACAGATGGTGGTCGAGACGTGTTTTTCATGTTGAAGAGGAGTTTGGCATCGGATTTGTTATAACATGTATTTGTTCTTTCTCCTTGCAACTTTCTTACTCTTTTTGTCTGACTTTATTTCTCTTTTCCAGTATAATATGTATGCATATATAATCAATCTTTTTTTACAGGCCACTTTGTGTGCACTTCATGGGTAGCATTTTATATCTGTTATTGCATGTGGTAATGGATGTAAGTTGTTATCTCTTTTTTTGTGTTCTCACTCTTCTGTTTTCTTACAGATGGCGGTCGACAAGTGTTTTTCATGTTTAAGAAGAGTTGTGCATGTAAATTGTTATGGCGGTGGCACCTCTACTTTCACATTCCTCACACACCTCCATGCTTACACCCCCAAACCCTTCATTTCCCACTACCCACCATTTACATACTTACAACCCCAGCACCTTTCATTTCCCCTACACCCCCCTGCTTACAACTCCACAACTTTCATCTACCCTCACTTTTTCTCTTTCGCTTACCAGCTCTCTACAATCTCATGGCAACCAATCTTTTTTCACTGTGTTATCAGCAGGGGCGTCGCTAGCCCTATTTTGGGGGGGGGGGGAGCACGTTCCCACAATCTGTCCTGGGGTGCCACGGATCTCTGCCCGGCCGCCCCCATCTGTCAGCCGCCGCCGACGCGTCACTCAGACCTCAGGATCAGGCGGCGAGCCGGCGACCAATCGTGCGGGCGCTAGGACCCAGCACCCGCACTGATATGCGGAAGTGACATCACTTCCGCATATCGAGCGGTTGCGTCCGGCGCCCGCTGGTACTGGTCGGGTCGCCACTGATCATGAGGTCTGCTGCGAGGTAAGGGGGGAGAGCTGCGGCTGGAGGGGGGGCCTCCCTGTCACTCACTCGCTCCCTAGGGGGCCACCCTGTCACTCACTCCCTAAAGGGCCTCCCTGTCACTCAATCACACCCTAAAGGGGCTCCCTGTCACTTAATCACACCCTAAAGGGGCTCCCTGGCACTTACTCACTCCCTAAGTGGCCTCCCTGTCACTCACTCAATCCCTAAAGGGGCTCCCTGGCACTCACTCACTCCCTAAAGGGGCTCCCTGTCACTCACTCCCTCCCTAAAGGGGCTCCCTGTCACTCACTCCCTCCCTAAGTGGCCTCCCTGTCACTCACTCACTCCCTAAAGGGGCTCCCTGCCACTCACTCACTCCCTAAAGGGGCTCCCTGTCACTCACTCACTGCCTAAAGGGCTCCCTGTCACTCACTCACTGCCTAAAGGGCTCCCTGTCACTCACTCACTGCCTGAAGGGGCTCCCTGTCACTCACTCACTGCCTGAAGGGGCTCCCTGGCACTCACTCACTGCCTAAAGGGCTCCCTGTCACTCACTCACTGCCTGAAGGGGCTCCCTGGCACTCACTCACTGCCTGAAGGGGCTCCCTGGCACTCACTCACTGCCTAAAGGGGCTCCCTGGCACTCACTCACTGCCTGAAGGGGCTCCCTGGCACTCACTCACTGCCTGAAGGGGCTCCCTGGCACTCACTCACTGCCTGAAGGGGCTCCCTGGCACTCACTCACTGCCTAAATGGGTTCCCTGGCACTCACTTACTGCCTGAAGGGGCTCCCTGGCACTCACTCACTACCTAAAGGGGCTCCCTGGCACTCACTCACTACCTAAAGGGGCTCCCTGTCACTCACTATCGGGGTCCCTGTCACTCACTACCTAACTGGAGGCGCCTGTCACTCACTAGCTAACCTGGGGGTCCCTGTCACTCACTACCTAACTTGGGGGGCTACCATATTAAGGGGGCATTCTGCCTATTTATGTGAAATGCTGTCTATTAATGTGCCTCATGACTGCTGAATTTGTCTTGTTGGGAGCCTTATGATTTGTTGGGGGCCTCAAGACTGCTGAATTTGTCTTGTTGGGGGACTCATGATTTGTTGGGGGCCTCATGATTGCTGAATTTGTCTTGTTGGGGGCCTCATGATTTGTTGAAGGCCTCATGATTGCTGAATTTGTCTTGTTGGGGGCCTCATGATTTGTTGGGGGCCTCATGATTGCTGAATTTGTCTTGTTGGGGGTCACATGATTGCCAACTGCGAGACTATGGGAAAAGCTGAATCCTTATCATATGAGACAATAGCATTAAACCTACTTTTTTAGCTTTATAAAACAGAAAATAAAACTGGGAGGTTCTAAAAAATTGAATACATTTTTCAGGAATAGGATGGATGAAATTGTTTATCTTCACAGTTTATTTTCAACTTGGATTTTCCATAATGTTCATGTATGAGTTAAAACGTTTGTACAGTATTTAGTTTAAATTGCTGTTGCCACTTTGCAATAGATAAGTGACTTTTGGGTTGCAGTTTGGGCACTCGGCCTCCAAAAGGTTCGACACCACTGTCATAAACTAATGTACCACCATTGCTAGGTTCATGTAAATTTGTCTCCACCCGTTACCACACCTATTGTAATGAGGCAACAGCAGGCTGAACGCGGACGTGTGTCCGCGTCCGCATCAGCAGCGCAACCGCCCGCATGGCCGCATGCGGAACGCGGAGAAACGTCCACGTCCGCAGCGGTAGCACGATCCACCGTTCAGTCGCAGACCTCTCAGCGTACTCCACGTCGAGGCTGCACTCCTGGAACACCTTCACAGGCCTCATGGCATGCTGCTCGCCGAGACACCTCTCATGACAGTCTGGACCCCGTAGGGGCCGCGCGCGTGTGCAGTAGAGCCTTTTATACTCTTAGAAAGAGAGTCAGCTGACCAGCTGGTCAGCTGACCTCAGCAAGGTCCTTGAGCTGTACTGCAAGGTCCTTGAGCCACGTTGTGATTGGTTGAATGGCTGGGCGGGCTGTTTGAGTCCAGCACAGTATAAAAGCAGGCATTCTGTCAGTTGCAAGTTGTCTGCAGTCAGCGAATACTTGTGTGTTAGCACTCAGACCCTAGTCAGATCCCAAAGTGTGCTAGAACCAGCTGGAGCTGGGGATCCACACTTAGCCAGATTCTGTTGATAGCCTAAAGTACTATTGCATTATATTGTGTATGACCTCGTTACCGACTATTGGCTTGGCTTCTGACTACCCTTGTGTTTCTCGATTCTGTACCTCTGCTCATCTGATTTCCCGTTGCTGACCTTGGCTTGACCTCTGATCTTGATTTCTGTCTGTCGATTCGGTACTTCTTTGCCAGTTCTGATACCGAACCGTTTTTCCGTTTGACTTTGCCCCCTTTAGTGGGTTTTCCACTAAAGGGTTAACTCTGCTGAGTTCTTCTTGCGGGGAACTCAGTAACTCCTCAGCATATCATTACTGTTGAGGAACGCAATTCTGCGTTCTTATCCTAGTCGCAGAATCGCACACACTGCCCTTCCTTCCAGAGGTCTCCATCCCTCTGAGTTAACGTCAGTGTGGTGGGTTTTCCACAAGTTATCTGTACCTTGTTTTCCAGAGTACGCATAAATATTTGTATTATTGGTGATGCCGCAGATCACCATATAATCAAATATATCTGTATTACTAGTGATACTGCGGATCACTAATAATCAGAAAACTCTGAAGTGTATACACCAAACACCACAACATTACACCTATATTCTGGTCCATGGCCCACCCATTTTTCAGTGCGGCGCGATAAGCACGCCGCACAACGTGATCCTCATATTTTTGGCACGCTAGCTGCAGTGTGCTGAATTCTGCTGCCTACAGTATGTACAGTATACGCTGTTCTCTAGTGCCTGCACTGTGTGCTGATTTGTGTACAGTGTAAGGTGTTACTCTGTGCCTTTACTGATTGTAAACCAGCTATATTGTATGCTGATCCCTGCTACTTTCAGTATGGGCAGGCCCGTTATCTGTAGCTTACACCGCTGCTAAGTTCATGTACATTTGGCCCCACCCATGGCCACGCCCCGAGTCCACGCGCGCCCGCGTCCCAAAGTCCGCTAGCCGCATTGCGGGACCTGCCGCCGTGTTGCTAGTGGTGGCGGCGGTGTCCGCATCCATCTGCGCCCACAACTCCGCATGACCGGGGGAGCCTGTCGGCTGGGAAGCGGAGACCGCCGCCCTGTTGCCCCGCGCGGCGGCGTTGTCTCTGCTATCCCTCACAATATCAAAGCTTGGAGAGTGAGGCATGTGTTGTGGCAGGGGATTCCAGAGGAGAGGTGAAGCACATGCAAAATCTTGTATACGTGAATGCAAGGAGGAGATTCTAGAGAAAGGCACAAAAAGTTGATGTGCAGATCTGGGAGTGCGGTTGGGTTGGTATCTGGAAACTAGTGAGGAGATGTACAAAGGAGAGAGAGAGAGAGATCGTGGAGAGCTTTGTAAGTTAGAGTTAAGAGTTTAAACTGGATCCTTTGGTTAATTAGTAGCCAATGAAGAGCTTGACAGAGAGGAGCAGCAGTGGAGGAACGAAAAGAAAGATGAATGAGACAAGCAGCCGAGTTCAGTACAGATTGGAGCGGTGCCAGTCTGTTAGTCGGTAGTCCAGAAAGTAGTATGTTACGATAGTCCAGAAGAGATATTATAAGAGCACGTATTAACATTTGAATTGTGTCCTGAGTGAGAAATGTTTTTGAGTTGGAGATGGCAGCAGGGATGCTCGGATGTGCCTCATCCACGAATTCGGCAATCCGCGTGGTTGCAAAAAAAAATCTGCATTCGGCCCCGCCGCATGCGGATTTTCTTTTAACGTTAATAACAAAGCCCCCATACATGCTACAATCCCCCAAATTGCATGGATTATCGAGGTGATAAGGGGCAACATAACTTCAACATAAATTCCAAAAAATTTTGTTTTTCTAGAGAAAATGGATTTTAAAGTGAAATCAACACTTTAAATGGGGCTATTAATTGGTAATAAGTGGTTTTAAAAAGGGATATACGCGTTAAGCAATCAAAAAGGTGAAGGCCAGTTCCAATGGCACTTGGCGGCGAAGGTACCGCTGGAGGAGGATGAGTGGCTCACGCCAAAAAGGCCCCAGAGAGGTTTTTGTAATTTATTTATTTATTTATTTATTTGCAGCAATTAGCAATGACATCGCAGCAGAGTTGTCAGTGGACACGGGCAGTGTGAACGCAGAGTGCAGTGGTGGTAGCGACTGAGTCAGGAGAAGGACTATGCGGGCGGTCAGTTCAGCAGCACAGAAGGACCACGGCAACATACTGGTAGTAGTAGTAGCAGCACAGCGTCATAGTGCTGGCCAAAAAATTAAATGCACCCGGTGACCCGGGCAGTGATAACGCAGACAGAGTGCATTGGTGGTACCGTGGTAGCGACTGAGTCAGGAGGAGGAGGAGGACAAAGCGGGCGTTCAGTTCAGCAGCAGCACAGAAGGACCATGGCAACATACTAGTGGTAGTAGTAGTAGCACAGCGTCATAGTGCTGGCCAAAAAATTAAATGCACCCGGTGACCGGGGCAGTGATAACGCAGACAGAGTGCATTGGTGGTACCGTGGTAGCGACTGAGTCAGGAGGAGGAGGAGGACAAAGCGGGCGTTCAGTTCAGCAGCAGCAGCAGCACAGAAGGACCATGGCAACATACTGGTGGTAGTAGTAGTAGCACAGCATCATAGTGCTGGCCAAAAAATTAAATGCACCCGGTGACCCAGGCAGTGATAACGCAGACAGAGTGCATTGGTGGTACCGTGGTAGCGACTGAGTCAGGAGGAGGAGGAGGACAAAGCGGGCGTTCAGTTCAGCAGCAGCAGCAGCAGCAGCAGCACAGAAGGACCATGGCAACATACTGGTGGTAGTAGTAGCAGCACAGCGTCATAGTGCTGGCCAAAAAATTAAATGCACCCGGTGACCCGGGCAGTGATAACGCAGACAGAGTACATTGGTGGTACCGTGATAGCGAGTCAGGAGGAGGAGGAGGACAAAGCGGGCGTTCAGTTCAGCAGCAGCAGCAGCACAGAAGGACCATGGCAACATACTGGTGGTAGTAGTAGCAGTACAGCGTCATAGTGCTGGCCAAAAAATTAAATGCACCCGGTGACCCGGGCAGTGATAACGCAGACAGAGTGCATTGGTGGTACCGTGGTAGCGACTGAGTCAGGAGGAGGAGGAGGACAAAGCGGGCGTTCAGTTCAGCAGCAGCAGCAGCAGCACAGAAGGACCATGGGGACATACTGGTGGTAGTAGTAGTAGCACAGTGTCATAGTGCTGGCCAAAAAATTAAATGCACCCGGTGACCCGGGCAGTGATAACGCAGACAGCGGCCCTGCCGCTATGTCGCCAGCTGCAGTGGCGGTGTGCCCACCAACCCGTGCCAGCGGTTCCGCAAGTGAAGTGGAACTCGCTGGCTGGGAAGCGGAGACCGCCGCCATGCTGCCCCGCGTGGCGGCATCTCCGTGAACTCTCACAGTACCCCCCCCCCTTGAGGAGTGGACTCCGGACACTTCCTACACGGCTTCCCAGGATGTAACTGATGAAATCTCTTCCTCAATCTCTCAGCATGCATGCAATCCTCTGGAACCCATGACCTGTCCTCCACACCATACTCTTTCCAGTGGACCAGATACTGGAGTGAATTCTGCACTAGACTAGAATCCAAAATCTTTTCAACTTCAAACTCTGTCTGGCCCTCTACCACGACTGGGGGGGGGGAGAGGAATCCACATACACTGCCGGTTTCAGTAAGGAGACGTGGAACGATCTCCCACATCTCATACTGGCTGGAAGATCAATGACATAAGAAACATCATTGATTCTTTTAACCACCGGATAAGGCCCTATGAACCTAGTGCCCAACTTGGTGGATGGTTCTCTGAGTGCCAAATGCTTAGTTGACACCCACACCTTGTCTCCTGGGGCAAAGTGCCACTCAGCAGACCGTCTCTTATCGGCCTGTTTCTTTTGTCACTGAAAGGCCATACCTAAATTTCTTTTCACCTGTCCCCAAAGCTCCCTCAATGCCCCCCAGGGCAGGGAAGGGAGAAGAACACACCGGCAATGGGGAAAACTTAGGGGATTTTCCTGACACAACCTGAAAAGGGGACAGTCCTGTAGACGAACTCTTCAGGTTGTTGTGCGCAAACTTCGCAAAGGGCAAATACTTAACCCATTCGGTTTTCGCGTCCGCCACATAGCATCTCAGGAACTGCTCTAGGGCCTGATTAACCCTTTCGGTCTGCCCGTTGGTCTGTGGGTGATACCCTGAAGAAAAGGACAGGTTCATACCCAACGAATAGCAAAAAGCCCTCCAGAACTTTGCCACGAATTGAACTCCCCTATCAGAAACCACATCATCTGGGATTCCGTGCAACCGGAAGACATGTTGTATGAAAAGATCGGCCAACTCTTGGCCTGAGGGAAATCCTTTAAGCGGAACAAAATAGGCCATCTTGCTGAATCTATCTACAACTACCCAGATGACTGTCATGCCTTCGGACCTGAGGAGTTCGCCAATGAAGTCCATGGACAAATGGGTCCACAGTTCACTTGGCACTGGTAAAGATTGTAAGGTGCCTACCGGAGCCAGACGAGAAGGTTTGTTCCTGGCACAGACAACACACTCTCTGATAAATTCCCTACAATCTGAGGCCAAGGAAGGCCACCACACACACCTAGTGAGCAGATCTAGAGTGCGAGTGACCCCAGGGGGACCCGTATTCTTATGGGCATGGAATAGCTGCATGATTTGTAACCAGAAAGGAAGTGGCACGAAAAGAACCCCTTCCGGTTTCCCTTCGGGGGTATCTAACTGATAATCAGCTAGTGTGGTTGCCCAATCCTCCCAGGTGTCAACGGCACCGAGCACAACCTTGGGAGGCAGAATACCCTCGGGAGATGTTGACTGGACTGTCTCAGACTCGAAACATCTGGAGAGGGCGTCTGCCTTGACATTCTTAGAACCTGGAGTGTACGTGATGACAAATCTGAAGCGTGTAATGAACAAATACCAGCGGGCCTGTCTGGGAGTAAGCCTTTTGGCGCCCTCAATGTACTCCAGGTTCTTATGGTCGGTATACACAACAATAGTATGCTCTGCCCCCTCAAGCCAGTGACGCCACTCCTGAAAAGCTAACTTGATGGCTAGGAGTTCCCTGTTGCCTACATCGTAGTTTCTTTCAGTAGGGGAGAATCTACGGGAAAAGTAGGTGCAGGGATGTGTCTTGCCTTGCGCACCTGAACGTTGAGACAGGACTGCCTCCACCCCAATCTCTGAGGCGTCCACCTCTACCATGAAGGGAAGGGAGACATCGACATGTCTCAATATTGGCGCAGAGCAAAACAATTTCTTAAGGGTGTTGAAGGCTGACTGGGCCTCTGGTGACCAATGGTAAGGGTCAGCCCCTTTTTTGGTAAGACTAGTCAGAGGGGCAGCGTGAGGAGGATAAGTGTGTGGCAGACTGGCATTTGGCAGCAGGCAGGAGGGCAGGCAGCGAGACATAGTAGGCCCTGGTTCCTAGCGGTGGTTCCAGGGCCGTAAATACACAGCATGAGGTTCCAGACAGTGGTCGTGAAGCCAACATTGTGTCCAATACACAATTGGGACAGCACAGTTTTCAACCCTGTCACCTCTAAAATAATTACATTTTTTTTTGTTTTTAAATTATTGCAGCTACTGTTGAGCGTAATAGCTGGTGGCGCATGGGCAGCAGCACCTTGTAATGTGTTCCCTGGCAGTGGAGAGGAGACACAGACAGCAGGAGGCAATACAGCAGCAGGCAGTGTGAGGAGGATGAGTGTGTGTGGCAGACTGGCATTTGGCAGCAGGCAGGAGGGCAGGCAGCGAGACATAGTAGGCCCTGGGTCCTAGCGGTGGTTCCAGGGCCGTAAATACACAGCATGAGGTTCCAGACAGCGGTCGTGAAGCCCACATTGTGTCCAATACACAATTGGGACAGCACAGTTTTCAACCCAGACACCTCTAAAATAATTACAATTTTTTTTTTCCAAATTAATGCAGCTATTGTTGAGCATAATAGCTGATGGCGCATGGGCAGCAGCACCTTGTAATGTGTTCCCTGGCAGTGGAAACACACAGACAGCAGGAGGCAATACAGCAGCAGGCAGCGTGAGGAGGATGAGTGTGTGTGGCAGACTGGCATTTGGCAGCAGGCAGGAGGGCAAGCAGTGAGACATAGGCCCTGGGTCCTAGCGGTGGTTCCAGGGCCGTAAATACATAGCATGAGGTTCCAGATAGCGGTCGTGAAGCCCACATTGTGTCCAATACACAATTGGGACAGCACAGTTTTCAACCCGGACACCTCTAAAATAATTAATTTTTTTTTTCAAATTAATGCAGCTATTGTTGAGCGTAATAGCTGGTGGCGCATGGGCAGCAGCACCTTGTAATGTGTTCCCTGGCAGTGGAGACACAGACAGCAGGATGAAATACAACAGCAGCAGCAGCAGGTGTATGTGTGTGTGCCAGTCGTCACTTCATGTCCCCCTCTCGCCGACAACAGGGGCCATGAATTCGCCTTCCACCTAAGCCTGGTTCATTTTGAGAAACGTCAGTCTGTCCACAGACTTGTGAGACAGACTAGATCGCTTCTCAGTGACTCCACCGGCTGCACTGAAGCAACACTCTGACAGTACGCTGGAAGGGGGGCAGGAGAGCACTTCCAGGGCGTACTGCGCAAGTTCGCTCCAGATCGGCAGGTGCTTGACCCAATACTCCATGGGATCAACAGGGGCCACGGTGTCAAGCCCGCTGAAGGACCCCATGTAGTCAGCCACCATGCGGGTTAAGCGCTGCCTGTGACTGGAGAAGGATGCTGCTGCAGGCACCTCCTCTCTAGTCCTTGGCAGCTCTATACTCACGTAGAGCTCTTGGGTCAGAGACAGCAGGTCTGTGGTGCACGTGCGCTTGCTGCTGGTGGATGCAGGAACCTGCTGCTGCCTCTGTGCTGGCTGGACAGTGGGGGTGGATGGCTCAGGGAAGGCTTCCTGCAAGCGCTCAACAAGGGACAGCTGCAAATCCCTCACTTGTTGCGCACGGTCTCCTCCTGCAGGCAGGAACTGGCTGAGCTTCCCCTTCAGACGTGAGTCCAGCATCATGCAGATCCAGATGTCCTCCCTCTGCTTCATCTGGATCACCCTTGGGTCCTTGCGCAGGCACCTCAGCATGTGCGCTGCCATTGGGAAGAGTCTGGCCACGTCTGTTGGCACATCATCGGCAGCCCCAGAGCCTACATTGCTGTCCTCCTCTGCCTCCTCCACCTCATCCTCTCTCCACCCCCGCACCAGTCCAGCTGCGCTCTGCTGCTCCCCCTCATCAGCAGCAAGGTCAGGGACCTCGACCAACTCCAAGCCCTCCTCCTCCTCAGAGGTGGCCTGTGAAGCTGCCTGCAGCTCCTGCTGGTCCAAGGCTGCCGCTCCCTCTTCCACCAGTGCATACAGGGCCCTGTCCAGCACACACACCAAGGGGACCCACTCGCACACCATTGCATGGTCCCTGCTCACCATGTTGGTGGCCTGCAGGAAGGGTGCCAGGACTGAGCACACCTGCTGCATGTGCCCCCAGTCCTCCGTGGAGATGATGGACGGGAGGTTGGTGGCGGCACGCCCAGTTGCAGTGAGGGAGGCAACTGTTGCTCATGCAACGTGCTGGCTGACAGCCTGCCTCTGTTCAACCAGATGCTCCAACATCGCCAGGGTGGAGTTCCAGCGAGTTGGAACATCGAGCATGAGCCAGTGCTGTGGCAGGTGCAGCTCCTTCTGCACCTCTTCCAGGCTCGCCACGGCTGCAGGCGAGTGCCGGAAGTGACGCAAAACCTTCCTTGCTGCCTCAAGGAGTCGGTCCATCCCCTGGTAGGTCCGCAGGAACTTTTGGACTACCAGGTTCAGGACGTGCGCCAGGCAGGGGATGTTGGTCAGGTCTCCCCTGCTGATGGCAGCAACCAGGTTTGCCCCATTGTCGGACACCACCTCTCAGACTCTGAGGCCTCTGGGGGTCAGCCAATTCCTCTCCTGCTCTTGGAGTTTGGCCAGGACGTGGTTCGCCGTCAGTTTGGTCTTCCCCAGGCTGACCAATTCCAGCAGCGCTTGGCAGTGGTGGGGCTTCACGCTGCTGCTGAGGCGGGGGGTTTGGGCTGGTGTGCCGGAGGATGGAAGCGGATCAGAGGAACCTGCTGCTGTTCTGCTGACCCTGCATGGTGGCACCATCCACTGTGTTGTTGGTGCTGCTGCTCTGACAGTGCCCGATGCTGCTCCCCCCTAAACACCCCCTTCCACCAAGCTGACCCAATGCGCGGTGAAGGACAGATAGCGGCCTGTCCCAAACCGGCTGCTCCACGAGTCCATGGTGACGTGGACCCATTGACCCACCGCGTGCTCCAGCCCTCTCCCGACATTGGCCATCACAGAGCGGTGAAGTGCAGGGATGGCCGTGCATGCAAAATAATGTCGGCTGGGGATTGGCCAATCGGGGGCTGCACACATCAGGAGCGCACGCATGTCGCTCCCCTCCTGCACAAGGGAATAAGGCAGGAGTTGGGAGCACATGGCCTGTGCCAGCAAGCCGTTCAGCTGACGCACGCGACGGCTGCTGGGAAGCAGAACCCTGACCACCCCCTGGAAGGTGTCGCTGAGCAGGGACTGGGCTGGCAAGGCCTTTTGCTGGCACGTGAAGCAGTGGAGGGAGCAGAGGAGGCCACTGAGGACTGGCTGCCAGAACAGGCCTCAGTGTCGGCGGCAGGAATTGCAGAGGGAGGAGGAGCAGTGCATTGCTGACGCACTCCTGCTGCCGACGGCTTCGCAGTGGTGGCGGGTCTGCCACTGCCCCTGCCAGCTTCCTTCAACTTCACAAACTCCTCATGCTCGTGAAAGTGTTTTCCTGCAAGATGGTTTACCAGAGAGGTGGTGCCAAACGCAGAGGGCTCCTTCCCTCTGCTGAGCTGCTTGTGGCACTGGTTGCAGGTGGCATACTTGCACTCCAAATATGGAAGGGTGAAAAAATTCCATATTGGGGAGGTGAAGTTGCCCCTTCAGCTGGAAGGTGCTGGTGCCGCTGGTCTCACTGTGATGGTTGGGGGGGGAGGGGTTCTTGGTGCGGCTGGTGGTGGCACTGGCAGAACTCGTCTCCTGATCAGCACGCTGTGTGGCCTGCATACCACGCCCACTTGTGATCCTGCCCATGCCTGCGATGCTGATCCTTCTAGCAAGGCCCGCAGATGCATCCTCCTCCTCCTCCTCAGAGCTGATGACATCCCCACTCCCAGGACCTGGCAACCAGTCTTTGTCCTTCACAGTGTCATCATCATCCTCCCCCTCCGCAAACATGTCCTGCTGGGATCCCCCAAACTCCTCTTCTGCATGCATGGGCGGATGCACAGTCACCACTGTCTGACTGTCCAAAGCATCATCCCCCAAAGTGCCCATGAGCATTCCTTCCTCCGCCAATTCTTCTGCAACAGCATTCCATAACCCCACTGCGCTTGGGGATAACAAGGTGCTGAGTGACAGGGTGCTGATGTCGCCCGCTGGGGCTGGAGAACTGCAATCCTCCTCCTTCTCCTGCTCCCCAGGCAGTGCTGGGCGGCTGCTGCTGCTCTTGCGAACAGAAGTAGTGGCGGGGGTGGAGGAGTCGGTTCCAGAGCTAATGGTGGCCTGCTCATCCACCATCAGTTCCACCACAGCGTCTGTGTCCTTCTCCTCAATAGGATGGCTAAGATCTGGCGGTGGGAGGAACATCTGGGCCATACGCTGCTGCTGCTGTATCTCTGCAGTGTGACTCCCAGCTGTTGGGCGGCCAAGGCATCCACGGCCAGTGGCTAATGGCGGAATAGCCACTGGTGCAGACGCAGAACTGCGCATGGTGGTGGTGGCGTGGCTGCCACGCCCACGACCTCCTCTCTTGGCGATGCCCTTGCTGCCCCTGCCCAAACCGCGGCTGCCAGTGCCAGACATTGTATATTTTTAATATTATACAAATGAAAAAAAAACTTATGTATGTAAAGGCGGGTGGGACAAGTGGGGTACTTTAATGGGGTGGGACTGGTGGTGGGGGGTGTGTGAGGTGATGGACAGGTGTACTCTACAGCAGAGAACGGTGTAGCGCTAATGAGAGAGTGCGCACACAAAGACCCTAGCTGACGCTGACTGACGGTGTCCCTATACACAGACTACAGTACAAGTCAGCAAATACACAATAGAAGTAATAGAAAAAATAGGACGGGTGTAGCACTAACGAGAGGGTGTGGCGGACAGTGCAGATGTGCACTGCGCACACAAAGACCCTAGCTGACGCTGACTGACGGTGTCCCTATACACAGACTACAGTACAAGTCAGCGAATACACAATAGAAGTAATATATAAACAATAGGACGGGTGTAGGACTAACGAGAGGGTGCGGACAGCGCAGACGTGCACTGCGCACACAAAGACCCTAGGTAACGCGGTGACGGACGGTCCCTATAGACAGTAGTACTGTAGTGTACTGTACTGTAGTCTAACTAAACAATAGAAGAATCTAGCTAAATAATAAAACAGGTGTGACTAGATTACAGAGAGCAGATACAGCAGGACAGGTATAGCAGTAAAGCTTGGCCTTGCTAACTACAAAATAGTACAAATCTATCTAACACAGAAGTAGTAGTAGTACAGGAGTAGAGTAGGACAGGTGATAGCACAGGTAAGGTAACTAGAGACTAGAGCACAGAGCAGGGCAGGCTGCCTTGCCTAGGCACAGGGCCTAGCTGCTGGCTGCAGGCCTGCAGCAGCACCAGTGACAGTCTCTCTCCCTCCCTAGTCCCCCTAGTAATCACCCAAACTAAACTGCCTAAAATACAATCTATCTACAATTCAAAGCAATACAGTTGAAGATCAAGTGTTGGAGTGTAAAAACACTACGTTTAGAACAATAGCAATGCACTTGCACACAGACAAAAAGCACTGGAGCAGTCTCTCAGTACAATCAGTTAGTAAGTCGCAAGCAGGACGAGTGAGGCAAGATGGCGTCCGCTATTTATAGAGGGGGGCTTGGCCAGGCTCCCCCTCTGTGATTGGCTGCAGTCAGAGGGCTGGGAGCCCTCTGATTTGCTTGTGAGGACTCGAGGTGACGTCTGTCGTGACGCTATCCGAGCTCGGATAGCTAGGATATCTTTGGATAGCTGCTTGCTATCCGAGTGCATTCGGATAGCACAGCCCGGATAGCTAATACTATTCGAGCTCGGTATTCGAGCTCGAATAGTGAAAAAAGAGCTAGGATATCCGAGTAACTCAGATATCCTAGCTCAGATGAGCATCACTACTTTGAAGTGCCTTCAAGCCTACCGGTTGCGGCCACTCTAAGACCGCTGAAACCTTTTCTGGATCCATAGAGAGACCCAACGTTGAAATAATGTACCCCAGAAAAGGAATCTGAGTGACCTCAAAGAGGCACTTCTCTAGTTTTGCATACAATAAGTTCTGTCTCAACTTCTTCAACACATACTTGACATGCTTACGATGCTCCACGAGGTTTGGAGAGAAAATCAGTATGTCATCGAGGTATACCAAGACAAACCTCCCCAATACCTCCCTGAAGACCTCGTTAATTAACTCTTGGAAGACGGCCGGGGCGTTACACAACCCGAAGGGCATAACTAGGTACTCGTAATGCCCGTCGGGTGTATTGAAGGCCGTCTTCCACTCGTCACCAGCCCTAATGCGCACCGGGTTGTATGCCCCACATAGGTCCAATTTTGAGAAAATACTGGCATTGGTGATCTGAGCAAAGAGATCGTCTATCAGAGGCAACGGATAGCGATTCTTTATGGTGATCTTGTTTAGACCTCGGTAGTCAATACACGGTCTAAGACCACCATCTTTCTTCTGAACGAAGAAAAAACCTGCCCCGGCCGGTGACCGGGAAGGGCGGATGAACCCTTTTGTCAGGTTATCAGTAATGTACTCCCGCATTGCCAGTTTCTCTGGTCCGGACAGATTATAGAGATGACCCCTAGGGGGCATACAACCAGATCTCAAGTCGATAGGGCAGTCAAAACTCCGATGTGGAGGGAGTTTATCAGCGGATCTAGGACATAACACATCCGAAAACTCAGTGTATTGTGCCGGCACCCCCTTAACCTCTACCTTGGTAGTACATATGGCAATTTTCTCCAAACAGTGAGTATGGCAGTACGGCGACCAACTGAGTAGCTGACCTGCCGCCCAATCAATCAGTGGGGAATGGAGCTGTAACCAGGGCATACCGAGAATCACGGTGGAGGTTGCCATGCGTAAAACAAGAAACTGTACACTCTCCTTATGTAAACCCCTATCGTGCATGACAACCTCGGGGTCTGAGAGAGAGGTTGTCTACTCTGTAAAGGAGAGTCATCCATGGCGGTGACGACTACTTGTCGGTCTAAAAGCTGTAAGGGAACACCCAGTCTTTTCACAAACTCGTAATCTATAAAATTGGCCGTGGACCCAGAGTCCACGAAAGCGTCAGTGCAAACAGTAAAATTTCCCCAGGAAATGGAACAGTGACTGATTATTCTGACTTAGAGGTAAGTTCTGTGCGTCTAGGGTATCACCTCTAACTACACCTAGACAGCAGCGTTTCCCGATTTCCTGGGGCAATTTTGAGCAATATGACCCTGCTCTGCGGAATACAAACAAAGATTTTCCGCCCTTCTGTGTTCCTTCTCGGCTCGAGTCAACCGAGAATGTCCAATTTGCATCGGCTCGTCAGTAGGAGGGGTAGGTGAGGAGGACGCATAAGAGAGAGCTCTAAATGCATTCCTGCCTCTTGATTGACGCTGATAGCGCAATCTGTGGTCCGCACGCACCGCTAAGGAAATGGCGTCATCGACGGACTTTGGTTCTGGGTGTCCTAACATTAATTCAGAGACTGCGTCTGATAGGCCTGAGAGGAAGCAGTCTAGTAAGGCGTAGGACCCCCACCTAGATGACACAGCCCACCTTCTGAATTCGGCCGCATAAACTTCGACCGTATCTCGACCCTGCTTGAGAGTTTTGAGCTTCCTCTCAGCAGTAATCGAAGCATCTGGGTCATCATAAATTATAGCCATTGTGTGAAGGTTAGCAGAGTTACTGCCGCCGCAAGCGGTAGCAGGGCGGCGGTTTCTGCGGCTCAGCCGGCGGTTTCCACCACACCGTCAGTTTGTGACATCTTGCCTCAGGGTAGCAGGGACACCGCTGCCGCGGCCGGCGGCATGGCAGCGGTTCCCACTACTCAGCCGGCATCTACTAATCTTCTTGCCAACACGGATACTGCACACAGGTTCTCTGTCACTCAGAGGCTGAGGCTTACGCGCGAGCGGGCCAAGCGACAGGACCTTTATGCTAGTAGAAGGGCTGTCAGCTGACCAAGCCAGTCAGCTGACTCCTTCCGCTCTTCTGATTGGATGAATGACTGGGACGGAGCTGAGGAGCTCTTCCAGTACATATAGGACCTGTATGCCAGTCATTCCCTGTCTGCTGTTGCGAATACTATATGTGCTAGCTCTCAGACCTTAGCTAGATCCAACAGTGTGCCAGAACCGGCAGGAGCTGGGAATCCACACTGAGTCAGTTTCTTGATAGCTTAAAGTACTAATTGCATTGTTTATCTGTTATGACCTCTTGCTTGCCTGACTACGCTCTAGTCTTCTGATTCTGTACCTTGCCTTTCTGATCTCGTTGCCGAACTATTGCTGATTGCTCTATACTCTGATCCTGTCTCTCGATTCTGTACTGTCTCTGTCCGTGAGTTGCTGAACCTGCCTGTCTGACTACGCTACCCTCAGTCTAGGTATCTAGCCTGAGGGGTTCCAGTTTTTCCGCTCCTCGGAAATACTACACCCATTCCCATCTTGGTGTGTTCAGCCTTAAACCAAGGTCTCCTAGCCTTGGGGACTCTCGGTAGCAGCATAGTTGATCACCTCATTCCACCTGGTGATCTTATTACTTTGCAGATTAGGATCTTATTGTCTATTGATCCTTGCCTGCAGTAGTGTCTGTGACTCATTTATGTTCCTGGGACTCCTGCTCCTCAGGAATTCCTAATTTGTTACTGTTGCACCAAGCACTCACACTTTAGGTGTCCAGAGGTTAGTTCATACTTGCATTATTGATGATTCTGCAGATCATCCATAATCGGGTATATCTGTATTCTTGGCGATTCTGCAGATCGCCAACAATCAGATTCTCTCTGTGGGCTGACACCAATCGTTACACATTGACTTGAAAAATTCCTCAACTGATGTCAAGGCCGTATCTCCGGGTGGAAGACCGTATGCCCAGGTCTGCGAGTCCCCGGACAATAAGGTCTTAATAAACGTCACCCGTTGCTGCTCCGAACCAGATAAGTTTGGTCTTAACTCAAAATAGGACAAGACCCGGTTGCGGAAGTTCTGAAAATCAGATCTTTGCCCTGAAAATTTCTCGGGAACTGAAATGCGAAGATCTGTGACCGGAGGGGATTTCATAGTGGCCACAGTCGTTTGCAAGACCTGTACAGATCCAGCAAGTTCGGTAATCTGGGTCTGTTGTGAATTAACCACCTCAATAGGCTTGTTAACCGAGGTGGTTAGAGTCTCGACCTGACTGCGTAATGCATCCATATTGGTGGTCTGCTGTTCTGTAATGATCGGTGTCAGCACGCAGAGAGAATCTGATTATTGGTGATCTGAAGTATCACCAAGAATGCAGATATATATCTGTTTATTGATGATCTGCAGAATCACCAATAATCCAGATATATTCCTAATCTCTCGACACCCAGCACAATGAATACAATAAAGACAGTAGTTATAACAGAACTGTGGAAATATCCACCACACGGCAATTCCTCAGAGGTGTGGTTACCTCTGAATGGGAACCCCATGAGTGAGATCCTCTATCCAGGCAAAGCGAGGGATCTCGACCCCTAGCAGTAATCGTCTGCTTGGGGCAGGTGTCTCGGAGAGGCAAGCCTCAGAGATAACTCTCCAGTGGGAGACGTTCCACTGAAAGGAGAAAGGTCAGACAGGCAAGGGTTCGGCAACAGAGATGGCAGCAGCAGTACAGGAACGGAAGGCAGAAGAGTAATCGGTAATCAGGCAGAGGTCGGCAACAGGAATCAGATAGGCAAAGGTACAGTAGCGCAAAGAGAGAGAGTAGTCAAGGATAGCCGGAGTCAAAACACAGATACAATATTAATACAATCCTAACTAAGGTGTGAAATCCTTAGCATCAACACTAGGACACTAAACTAAGGTCTGAGCGCTAACACATGAATGTGAACACGACAGCAGACAAGGAGCAACTGAAAAACAGCTCCTTATATGCTGGGAGCGCATCTGCAGCGCCACCCAGCCGCCCAGCCAATCAAAAGTGCTACCGAAGTCAGCTGACTGGAGAGTCAGCTGACCTTCCTCCGTAGGAGGTACAAATCCTGCATCCTTGTGCGTGCGACCCTCTGCCTCTGTGTACCAGAGAGGCCAGGCCCAGGGTCCACGCGCGAGCGCATACTAACATCCGCCGGCCGCATCACCGGCTCTGCCGCTATGTCACCAGCTGCAGCGGCGGTGTGCCCACCAACCCGTGCCAGCGGTTCCGCAAGTGAAGCGGAATTCGCTGGCTGGAAAGTGGAGACCGCCGCCATGCTGCCCCGCGTGGCGGCGTCTCCGTGAACTCTCACATTCTGTAAGTGGTTTTCCAACTGTCCCTGGGAATTCTTTATTTGGCTGACAAAAGCTCTCTCTCTTTTTGCAGCCATGGCTCTAGCTAGCATCTTCCCTGTTTTGTTACCAAACTCGTATGTCTTAGCTATCCATAGCATCTGTTGTCTCTGTACCCTTTGATTCATTAGCTCTAATAATTTGTTTCTTTGTGCTTTTAATGCCTGCAGTCCCTCTCTGGTATGATTTCTCTTGTGTAGTTCCTTCATTTTAGCTATCGAATCTATGAGCCTTTGATACAGGGCATTATATTCCTTTTTTTTTTTTTTTGCGAGCCCATTTTTTTTTTTTTTTTTTAAACAATTTTTATTTTGTAACCCAACATATATCCAGACAGGAAATGATACAATGAACCTAGAACATGCAGATCCATTACAAAGGTATGTATCGCGGTTAACCATCTCGTAGTAAACGTTTGCACATTCTTTAGTTCCAACATTATTATTAGCTTTAGTTCCTGTCCCCCCCCCACCCCTAAAACCCCCCTCGTTTCCCCTTCTGTCACCCCGAGAGCAAGTCCTTAACTTTTTTAACCCTTATGTGATGTCCAGGCGTCCTAAGGAGCCCCTCAAATGCTCCGTGAGGTACCACTTAGTATACTTGAAATGTTCCATTAGCGTTGTTATCTCGTCTTTTGTATATGTTGCGAGAATAAAGCTTTTCCATTTCTTGAAGAAGCTTGCTGTTTTTTTGTCCTTGTGTATAATTGACTCGAGTCTGTCCTGATTAAAAAGATGCTGGAGTTCTTCCTGTACGTCCCACACAGTAGGGACACTTGGATAAATCCATTTATTGAAAATGACTTTGCGAGAGGCTATAATGATCAAGTGTGCCAATTTACTAAAATTTGAACTTGTTTTTGCATTGGTATCAGGTTTATTGGGTTCGACATAGTTGAACAGAAGCATAAGCGGGCATAGAGTCAAATGTAGATTGCATACTCGTTTAATATACATCAAAACATCAATCCAAAATTTTGCTATTGAAGGGCAAGAATATAAGCAATAGAACAGATCTGCATTTTGCAGAGTGCATTTGGGACATCTCAGGGAGTAATGCGCAGGAGGAGTTTGATACTTTATATTAAAGGCAAATTTGGCCCTGTGGATCAGTTTAAGCTGTGATTCCCTCCACGTCTCCCCCGGTACTATGTTATGGACTAATCTGTATCCCACCAATATTTTTTCTTACAAGTTTTCACATGATATGTCTTTTTTCCATGTCGTGAAGTTATTTTGTGCTTTAATCTCTAAGCCGATTGCTTGTAGCCTAGCATGAATTTCAGATAGAGCTAACTGGGAGAGATGAGGAGAAATAAATTTGTCAAAGGAGTCTAAGCTGGCTACCACTGGTAGCTCTTTTATTTTACTTCGTAGATATGATTGTAGTTGACCATAATAAAGGAAGTGGCCCCTAGGTATCCCATATTTGGCTCTAATCTCATGAAATGTCAAGAGCCTCCCCCTGCGCAGGTCACAAAGCTGTCCCAGACACTCAACCCCTTTTTCTTTCCAAATCCGGAAGCCCCCGTGGGCCAAACTAGCCGGAAAGCTCGGGAGGCCCCATAGCTGCATATATTTGGAGATTTGCTGGGGTACATAAAACATTTTCCTGAGGGCTCTCCAGGCCATCACTGTGTCTCTAATAACTCTACTGTTTTTGAGTTTCGAAGGCATATATTTTTGTGTAGTATGTAGTAGCCCAGGCAGTGACCAAGAAGCAGCAAAAGCTGCCTCAAGAAAGTAGTTTGAGTATTTACTAGTCTTATTTAACCAGTCTCTGATGTGCCTGGTCAGACATGCCAGGTTATAGCGGCGGATGTCTGGGATTGCTAATCCCCCCATAAACTCGGAAGTGTCAGCTTCGAGAGTGCCACTCTTGGCTTTTTATTTTTCCAGAGAAATCTAGTCAGGGCCCTATTTATATCTTGTATGTCCACGTGTTTCAACAGGAGAGGAATGGTCTGCAGGGGATACAGCAGCCTGCCAAAAGTAACTGATTAAATCAGAGCCGCCCTTCCTGGAAGATTGATAGGTAGATTCTCCCAACTGATTAGCTGGCGTTTTAGGTCTGAAATCAAGGGAGCATAGTTCAGGGAGTATAGCCTGTTCGGGTCTTTGTGTATCTTGATGCCTAGATACGTGATTACTGAGCTGACCTTAACAGGGAGATGGGATAGAGTATGCTTATCTGCACAAAAGGATCCGCAAACCATCAGTGGTAGAAAAAATGCTGGTTATTCTTTATTCAGATAATCCACATGGCAAGGGTAAAAAATCACAAGGTTCAACTGATGCGTGTCGGGCTTACTATGACTAAGGGCAGACTGTAAGCCCGACACGCGTCAGTTGAACCTTGTGATTTTTTACCCTTGCCATGTGGATTATCTGAATAAAGAATAACCAGCATTTTTTCTACCACTGATGGTTTGCGGATCCTTTTGTGCAGATTCCTATATTGGCTTGGCTTCCCAGATCCTGCACCAATTGGTTGATTTGGTAGGGGGTTATGAGCGTTTTGATCCTCTCATCATAGAGTATGCTTAGGTGCACAGGGAGAAAGGTATAAAAGTTCGCATTTGGATATATTAACCTTGAACCCACTGAAAGAACCCACTTCTTGAATAATTCTAAAGACTTCCTCAAGTCGAGATTCAGGATTTCTCAAAAAAAGTAAAATATCGTCAGCGAACATGGCCTGAGAGATCACCGCATCCCCCACTTCCATCCCGTCTATATTCCCATTTAGCATCTGGGTCAGGGGTTCTAATGCCAAGTTAAAGAGTAAAGGGGATAGGGAGCAGCCCTGTCTAGTTCCCTTTTCAAGCACAATTTCCTCAGAAAGAAACCCTGGAGTATATATCCGTGCCCTCGGGTTAATGTGCATTGCCTTAATTAGTCTTCTGATACCCCCCTGAATATTCATTCTATCAAAAATTGCCTCCATCCACCCCCAATTAACATTATCAAAAGCCTTTTCCGCATCAATCAGTAGTAAGGCATAGGTGCTACATGATTTAGGATAGGCTTTTACAGAGTCTTGAGCTATTAGCACTTTTCGGATATTAGCTATAGCAGATCTTTGTCGCACAAACCCCACCTGATTGGGACTCACCAGTTTGGGAAGTAAGTCTGCCAGCCTGTCGGCCATTATCTTTGATAATATTTTGAGATCTTGATTTATTAATGAGATGGGTCGATAGGTGCCCGGATCTAGCGGGTCCTTACCCTGCTTTGGGATCAGTTTAATGTAGGCCATGTTCGCTGACGATGGGTATTGACCCAGCTCTAGGATCTTGTTAAACAATGAAGCAAGGTATGGTGCCAACTCCTGCCTCAATATTTTGTGAAATTCAGGGGTGAGCCCATCTGGGCCTGGTGCTTTTTTATTTGACAACGCTTTGATTGTGCCTTTAACTTCTTCCGGAGTAATGCTCGCGTTTAGAAAGGAAAGATCTTCCTCAGATAGAGTCGGTATGGATAATTGATTGAACCAGGGAGGAATAGGAATCTCTGAGTTAGGACTATGGGCTTGTTTATATAAACTTTTGTAAAAGTCCCTAAAGGTTGCATTGATGGATTTAGGATCGTTCAGGATCTGACCTGAGGGAGATCTTAGGCTGGTAATAACTGTAGTTGTATAAGGAGGTCTAGCCATTCTCGACAGGAGATTCTCCATTTTATTCCAAAAATGTATAGTAGTATAGATCCCTATAGGATTTTAGGTATCTCTCTCTGATCTTAAAGTCTATGTCAGATTTTTTTTTTTGCTGCCAGCCATTCTAGACGTGATTCCGGGGAGGGGTCACTAAGGAATTTTTTATGGGCAGATCGTAATTCTTCCATGGACGAGATATATGATTCGTGGGATTTCTTTCTTTTTCCTGCTACATAACCAATTATTCTCCCTCTAAGTGTGGGTTTGGCTGCTTCCCAAAACAGATAGATGTCCTTGACATGTGCAGCGTTATCATCTTTATATTCCCACCACCACTGTTGTAGCAACTGGGCAAAACCCTCGTCCTCATAAAGATATGATGGAAAGCGCCAGATGATATCAGTACCCCTGGGGATTATGGGCGAAAATGTTAATTGTATGGGGGTGTGGTCCGATATTACTAGATCCATGATTTCTGCACATGTTACCTGTGGTAGTGCTGAGGGTGTGACAAAGAGATAGTCCAAGCGAGACCAAACATCATGGGGATGAGAGTGAAATGTGAATTCTTCACTATCAGGGTGTAGGACTCTCCAGCTATCACATAAAGATGTAGTAGCTATATAGTCATTCAAGGTTTGTGATTTGGTGACTGTGAGTTTGCTCGCTGGGACTCTCCTGGATCTATCCTCATGAGTATTCATGATGGCATTAAAATTCCCCCCCTTGAATTATTTTAACATCCCCTAGCAATAATACCTCCTTTCTAACTTCGTCGTAAAAGGACTTATCTTTCTCATTTGGAGCATATACATTAAAAAGAACCAGTTCCTCTCCGGCCAAACGCAACCTGATCCATACCCACCGTCCCCCATTATCAGATTTGTGATTTACAATTTGTCCCTGCAAGGATTTATGTAATAAAGTTATCACCCCAGCTTTGCGTCCCTGAGCTGGAGAGCCAAAGACCTGTCCCACCCAAGATTTGGCCATATATTTAAATTGATCCTGTGCCAAATGGCACCCTTGAAGCATTGCTATGTCTGTTTTAACCTTTTTAAGGTGGCAAATCACTATGGAGTGCTTCCCTGGGGAGCGCAAGCTTTTGACATTCCATGATGTTATATTTAGTGTCATGGGGGTGTTGCAACATGGATCAGGTTGAGTGGCATTCTACATACAGCAAGTCATTTGAAAGAACTCTCATTCACGGGGTGACAGAACCCTCCCAAAGTTTCCCTCCCCCCTTCCCTAACCCCCTTCCCTCTTGGCAAGAATTTACAAGTAGGAGCTGGACTACTCCTTAACTTCACCATCAGATATAGTGTCCGTGCCAGTAGGGGAAAAAACAACATAAAAAACAGAAAAAAAAATGAACAACAAAGAGCATAGCTACGTGACTCCACTTCTACCCTGGACGTCGTTCTCTCTCTTTTTGCTCCAAGTTGATGTTCCAGCCGGTGTCATATCCTTAGCTGTGAATATTGTAGTATAGCTCACGCCTCTAGCACAGGTTACAGATTGTCCATATCTAAAATTCTGAACTGTGTAAAAAATACAGAAAAAAAACCAAAGTCAACATGACTTCTGTACTCTGAGGGATGAACAAATTACAGTGTGGCAGCGCCCCCTGTCTGATAAATTTAGCCAATACAGGAAAAATAGAATAAAATTTCACAGCTTCAGTCTGGCTCAGCATTATCTTTTCGCAGGAAAGCGAGGGCTTCAGTAACCGAGTGGAATACATGAGTCTCCTCAGTGTCATCGGTTACTCTCAAAATAGCAGGATATTGCAATGCACGCCGGGTTAAACGTCTGGCGTTTCTCAGGGCCGGATTTATACTTCTTACCGCCCAAGGCTGACTATTACCAGCCGCCCCAACCGAAACCGTATCCAACCACCTCTCTCCACACACACCCAAAAAACTTTGGGCCGATGGTGTCCACTATTGTGGCTAATGCCGAGGTGTCCATGGCAACGTGAAGTGAATCAATCACGTCACATGGGGGAACTGGTCAATCAAGCGATTTACAGGTGATGGCCATGGTGGGAGTCGTCCACCACACACACATAGTCAAAAGTGGCTCACAATTGGACATTGGGTGGGGTCAGCAACACGTAAAAGTGAGTCCTGTACCCACTGCTGTCTCCAAGGTAACAGTGCTGGCCAATCAATAATTAAGAAATGGGCACTGTGAGAGGCTGCTTTCTGTATTCTGTACTATTTGCTGGTGCTGCCCCTGGTCCTTTCATCCCCCAAACCAAGTGAGTGGGACCCGGCCTTCTGTAACTGCCTACAGCTGCTAGTCATTGGACAAGGTCTGGCTTTTTGCTAGTCACACACTGTTCACAAACGTTTGGTTAACGGACTGCAGCTGCCTGTAGCACAGCACAGGCAAATGCCAGCTGGTACTAATAGTGCAGTTATCCTGATCACTTTCATTTGTTTGGACACTTGCAAATAATGCCCTGCAAATAATGTCCACTGTCTGCAGGCCGCCCCTTGTTTATCTGGTGCCCTAGGCCATGGCCTATGCGGCCTTGCCAGAAATCCGGCCATGGCGTTTCTTAGAGACTTCAACAGAATAGTCATTAAAAATTCGGATCTGTGTGTTTTGGTATTCCAAGGGGTGATCTAGCTCCCTGTATGAGCGCAGTAGGTTGTTTTTTTCTGCGAAATCTAGATATCTATCGAGGACTAGGCGTGGAGGGCGTTTGTCCGAAGGGGCTCGTGGGGGACCCACTCTATGGGCTCGCTCCACTTTACATCCTCTCTTAAAGCCCAGCATTTTAGGAAGTGAAGAGGCACAGAAGTCACGCAGTGCTTGGGCTGTCATGGACTCAGGAAGGCCTACCACTCTGAGATTATTGCGTCTCGAGCGGTTTTCCAGGTCTTGCTGTTTCTCCTGCATTTGCTTGTGCTCTGCTCTCATCTTCTTCTTCTCCTTCTCCTCCTTCGCTCTGTCATCCTCTATCTTTTGTATGCGGGTCTCAGCTTGATCTAGCCGCTGGTCATGAGATTGTAGCTTATATTTTACCTCCCTCAGTGACTGCTCTATGGCTGCCTGTATGACTGCCTGCAGCTCTGGCGCCAGTTTCTCCACCACCGCCGTGGCCAGTTGCTGGTAGTCGATGTCCCCCCTTCCTCTCTCACCTTGTTCTGGGAGCTGCGAGTCCTCTGGGCAGTCGGAAGCCCATGAATGCTGGGACTACTGGTCCATAACGGAGGATTGCGGCTGATCGTGCTGCCAGGGAGGAGGGGCGGCGGCCATGTTGGGAGCGGCTTCCTCTGCGATCGGGGCCGGTTTTGTTGTGGACCGCGTTATGTAACGGTCCATGAGGCGGACAGATGGCTGCTGGCGAGTCTGGGTGGTCTCCAGGGAGGTTTGCCAGAGAGCAGGGGCGCGTTGTGTGCTCTGCGGATCACCGGCTGAAGACTCGGCTAGTGGAGCTCTCGAGTCAGCCTCCTTCCATCCAGGCGCCGGAACCGGAAGTGCGAGCCCATTTTTATCAACTCCCCCCTTATTACTGCTTTATGGCATTCCCATACCGTACTAGATGTTACCTCTTCCGTGGTGTTTTCTCTAAAGTAATTCTTTAGGGTTTTTTGAAGTGTCTGTCTTATCTCTTCCTCATCTAAAAGTGACTCGTTCAAGCGCCAATGCCATTGCTTTTTAGGAATATCTCTTAAGGCTATCTCAAACCATACCGCTGCATGATCAGAGATAGTCATGCATTCCATCTTCGCCTTTAGTACTGCCCCTAGATAATATTGGTCTATATAACATCGATCTATTCTTGTGTAAAGGTTATGAACAGGCGAATAATAAGAGTAATCTCTATTCAATGGGTACAGGTATCTCCAACAATCTACCAAGTGTTGGGCTCTTAGTAATTGGTTCAATCTTCTTATAGCAGACATTGGCGTTGAAGTCGTACCCGTGGACGAATCTAAAGCCGGGTTGCTTATCATGTTATGGTCTCCTCCCCATATCAAGCATCCCTCTCGAAACCCCTGAAGTTTGGTAAGAACATGCTTAAAGAATGGTATCTGCTTTTGATTAGGTGAGTACACATTGAGAATCGTGTATTTCTGACCTGCTGCTTCCCCTTTAATCATCACATATCTCCCCATATCATCCACTATGCTGTCTGTTACTTGTATTGGGCAGTCTCTACTGAGAGCAATGGCCACTCCCTTCGCTCTTCGTATGGGTGAAGAACCAAGGAACCATCTGTCGAATTGTCTAGATGGTAGATAAGGAGAAAAGCCTATTTTAAAATGCGTTTCTTGTAAAAGTAAGATTTGAGGCTTTAACCTCCTCATCTCCACCCAGAGCTTTGATCTCTTATTTGGAGAGCTTAAACCTCTTACATTATATGTAAGCACCTTCATTTTGTCACATTTATTTTCCATCTATATCAGTGGTTCTCAAACTTTTCCGGGTGAGGGCACCCTTGGTGACTTTGAAATTTTTTCAAGGCACCCCTTGACAAAACCAAATACCGAAATGCTGTTATCACCTAACACCAGTTAGTATTTGTTCTAGTATAAGTTACAGTGGCTTGAAAAGTAAGTATACATATAAAAATTGCACATAATTCGATTTGGTAAAATTATTGTATTTATTGTATTTATAAAGTGCGGACATATTACTATTACACAGCATTGGACAATAAATAGAAAACATACAATGTTAACAAGGGCTGTCAGACAAAGAGGTAGACATGTTAACAAACCACCTTAGTTTACCTAATTGTAAGTATGAGCCTGTTGGGCACTGCACAACTTTTCACACCTTGGAATCAGATTTGATACAGCCAGCCTCATTTCCTTTTCCACATCAAGTTTTGAACGATACTTGCTCTTAATCACAGCAACTGCTGAAAAACCAGCCTCGCATAGATATGAGGTTGCAAATGGAATTAAAATGCGCTTGGCTTTAGCACTCAGTAGGGGATATTCATTAGCAATTGTTATCCAAAAATCAGTTAGGTCCATGTGAGAAAATTTGGCTTTTAAATGTATGTCACAGGACAATTTAATGAAACTTTCTTGTTCGGCAGAAGTAAAATTTGATGGAATCTCATTCCGAAATGGGTCTTGGACCCATGCATATCCATTACAATCTTCTGGGAAGTATTTTTCAAACCAGTTACTGAGCTGTGTAAGGTGGTATTAAAAAACACATTTCAGTTCATGGTCCAAGGATAGGTCATTGGATGTAATGAAATCATGCATCAATGGGAAACAGTCCTTCCAATCATTTTCTTCTAATTTCCTCCTCCAAAGTATTAAATTTTTTTTAAAGGCTGATATCTTCTCAGAAAGTTTCAGAATGTGTGTGTTCTTTCCCTGCAGGGAGAGATTTAAAACATTCAATTTTTGGAAGACATCACACAAGTATGCTAATTTTGCCAAGAAACCTGTATCTAAGAAGTGTCTGCCACACTCATGATCTTGAAGTGGAAAAGGAGGCACAGTACCTGGCACCAAATGCAGCAGGGCAGACGCACCGGAGATGGGAACCAAGAGCGTGCACGTCCAGAAGACAGCTTTGGATCCAATGAAGTAGAAAACAAGGAAGGAGGCACCGCTTCTTTTGTAAAATCCCTTTAATCCGGTGGGGGAAGATGCAGGTACATGGCAGTGGGGGCAACAGAGGCATCTGTTGCCCCCACTGCCATGTACCTGCATCTTCCCCCACCGGATTAAAGGGATTTTACAAAAGAAGCGACACTCATGATCTTCTTCTTCAAGATAGGAGTAGAGTTCTTGACGCAATTCAAAAACACGAGACAGTACATTGCCACGAGAGAGCCATCGTGAGCTACAGTAGTACAATAAGGATGTATGCTCAAATCCTATATCTTCACACATTTTTTTGAAAAAACGTGCTTTCTGGGGTCGAGTTTTAATGTAATTTACAACTTTCAAGACATTTTCCATTACTATGTTAAGTGGAGGACTGAGTTGCTTTGAGGCAAGTACTTCTCTGTGGATAACACAGTGGGTCCAGAGTGCATCAGGAGCTTTATTTCTTACAAGTGCCTGTAAGCCTCCATAACAGCCAGACATAGAACGACCTCCATCCGTGCAAACTCCAACACACTTTGTCCAGTCCAGGTTGTTGTCACTCATAAAAGTGTCCAGAATATTGAACAAGTCTTGCCCCTTTATACCTGCCATAATACTTTTACAAAACAGGAGGTCTTCCATGATTTTGTCTCCATCAATACATCTTGCATAGCAGATCAAATGAGCATCTTTGTGGCTGTCAGTTGCCTCATCAAGCTGTAATCCAAATTCCTTTCCCTTCATCTTTTCAGTAATTTGATCATTGACATCTTCGGCCATGCATTCAATTCTCCGACTAATAGTACTGTTGGATAAAGGTATTTTGGAAAGCAGTTTTCCTGTAGATTCTCCAGCCATAAGTGTGACCATCTCCATAGCAGCTGGTAAAATCAGATCCTCTGCAATGGTGTGGGGCTTTTTACACTTTGCCACTAAATATGCTACCTTGTATGAGGCTAGCAAGGCATTTTTTGGTATTGAGGCTTGTTTCAAAAATGTTTTCTTTTGTTCTTGTATGTCACTTAATCTTCTTGCAAAAAATTCAGAAGATTTATTAGCCACATTAGGATGATTTGTTTCCAAGTGACGTTTCAGTTTGCTAGGAATCATGCTCTCTGGAGCCAAAACTTTGAGACATACTACACACTGTGGACGCTCTTCCTGATGGATCTCCACTGAAGTAAAACCAAAGTTTAGATAGGAGTCGTCATATTTCCGACATTTACGTCTCTTCACACCTTTGCCACCACTAGTCTGTGGTTCACAATATTTGTCTCCATTCCCGTGCTTTCTATTGAAGTTCAAAAACCTTTCCATTTTTAAAAGCAGAGTTTTTGATTTCGTATAGTTGTGTTTCTTGTCTTGACATTGCAATGCGTGAGAAATCTGCAAAAGGATAAGCAAAAAATATTCTTGAGGGTCTGAGCATGAACAGTAGCCATATTACACATCAAATGTTGCCAAATTATATACATTGAACTTGAAGACATATTAAAAGCTACATGTAGCATCAATAATATGTTGAGGCTGGTGCAGGCCGGAAGGAGGCTCTCTGGCTGGTGCAGGCCGGAAGGAGGCTCTCTGGCTGGTGCAGGCCGGAAGGAGGCTCTCTGGCTGGTGCAGGCCGGAAGGAGGCTCTCTGGCTGGTGCAGGCCGGATGGAGGCTCTCTGGCTGGTGCAGGCCGGAAGGAGGCTCTCTGGCTGGTGCAGGCCGGAAGGAGGCTCTCTGGCTGGTGCAGGCCTGGAAGGAGGCTCTCTGGCTGGTGCAGGCCGGAAGGAGGCTCTCTGGCTGGTGCAGGCCGGAAGGAGGCTCTCTGGCTGGTGCAGGCCGGAAGGAGGCTCTCTGGCTGGTGCAGACCGGAAGGAGGCTCTCTGGCTGGTGCAGGCCGGAAGGAGGCTCTCTGGCTGGTGCAGGCCGGAAGGAGGCTCTCTGGCTGGTGCAGGCCGGAAGGAGGCTCTCTGGCTGGTGCAGGCCGGAAGGAGGCTCTCTGGCTGGTGCAGGCCGGAAGGAGGCTCTCTGGCTGGTGCAGGCCGGAAGGAGGCTCTCTGCCTGGTGCAGGCCGGATGGAGGCTCTCTGGCTGGTGTGTGCCAGAGAGCTCCCCCCATATCATCATGTGGGGGGACAAGGAGCATGCAAGTCCCCCCCCCCATAACATCATGTGTTGGGCCTGGGAGTTGACCCTCCTCCCAATGGTAACATGTAAACACGTGAGCACCCCCCCAAGTTAACATCATGTGTGGGGCCGAGCAGCAAGTAGCCCCCCCAGGTAACACCACCAGATGCTGGGCCTGAGAGCATACACCCCCCCCCCCCCCTTAACACCATTACATGTTGGGCCTGAATGCATTCCTCCCCTCCCAAGTTAACATCAGAGGGAGCGGTATATCCCGTCCTCATACCGCTTGCGTAAATCTTTTTGAATTAACATTTTGTTACATTTGTTACGATAGTCACCGCACAAGGTGGGGATTTATCACTCTGCTCGGTAATGTCAGCTTTTCATGCGGAAAGAGCCTTTATGAATGAAGATCTTGCTATGTGTTCGGTGAAGTCGGCTGTTTTCAGGATTTCTGCATGCGGAAATGCTTTATGAATGATAGCCTATGTGTGGGGCCGAGTAACAAGCAGGAGTGCATACCCTACAAAAAAGACATGTCGTTCCATTGTGGGTCATTACAGAGCTACGTACGGGCCTGATCCACAAACATCCTGCCATTCCACCATAACGTGTCCACTGAAAAGAGAGGGGTTCACACAGGGGTACCGAATCAAGTGCCCCAGAGCGCTTGAATTCAGGTGACCGCCACAATAATGCCCATAATCTGCATATATATATATATATATATATATATACGCACGCACACACGCACACACACACGCACACACGCACACACGCACACACACACGCACACACACACACACACACACACACACACACACACACACACACACACGCTGCAGTCTATTGTGGGTCATAAATGGACCGAGCACGGGCTTCTGTGATCACCTGTACAGGATAGTAATATTGAAATATATATATATATATATATATATATATATATATATATATATATATATATATATATATATATATATATATATATATATATATATATATATATATATATATATATATATTAGACTGCGGCCTTTGGATATATACTTGTGCAACAGACTGCAGCTATCCTGTCCAGGTGATCACAGAAGCCCGTGCTAGGTCCATTTATGACCCACAATAGACTGCAGCCTTTGCATGCGTACCTATATGTGCTGTGCGACAGGTTGCAGCTATTCTTTCTAGAAGTCCGCAATTGGTCCATTTATGACCCCCCCCCCCCCCTGAACACAGTTACATGTTGGGCCTGAGTGCATTCCTCCCCTCCCAAGTCAACATCATGTGTGGGGCCAAGTAACAAGCAACCCCCCACCCAAGTAACAACATCCCACGTTTGGCCTGAGCCTGAGAGCAGACCCCCTCCCCCCCAACGCAGCATCATGTGTGGGCCAAGTAGCAAGCAACCCCCCCCCCCCCCACATAACATCACATGTTGGGCATGAGCAGACCCTAACACCCCCCCCCCCCACACACACACACACATAACATCACATGTTGGGCGTGAGCAGACCCTAACACCCTCCCCCCCCCCACATAACATCACATATTGGGCATGAGCCAGTGGTGCTCACCGCCAGGTCGTGATCACGCTTACGCGTGGATTCACAACCATTTTGACGCATTACGCCTCGGACACGAAAATCCGTGAATAGATTTTCAACCACGAAAATCTACTTCGGCTTCGCGTGAATGCGGACAGAAATCCGCATTCACGCTCGTGAAACCCGGGGCTGAAGTCGTGGTTTGCGGAAATGCGTCAAACTATGCGGAAGTGACACATTGCAGGCCAATCAGAGTGCCCCAGCCAGGCCCTAGCAACCAATCACAGGAGGGGAGCTATGCCCTCCCCTCCTGAATATAAAGCGGCGGCCATGATGGAAAAGCTCTGTCCTTGCTACTAGACTGTGGTGCTGAGAGGATTATCTCCAGGCCATTGTTGTTTGAGCAAGTGCATTTATTGTGTTAAAAACAAAGCGTTTTTTTTGCTAACACTGCTCTTATACTGTACACAGTTAGCTAGTCAGTGAGTGATTGCTGTAGTTAGTTGTAGTCAGTGTAGTGTAGTGGGAGTGTGGGAGTCTAGTGATTATTTAACTGTGTGTAGTGCTGTGCAGGCAGGTTCAGTGCTGCAGTGTAGTGGGAGTGGGGATTATCTGTGTGTAGAGTGCAGGCAGGCAGGTTAGTGCAGCTGCAGTGTTCACTTGTATATTCCAGTGACAGTTATACACTTGTACTATTTGCAGGCAGCCAGTCACACCGCCAGCGCCGCCACTCTCTGCCAGCGCTGTTCATTCATTCTGTCAGTGACCTTGTGCCGTGCCCAGTGCCCACTGCTCGCTCGCTCGCTGGCATATGAGCATCTCATTACACAGTGTGACATCCTTGTGTGCCCACTGCATCCTTCAGTGACCTAGTTGTATATCCAGTGCCCACTGCTGTGCCCACTGCATCCTTCAGTGACCTTGTACTGTGGCCACTGCATCCTTCAGTGACCTAGTTGTATATCCAGTGCCCACTGCTGTGCCCACTGCATCCTTCAGTGACCTTGTACTGTGCCCACTGCATCCTTCAGTGACCTAGTTGTATATCCAGTGCCCACTGCTGTGCCCACTGCATTCTTCAGTGACCTTGTACTGTGGCCACTGCATCCTTCAGTGACCTTGTACTGTGGCCACTGCATCCTTCAGTGACCTTGTACTGTGCCCACTGCATCCTTCAGTGACCTAGTTGTATATCCAGTGCCCACTGCATCCTTCAGTGACCTTGTACTGTGGCCACTGCATCCTTCAGTGACCTAGTTGTATATCCAGTGCCCACTGCTGTGCCCACTGCATCCTTCAGTGACCTTGTACTGTGGCCACTGCATCCTTCAGTGACCTTGTACTGTGGCCACTGCATCCTTCAGTGACCTAGTTGTATATCCAGTGCCCACTGCTGTGCCCACTGCATCCTTCAGTGACCTTGTACTGTGGCCACTGCATCCTTCAGTGACCTTGTACTGTGCCCACTGCATCCTTCAGTGACCTTGTACTGTGGCCACTGCATCCTTCAGTGACCTTGTACTGTGCCCACTGCATCCTTCAGTGACCTTGTACTGTGGCCACTGCATCCTTCAGTGACCTAGTTGTATATCCAGTGCCCACTGCATCCTTCAGTGACCTTGTACTGTGGCCACTGCATCCTTCAGTGACCTAGTTGTATATCCAGTGCCCACTGCTGTGCCCACTGCATCCCTCAGTGACCTTGTACTGTGCCCACTGCATCCTTTAGTGACCTTGTACTGTGGCCACTGCATCCTTCAGTGACCTAGTTGTATATCCAGTGCCCACTGCATCCTTCAGTGACCTTGTACTGTGGCCACTGCATCCTTCAGTGACCTAGTTGTATATCCAGTGCCCACTGCTGTGCCCACTGCATCCTTCAGTGACCTTGTACTGTGCCCACTGCATCCTTCAGTGACCTTGTACTGTGGCCACTGCATCCTTCAGTGACCTAGTTGTATATCCAGTGCCCACTGCTGTACCCACTGCATCCTTCAGTGACCTTGTACTGTGGCCACTGCATCCTTCAGTGACCTAGTTGTATATCCAGTGCCCACTGCTTTGCCCACTGCATCCTTCAGTGACCTTGTACTGTGGCCACTGCATCCTTCAGTGACCTTGTGCTGTGCCCACTGCATCCTTCAGTGACCTTGTACTGTGCCCACTGCATCCAGTGATTCATTACTAGCAACATGTCTGGCAGGGTTTCGCGGGGTGAGAGGAAAGGGAGTTCAATTGCCTCAGCCACTTCTGGGACTGCTCCACATCCAGGGAGAGGACGCCCAGCTGTACGTGGTCGTGATGCAGCAGAAAAGGGGGCAGCAAAGCCTGGGCCGAGTCAGCGGACGCCATTGTCCAAATATTTTAAAGTTTCTGGTCCCCGTGTGGTGGTTGAGCAAATGGAACCTGACGTACTCATGGACATCATGACTTCCTCCCAGACCTCTACTGTGAGCACCACTCCAAGCAGTAGCAGCAGCAGCCAACATCCCACGTTTGTTGTGACATCCACCCCAGCACCCACTGGTCAGCAGCCCTCCCAGGATGACAGCGTTCTGTCCTTCAGTCCGGCATCTGGGAACCTGCTGATGCAAGAAGCACAGGACTTACTGGGGACTGATGTGGCAGAGATTGAGATCGGGCCACAATCACAAGCGTTGTTGAGTTCTGGTGATGAAGAAGAGGGGTCTGTGTCTGGGGATGTAGGGACAGAAGAGGAGGCGGGGGAGTCAGAGGAAGAGCTGGATTATGATGATGCTGCTGATGATGACGTTGTGGACCCTAACTATGTGCAGCCTGCTGAGTCCGTGGAAGAATGGTCAGAGCAGGATGACGAGTCACCTCGGCCTAGGCAAGGATATCGCCATATGTCAGGCAGGGGCAGGGGCATCGGCAGCAGTGGGCGTGGAGGAAGTAGACAGGACACTGCTTCAGCCGGCACCACCACCATGCAACCACCGGCAACTACTACCACACATTGCTCCGCTGCACCCTCTGCTAGTGGGGGCCGCAGTAAATTAGTCACCAGTGTGGGATTGCTTTGAGGAATGTACTGATGACAAAAGGTATGCGGTGTGCAGGTTATGCAGCAAAAGATTGAGCCGTGGGAAAAGTCTGAGCAAGATGGGTACCTCATCCCTCCAGGGCCACCTGAGAAGCCGCCACTGCCGCGAGTATGCGGACTTTAAGAGGAAGCAGGCACTGCTGGCAGGGGTTCCTGAGAGCAGAAGGCCCACCAGCGCAGCAGCATCCTCCCTCCCTCAGGGTCGTGAATCCCCCACAGCAGCAGCAGTAGTAGCACGCAAGCGCTCTTCCACCTCGGCTGCTCAGGACACAGACATTGAGGCTGGCAGCCAGTGTTCGTCTCTCTCCTCTGTCTCCCCTGCATCCCAGCGTCGTCAGACCCTGCTGAGCGACACCTTTCAGGGTCTGACCAAGCCTCTGCCTCCAAGCCACAGGCGGATCCGCAAACTAAATGGCTTGCTGGCCCGGGCCATGGCATCACAGCTGCTTCCCTACTCCCTGGTGCAGGAGGGGAGCGCCATGCGGATGCTGCTCCAATTTGGCATCCCCGAGTGGCAAGTCCCCAGTCGCCACTATTTCAGCAGGAGCGCGATCCCAGCACTCCACAAGTTTGCGGTGGAAAACGTGGCCCGTTTCCTGGACTACTCTGTGGGCAAGCGGGTCCACGTGACCATGGACTCGTGGAGTAGCAGATTTGGGACAGGTCGCTACCTGTCCTTTACGGCCCACTGGGTGACACTGATGGAAGGGAGGGAGGACAAGAGCGCATCAGCCCAGCTAGTGGTGCCACCACGCGGGATCAGGGGGGATGCAGAAGGGTCCTGTCACGACACTCCCTCAGCACCCGGAAAGCAAGCCCGCCTCGGCAGCAGCAGCGCCAAGCCTCGGCACTGCCAAGCCCTTTTAAAATTGGTGACCTTGGGGAAGGAGAGGCTTACGGCCACCAACGTCCTGGCCGCCCTCAGGAAGCAGGAGCGGAGGTGGCTGACCCCCAGAGGCCTGGAAGTGGGGTATGTGGCAGCCGATAACGGGGCCAACCTGGTGGCAGCAGTGCAGCAGGGAAACCTCCAGCACATCCCCTGCTTGGCCCACGTGCTCAATCTTGTGGTGCAGCGCTTCTTGCGCACCTACCAGGGGATGAGCGAGCTGCTGCAGGATGCCCGGGCGGTGGTACGCTTTTTCCGCCTGTCAGCCACTGCCTCTGCACTCTTGTCCACCTTACAGCAGCAGTATGGAAGGCCACAACACCGGATGATCATCGACATGCCAGTTCGCTGGAATTCGACTCTGGCCATGTTGGAGCGGCTGTGTCAGCACAGGCTGGCTCTTAGGGCCTACATGCTAGACCCAAGTGTCCCCAGCAACCAGCAAGTCCCCATGATTACTGCCACTCAGTGGACACTGATGCAGCAAGTATGCCTGGTGCTGAGTCCCTTCCTGGAGGCAACCAAGATAGTCAGTGAGGAGCGGGCCTCTGTGTGCCAGTGGGTGCCCTTGGTTTGTCTACTGGAGCAGGCAATGGACAATTTAATTGAGCGTGGGGATGAAGCCCTGAGGCAGTTGGAAGAACAGGAGCAGATGGCAGCACAGTCCAGCTCAGAGGAGGGCTCACAGCAGGTAGTGGAAGAGTTGGAGGTCCCTAACCTGAATGAGGAGGAGGAGGAGGAGCAGAGTGCAGCAGGCGTTGTACGTGGATGGAGGTTTGAGGAGGACAACGACATGGCACAGGAAGAGGACAGGCATGCGTTATGGGACAATGGCGAGGACGAGGAAGATCTTGCTGGCAGGGCCCACTTGTTTCCCATGGCTGTGCACATGTTGCGCTGCCTTCGCAGGGACCCCCGGGTGATCCAGATGCGTTCAAGGGAGGACATCTGGATTACCTTGATGCTTGATCCCCGTCTGAAGGGGAAGCTGGGAGACTTAATGACGCCATCCACCACCGAGCAACGCACAAGGGAGTTGAAGGAGGCCCTTGTGCGCAGACTACTGGAAGCATTCCCCCAGCCTTCCACCCCCACTGTAACTGCTCTGCCAAGCCAGCAAGAGGTGCCTGCCATTGCCACTAGCAGCACAACAACAACCACTAGCAGAAGCAGCAGCAACTGGCGCCCCGGAGACCTGAAGAGCCTAAGCAAGAGCCTGTATGCAGTGCAGCAGCCCAGAACAGAGGTGCCCGCCACAGCATCCACCACCAACCAGCACAAGCAACGACTGACCACCATGGTGTCTGACTATATGGGGTCATCCAGCGGGCTCAATGACACCGACAGCCCCGTGGACCCCTTGGAGTACTGGGTCAAGAGACTGGACATCTGGAGCGAGCTTTCCCAGTACGCCCTGGAACTCCTATCCTGCCCTCCTTCCAGTGTCCTCTCAGAGAGATGCTTTAGTGCGGCCGGTGGCGTGGTCACAGAGAAGCGCTCTCGGCTCTCCCACGCCTCTGTGGACAAACTCACCTTCCTGAAAATCAACCAGGCTTGGGTGGAAGGTGAGTTCCTGGCCCCTATTGTCGGACACAGGGGGACATGAAGTGGCTGCTGCATGTGCTGTTGTTAACTATGCCTGCCTTTATAAAGACATTTACTACCTGCCTAGTGCCTACCTTGGTTAATTTTTTGGTGTTATGGTACTACTACCAGTAAGTTGCCATGGTCCTCCTTCTGAGCTGCTGAACTGACCGCCCGCTTTGTCCTCCTGACTCAGTCGCTACTACACTCTGCGTTCACACTGCCCGGGTCACCGGGTGCATTTAATTTTTTGGCCAGCACTATGACGCTGTGCTACTTCTACTGTGCTGCTGCTGCTGAACTGACCGCCCGCTTTGTCCTCCTGACTCAGTCGCTACTACACTCTGCGTTCACACTGCCCGGGTTGCCGCGTGCATTTAATTTTTTGGCCAGCACTATGACGCTGTGCTACTACTACTGTGCTGCTGCTGCTGAACTGACCGCCCGCTTTGTCCTCCTGACTCAGTCGCTACTACACTCTGCATTCACACTGCCCGGGTCGCCGGGTGCATTTAATTTTTTGGCCAGCACTATGACGCTGTGCTACTTCTACTGTGCTGCTGCTGCTGAACTGACCGCCCGCTTTGTCCTCCTGACTCAGTCGCTACTACACTCTGCGTTTACACTGCCCGGGTCGCCGGGTGCATTTAATTTTTTGGCCAGCACTATGACGCTGTGCTACTACTACTGTGCTGCTGCTGCTGAACTGACCGCCCGCTTTGTCCTCCTGACTCAGTCGCTACTACACTCTGCGTTCACATTGCCCGGGTCGCCGGGTGCATTTAATTTTTTGGCCAGCACTATGACGCTGTGCTACTTCTACTGTGCTGCTGCTGCTGAACTGACCGCCCGCTTTGTCCTCCTGACTCAGTCGCTACTACACTCTGCGTTCACACTGCCCGGGTCGCCGGGTGCATTTAATTTTTTGGCCAGCACTATGACGCTGTGCTACTACTACCTTGCTGCTGCTGCTGAACTGACCGCCCGCTTTGTCCTCCTGACTCAGTCGCTACTACACTCTGCGTTCACACTGCCCGGGTAGCCGGGTCCATTTAATTTTTTGGCCAGCACTATGACGCTGTGCTGCTACTACTACCACCAGTATGTTGCCGTGGTCCTTCTGTGCTGCTGAACTGACCGCCCGCATAGTCCTTCTCCTGACTCAGTCGCTACCACCACTGCACTCTGCGTTCACACTGCCCGTGTCCACTGACAACTCTGCTGCGATGTCATTGCTAATTGCTGCAAAAAAAAAAAAAAAAAAATTACAAAAACCTCTCTGGAGCCTTTTTGCCATCAGCCACTCATCCTCCTCCAGCGGTACCTTCGCCGCCAAGTGCCATTGGAACTCGCCTTCACCTCTTTGACTGCTTAACGCGTATATCCCTTTTTAAAACCACTTATTACCAATTAATAGCCCCATTTAAAGTGTTGATTTCACTTTAAAATCCATTTTCTCGAGAAAAATTTTTTTGGGGGGAATTTTTTATGTTGAAGTTATGTTGTCCCTTATCACCTCGATAATTCATGCTATTTGGGGAACTGTAGCATGTATGGGGGCTTTGTTATTAACGTTAAAAGAAAATCCGCCTCCGGGCGTGAATCCGCGCGTGATTACGCCATTCACGGGAAAAAATCCGCGTGGTTGCGTGGACGCGGACGAAAATCCGCATGCGGCGGGGCCGAATGCAGATTTTTTTTTGCAACTACGCGGATTTCCGAATTCGTGGATAAGGCACATCCGAGCATCCCTGGCATGAGCAGACCCTAACACCCCCCCCCCCACATAACATCACATGTTGGGCATAAGAAGACCCTAACACTCTCCCCCCCCCCCCACATAACATCACACGTTGGGCATGAGCAGACCTTAACACCCTGCCCCCCCCCCCACACATAACATCACATGTTGGGCATGAGCAGACCCTAACACCCTCCCCCCCCCACATAACATCACATGTTGGGCATGAGCAGACCTTAACACCCTCCCCCCCCCGCCACATAACATCACATGTTGGGCATGAGCAGACCCTAACACCCCCCCCCCACATAACATCACATGTTGGGCATGAGCAGACCCTAACACCCCCCCCCACATAACTTCACATGTTGGGCGTGTGCAGACCCTTACCCCCCCCCCACACACACACACACATAACATCACATGTTGTGCATTTGGGCATTTAGGCAGACTTCCCCCACCCCCACCCGACAAAAATGCATCACGTAAAAAGCAAATACTAATATGCAGGCATCTCAGCCAAACCCGACACCCTCCCGTCCAACACCGCCTACCCCCTTTCCCAACCGGGAAGAGAACCTTACTTTTTCTGTGTGCCGATCGCTGCAGGGACGGAAGCCAGGAATCCACTTAAGTCCAGACCAGGAGTGATGAGTCTGCGTGCGCTTGGCTTTGAACTGCGCGGCGCTGTGTTTCCTGAGAGCACCCGGCCAATGAGATCTCCGGCGCTGCATTCCCCCTGTGAAGCATCCGTCCAATGAGAGATGATGTGAGCGAGGGGCGGCGGCGAGGGGCGGCGCTGCGGAGACACGCTGACACATGCGGCCATGATCCTAAATAAACAGCTGCACAGAGGGACACAGACATTGCGGCACCCCTGGAAACTGCCCGCGGCGCACTAGGGCGCCGCGGCACCCACTTTGAGAACCGCAGATCTATATATTCAAGAGTACATCTTACGCAGGGTCGGACTGGGACACCAAGGGCCCACCAAGGAAGTTTCAGCCTGGGGCCCACCCCCCTCTCCTCCTCCTCCCTCCCCCCCCCCTCTCCTCCTCCTTCCTCCCCCCCCCCCCCCCATTTTGGGCTCACATACACATGTACTCTAGAAATTTTGCATGACTTTATGGTAGGGAATAGATTGTGAGCAATTCTGAGGACAGTCTCTAATAGGGATATGTGTAAATGCGGCGCGCGCAGCGCGCCGCAGCGAAACTAAATGGGCGTCACCACGCACTGTTATTCACAGAGATTAGGTCTGACCAGATACATTTTAGATAAAATATTCAAGTAGTTACATGCCTCATGATAATTCATCAAGTAGTCAAATGGCAGCAGATACCCCCACAAAATGCAATCAGGTTGGTGGCAGATACCCCCACAAAATGCAATCAGGTTGACGGCAGATACCCCCACACAATGCAATCAGGTTGGTGGCAGATACCCCCACACAATGCAATCAGGTTGGTGGCAGATACCCCCACAAAATGCAATCAGGTTGATGGCAGATACCCCCACAAAATGCAATCAGGTTGATGGCAGATACCCCCACAAAATGCAATCAGTTTGGCTGCAGATACCCCCACACAATGCAATCAGGTTGGCTGCAGATACCCCCACACAATGCAATCAGGTTGGTGGCAGATAACCCCACACAATGCAATCAGGTTGGCTGCAGATACCCCCAAAAAATGCAATCAGGTTGGCTGCAGATACCCCCACAAAATGCAATCAGGTTGGCTGCAGATACCCCCACAAAATGCTATCAGGTTGGCTGCAGATACCAGGGCTGTGGAGTCGGTAGAAAAATCTTCTGACTCCAACTCCGACTCCTCAGTTTCTGAAACCACGACTCCAACTCCGACTCCGGGTACCCAAAATTGCCCCGACTCCGACTCCAACTCCACAGCCCTGGCAGATACCCCCACATAATGCAATCAGGTTGGCTGCAGATACCCCCACACAATGCAATCAGGTTGGCTGCAGATATCCCCACACAATGCAATCAGGTTGGTGGCAGAGATACCTCCACACAATGCAATCAGGTTGGCTGCAGATACCCCCACACAATGCAGTCAGGTTAGTGGCAGAGATACCCCCACACAATGCAATCAGGTTGGCTGCAGATACCCCCACACAATGCAATCAGGTTGGCTGCAGATACCCCCACACAATGCAATCAGGTTGGTGGCAGAGATACCCCCACACAATGCAATCAGGTTGGCGGCAGATACCCCCACACAATGCAATCAGGTTGGTGGCAGAGATACCCCCACACAATGCAATCAGGTTGGTGGCAGAGATACCCCCACACAATGCAAGTCCCCCCCAGCTTGGAAGGGGGGGCAGAGGGCACAGATTAGCGGGGAAGCCTCCCCCCCTCCCTCACGTAGGGCCCCCCCTTCCACGCACCCCCCTCCTCCTGGGGGCCCCAGAGCTAAGAGGGAGGGGGGCACAGCTTGGAAGGGGGGGAATTGGGCACAGAGCGGCGGGGAGGGGGGGAAGCATCCCCCCCTCCCTCACCTAGGGCCCCCCTCTTCCGCGCACCCCCCTCCTCGAGAAGTGCAGCCAGCAGCGAGCGGAGAATAGCTTACCAGCTTCAGATGATGCTATTTCTGCTCCGCTCCGCATGCCGCTGCTGCCCTGCTGGTCTCTGTCTCCTGTAGTGACGCTGTCCAATCACGCTCTCGCAGGAAGTACTGCGAGAGCGTGATTGGACAGCGTCACACACTACAGTCAGAGACCAGCAGGGCAGCGGCATGCGGACTCGGAGCGGAGCAGAGATAGCATCATCTCTGTAGCTATTCTCCGCTCGCTGCTGGCTGCACTTCTGGAGGAGGGGGGTGCGCGGAAGGGGGGCCCTAGGTGAGGGAGGGGGGCTTCCCCCCCTCCCCGCCGCTCTGTGCCCAATTCCCCCCCTTTCAAGCTGTGCCCCCCTCCCTCTTAGCTCTGGGGCCCCCAGGAGGAGGGGCAGTCGGGGCCCACCGATGGGACCATCGGTGGTTCGGTGGCTCTGTCCGAGCCTGATCTTACGCCATGTAGCCCGTGATCCCTATAGACTAACTCATAATGAAACCATATAACAGTAACTATATTTGAGCTTACCGCTCCTATCATCCCAGTTTTCCGGGAAGACCTACTGGGGGTAAATGTCCGCATGGAGGGGGAAACTATGCCTCCCATCCCAGAACCACACATCTCCGTATAACATCCTTAGATCTATTCCTATGGGCATAACATCTTAATACACCTCCATATTGTCCAACATTGACCTCAAACTGGCCTTATATAAAGGAAAACAAGGAAGCCTTAATATATGCGAACAACCTCTGACCAAGCATAGTTGCCTGAGTATTATAGTACAGGACAACCATTCATTAGGCAGGGTATGTAACTTTCCTTTTTAACTAGATGAACCTTTAAGGCTGAAAAATCCCATTCCGTGTTTAGACGAATGCATATCATAGCATGTCTAGTGTTCCGCAAACGAGGCATAAGAAATAAAGAAAAGAAAAGAAAAAGAAGAGATAAAAGGGAAATAAGGAGAGAAAAATCAATCAGTCTCTTCTTGAGTGCAATATACCATCTCATCTATGTAGATACCTGGGCCATTTTTACCAGGACAGCTATTTGGAACCAGTCCCTCACAGACTTTGCAATATGGCGTTCACTGCGGATCTTGTTGAGAAGTATTCTTCGCTCTACTTTTCCTTTTATTGTGGCCTTGTCTTTGCCATCTCTCTCTTTGCGGTAGCGGTGGTAAAGTTTGCGCTTCTCTCCAGTCTGTGAAGTCATTTTTAGATAGCTCCAACTTATCTAAGAAGTCATTGAGGTGATCTTTAGTGCGGAGCGTAGTGGTCTTACCAGCTACCGTCGCGATGAGCGCAAATGGATGGCCCCATCTATAAGTGCCTCCAAACTCGCGAATCTCCTCCAAGAGTGGCTTAACCGCTTTTCTTTGCAGTAGCGTGCGTTTTGAGATGTCTGGATAGAAATAAAGCTTGGCTCCATCAAAGTCCAGATAGTCCTTATCTCTTATTTTTTGAAAAATCTGTTCTACGTCGGTAAATCTCAGCATCCTACAGATGACGTCCCTCGGTTTTGCAGGATCAACATTTCACGGCATAAGGGCCCTATGGACCCTTTCTATGTCAATAGGAGTCTGTGCCGGACGCTCCAGGATTATGTTAAAAACATCCGTTATAGTAGTGTGAGGAAACGCGGAAAAGCCGCCGCAAACACTGAGTGAGGCGGCTGTTTCGGCGTCCAACATGGCGGCACAACGCGAAGAAACCGCCGCATGCCGCATGGACAGAGCGGTGGAGTCCGCGTTGGATGCAGCGGATTGCGCGCATAGCAATACTACTGACATTTTGGTTGGACGCGGGGAAGCCGCCGCTTGCTTGGAGAGCGGGGCGGCGGCCCCCGCGCCCGAATCAGCGGATACATTGCAAGACATGTCTGGTGTGGCTGGGCAAAAACATTAAGGCAGATGCCCTGTCCAGATGCTTTGAGCCGGAGACAGCACAGCCCTCCGCCCCAGAGACCATTGTCCCACAGAAACTGGTGCTAGCAACAACTGAGACTTGGTAAGATTGGACAGAGACTTTAGGTCCCTTTAAGCAGGACGTCCCGGAGGGGAAGCCCAAAGGGGTTATGTTTATACCACTGCCATTCCGTCTTCAGATTTTACAGATGTTCCACTCACACAAAAATGCGGGACACCCTGGGGCCTCCAGAACACAGGATCTTGTTGCTAGGTGTGCTTGGTGGCCTTCTCTGGTAACAGATTGCAAGGAGTATGTTAGAGAGTGTGCGGTGTGTGCGAAGAGTAAGCCCTCCCGGCTGGCACCTGTGGGAACGTTGCAGCCCTTGCCCACCCCGAGTGAGCCATGGACCCACTTGTCCATGGATTTTGTGGGTGAGCTTCCCAGGTCTGAGGGCATGTCGGTCATTTGGGTGGTAGTCGACCGCTTTAGTAAAATGGCCCATTTTGTGCCCTCGAACGGACTCCCCTCGGCCCAGGAGTTGGCCGATTTGTTCATCAGCCACGTTTTCCGAATGCATGGCATTCCGGAAAACATAGTATCAGATCGGGGAGTCCAATTTGTTTCGACATTTTGGAGGGCATTTTGTCACCAAATGGGCATGGAACTGTCATTTTCGTTGGGCTACCACCCACAGACCAATGGTCAGACTGAAAGAGTCAATCAATCATTGGAACAGTTTTTGAGGTGTTACATTGCAGAAGCGCAAAATGATTGGGTCAAGTTCTTGCCCTTCGCAGAATTTGCGCACAATAATTTGAAAAGTTCTTCTTCAGGATTCTGTCCATTTCAGATAGTGACCGGGAAGTTGCCTAAATTCTCCCCATTGCCAGTCGCCTCCACTCCGTTTCCAGCTCTGGAGGCCTGGCAAAGGTCATTTAAAGACATGTGGTGGATCGTGAAAAATAATTTGGAGAAGGCGTTTCAAAGTCAAAAAGGTCAAGCTGACAAAAAACGTTCCTTAGAGTGGAGGTTTCACCCAGGAGACTTAGTCTGGGTGTCCACACGTCACTTGACCTTGAAACAGCCCTCAGCCAAGTTGAGGCCCAGGTACAGGGCCGGGCCGAGGCATAGGCTGGAGAGGCTCCAGCCTCAGGGCGCAGTGTAGGGGGGGGGCGCAGAATTCATTCAGCTGTCATTCCTAATTGTGTTTGAAGCAGAAAGAAATAAGAAAAGGGGATACATGGCAGTGACTGCAAGCCATATAACTAGATATTAAGGTGTTGGGGAGGTTGTGGGCCCTGTGGCACCTCTTAGTCTAATAGCAATCGGTGTGTGATGGCTGGGTGGGAGGGATGGAGGGGCGCACTTTGGTGTCTCAGCCTTGGGTGCTGGAGGACCTTGTCCCGGCTCTGCCCAGGTATGTGGGTCCGTTTCCTGTAACTAGAAAGATCAACAATGTTACTTATGCCATTGATCTTCCTGCCAGCATGCGTGGCGTAAGATCCTTTCATGTATCCCTGCTTAAGCCAGCAGTCCATGTGGGTCCCACTCCTCCTCCTCCTGTGATGATAGATGACCAACCTGAGTACGAAGTAGAGAAGATTTTAGACTCACGTATAGTTCAGAACTCAGTACAATATCTGGTTCATTGGAAAGGGTATGGTATTGAGGAGAGATCATGGGTACCTGAATGTCGCATGCATGCTGACAAATTGATAAGGGAGTTCCACGCTTTGCATCCTGAGAAGCCTGGTAGGAGCTGTCTGGAGTCCACTCCTCGGGGGGGGGGGGGGGTACTGTGAGGAAACGCGGAAAAGCCGCCGCAAATGCTCAGAGTGAGGCGGCTGTTTCCGCGTCCAACATGGCGGCACAACACGAAGAAACCGCCACATGCTGCATGGGCAGAGCGGTGGAGTCCGCGTTGGATGCAGCGGATTGCGCGCATAGCAATACTACTGACATTTTGGTTGGACGCGGGGAAGCCGCCGCTTGCTTGGAGAGCGGGGAGGCGGCCCCCGCGCCCGAATCAGCGGATACATTGCAAGACATGTCTGGTGTGGCTGGGACTGCTAGTCCACACAGGTTCAGAAGGACGCGCGCACGCGCTGAGAGGCAGAGTTTATATGACAGCCAGAGAAGAGTCAGCTGACCAAGCGGGTCAGCTGACATTTTCACCACTTTCCATTGGTCCAGCACTTAGGGGTGGCGCTGAAGAGCGCTATAGTATATATACTGGGTGCTGGTCATTCTCTGGTTGTCTCCCATTGCGATCACTACGTGGTAGCACTCAGACCTTGTCTGTATCTGTGTTCTAGCATAGTTTCCAAAGGTGTTGATGATCAAGGAACTCACACCTTAGCATCAGGAATATTGAACTGTATTATTTGTTTTGACCTTCTGCCTGCCTGACTATTCCTCTGAACTCTGATTCTGTACCTTGCTATTTCTGATATCCTGTTGCCAAACTCTGCTCGTTCCTGGACTCCATATTTGCCTCCTGACTCTGTACCTTGCTATTCTGATACTCCGTTGCCAAACCCTGCCTGTTTATTGGATTCAGTATCTGTCTCCTGAATCTGTACCTTATCTGTCTGTGTGTTAACGACCTGGCTTGCCCGACCTCGAGAACTGGCCTTACTGTTAGAGGCAGTTCCCAGACCTGTTAGTGACACCCTCTCACTGGTGTCACGTACGCTCTGTCCTTCCTACTCTCAGCTTAGCTCCTCCCCCGGGAGAGTCTAGGCCATCAGAAGGAACATTCTTCTGTGCCGTACTCAAAGTATACTGTTGCATCTAACACTTACTTGTTAAATCAGGTGTCCAGATGTTAGTAGATATATCTGATTATCGGGGATACTGCAGATCACCAATAATCGGGTATATTCTGTATTTTCGGTGATACTGCAGTTCACCGGTAATCAGACCCTCTCTGTGTTACACCGATCGTTACAAGTAGGCTTGAGTTCTTCTGCATCTGTTGCCTCCGGCAAACCTCGGATTCTTATATTCTGCCTTCTGACCCTGTTCTCTTGGTCGTCCATTTGTGTGCGGAGCAGATCTAGTTCTTTGTCTTGCTGCGTCACTTTACTGCATACAGCCTCCATGTAGGAATGGGCGCTGTCCTCATTTTCTTTCAGGCTTAGAACTTTTTGTCCTATATATGAGATATCTTTATGTAGGCCATCCAGCTCCCTTCTAAATTATTTCTCTATACGAGTAGCGAAGTTCTCCAAATCATTTAACGTGGGGAGGCCTTGTATGTATTCCCTTATCTCCTTAACATCAGAGGCCAGATCTATCCCCTTACTATTCTTCCTGCCGGAATATGGTTGTTCTATGTCGTGCCTCGGGGAGTCACCCACCTCAGAACTGGGTCTCTCGTATTCTTCCTCCGAGTCAGTGTGATATTCCGGTGAGTCCATGTGCTGGCTGCGGGTTCTCGTCTGTGGGTTTTTGGGCTGTCTTGCCTCCCCACTCTGTTCTCGCTCAAAGCGCTGCGAGGTCCTGTCGGGCGCCATCTTGGATGAAGAAGCGCCGGTATCTCTTCTGTTTTCCCTAAAGAAGGTGTTTATTCTTGGGGTGTTAGTCGATTTTCTTTCGAAATCTTTGTTCCCCTTCTTAGGTGGCATCTCTTCTTTGTGTCGGAGCCCACAGTTTGTTCGCTTTAGCGGTGCTAATGGCTAGTTTCTTGCCTCTAGGACGGGAGCAAACACAAACACGTCCTCACTCTCTCAAGTCCGGACACGCCCCCCCCATTTGCCCCTCTTAGCTACAAACAGGGAGCTTTAATGCAGCGCTGCAGCCAGCATGCAGACGTGCAGCGGGCGTTGGGTATAGGGGTGAAAGTATTGTTGATTTGTAAAAAAAACTTGATTGATTCTTGCCATATGGTCCCTGTGTTAGCTTTGATACACATGCAAAGGTTGTAGTGAATGTGATGTGTGGGGGCTGTGCAATAAAAAGTGTGAAAGAGAAAGGTTTCTTTAATTCCAACAGCAAGTGTGCACATGCTTAAACATTTTTTAAAAAAATATTTCAAGATTCCCCCCCCCCCCCCAAAAAAAAAGGTTTTTTACAAAGTTGGTACCTGAACCCTAGAAAGCACACATGGGAGTCTGGCATTGAGAGAGAGCATTGAGCATTTGGGCCCTAAATTCTGACCTGCACATTGCAGGATTGGTATCCGCCGCTCCGTAATGCTGTTCAAATGATTGTTCAGCTTCTGTTTAGGCTCAGCTTCTGTTTAGGCTCAGCTTCTGTTTAGGCTCAGCTTCTGTTTAGGCTCAGCTTCTGTTTAGGCTCTCCTAAGCAAGATAGGGTATTGAAGCGGTCTGCCACATGATCCCTTACTGTGCAACCAGGGAGCACAAATTAGTTAGGGGCTGAAGAAAAATCGTCAACTAACAATTTCTTTATTTTCATTCATTTATTTTTTTTATCCTACATTCTTGCCACTAGGAGACCGCTTTCAACATGTCCTCATAGGAATTTACACTCCTACCACCAACTTACTGCAAGCATTTTCTTTTAACCTGCATCCATCACTTCCCTCAACATCTTCATCCTTGCACTCCCACGACTTTCATTTTACCTCCCCACTTATACCCCGGCACCTCTACTCTCACATTCCTCACACACCTCCACGCTTACACCCCCAAACCCTTCATTTCTCACTACCCACCATTTACATACTTACAACCCGAGCCCCTTTCATTTCCCCTACACCTCCTGCTTGCAACTCCACAACTTTCATCTGCCCTCACTTTTTCTCTTTCACTTACCAGCGCTCTACAATCTCACCGCCACCAATCTTTTTTCACTGTGTTATCAGCATCATCTTTCCTCTACCACTTTCATCATATTTACATAGATCATCTGCTTAGGTCCATCTTGCTCACGTCATTCATCTGTCTCATTCTGCCGTCTTCCACCCTATTGAACAGCAATTTCGTTACAACTGCTCTGGACTTTGCTAGCATTACCCAACTTTACTTCTTACCTTTTCCACTACGTCCTAACTGAGACTCTCATTAAAGTCACCATGCTAGCAATGGATCTTCATAACTATTTAAAGAGCTTGGCCAAGTCACATGTTCCTTCTGTTTGTTGGGGATAAAAGTATGGAAGAACTGAGATTAATATTATTATTGATTTAAAAAGCGCAAACATATTCTGTGCTGATGTACAAAGTAAAAAACAAGCTTTTTGCAAGCTTACAATTTAAACGAATGGGGGGGGGGGGGGGGAGCAAGAGGTGGGTTAACATACAATAGTTACACCTAAAGGCTGAGTGTTCGATTTGTTTATTTCCAACATGTCCGATTTGCATTTCGATGGATTGTTATGTCGATTCGCATGTAAAGTATGCCAAATCGACCTAACGATCCATCAAAATGGAAATCGGACATGTTGGAATAAACGAATCGACGAGAATCGAGTGGGAAATAGAGTGCGGGAACGCACAGTGTGTATCCAGCATTATTCCTAAAAAGCATGTTGCTGGTTATCCACACACTGCTCGGTTCAGCTGCACCACAGTGGTGGTGCCTTTTTTTTTTTTTCGCCAGAGGAAAAGAGGTATGGCCTCCTGAAACTTGTATTTGTTACATTAATTAAAGAATCGGTTACTTCCAGCACGTCTCCTGTACCTTCTTTCAGCCACTGCTCGTCCCCCAGCCACCACTGTGGTGCAGCTGAACAGAGCCTTCCCAGCAACCTGCTTTTCAGGAAAAAGCCTGCATGCTGATAATCCCCATATGCAGTGTTCCCCAACCCTGTCCTCAAGTCCCACCAACAGTGCATGTTTTGGGGAAATCCACAAAGGTAATTAATAAGCTCTGCTGAGACACTAATTACCCCACCTGTGAGGGCGCGATTCCACTTGAGCGGCGCGCGTCTGCGAGACGCGCGCCGGCTCTTCTGGGTCTGCGGGGAAAGCAGATGAATCCTATCAGCCGTGCCATGCATGGCTATGGGATCCGCAGCCTCCCGCGCCGATTTGGATGGAAAAGCCGGCCGAATCGCTAGCAGTAGCGATTCGGCCGGCGTTATCATTGCACCCTATGCTAGAGTTTTCCCGCACTATTTGCCTGCGGGGAAACTCTGCGGATTCGCGGCAATTTCCGCTCAAGTGGAAACGTGCCCTGAATGATTGAGGTTTCCTGCAAAACATGAACAGTTGGTGGGCCTTGAGGACGGGAACAGTAAATTCGGGCGCCTGAGGCTAGTGGACAAATCGGGCGCCGCCATTCACTCCTATAATAAATATCGTTTAATGGGCGCCCGATAGGAAAAAAGGGCGCCGGAGAAAAATAACGTTTTAAAAGCGGCGCCCGGAGACTTAATGTTTTATTACTGCTTCTCATGATTACACATTATTTAATGATTTATACATTTTTAAATATTATTTTTAAACGAAAAACAGTACATTTTTTTTTTTAACATTATTTTTAAACGAAAAAACCAACAGGGGGGTCTTAGGTTTAGGCACCAACAGGGGGGTCTTAGGTTTAGGCACCAACAGGGGGGTCTTAGGTTTAGGCACCAACAGGGGGTCTTAGGTTTAGGCACCAAAAGGGGGGTCTTAGGTTTAGGCACCAACAGGGGGGTCTTAGGTTTAGGCACCAACAGGGGGGTCTTAGGTTTAGGCACCAACAGGGGGGTCTTAGGTTTAGGCACTAACAGGGGGGTCTTAGGTTTAGGCACCAACAGGGGGGTCTTAGGTTTAGGCACTAACAGGGGGGTCTAGGGGTTAGGGGTAGGTACAGGGAGGGTTACTTAGTAATTTTTTTTTTTTAAACGTTATTATACGTTTCACTATTTAAACAAAAGATTAACGTTTTTACAATTGCCGATTTAATGCACATTATTTAATGATTTATAACTTTATAAAACATTAATTTTAAACGAAATACAGTACAATACATTTTTAAACGTTATCCATGCTTATCGTTAAAAACCCAGCGCCCTTTTTTCCCAGCGCCCCTTTTTAACGTACGCCTTGAGGACAGGGTTGGGGAACTATGCCCATATGGGCATATCACCCACCACAGCAGGTGATACCGGCTGGTCTCCCGTTACCATCAGTCACCTGAGTGCGCTCTTTTTGTGTCCCCCCCGCCCCTTCCCCATGTTTTCTCTGCCACTGTGAGTGGACCACATAGAGCAGCACCAACTTCCCCCACCCAACATATTGGGCTCTATTCTCAGAGACAAAATTACAGCAACATTTTACCCCTAAGTTTCCAGCGGTAATCTCCGCATTTTTTTAAAATTCACAAATATTTCCCGCATGCGGTAAAAAAAAGTGCGGAAACAGCCATTATTCTTGCGGTAAACATGTGGTGAAAAGGTTGCATGAAAAAGTGTTTAAAAAAAAAAATCAAGTCCTGCAAGCACAGCCCTTAAGCCTTCAGACTTTTTTAAAATCAATGGGATGCAGAATATATCACCTACTACTCGTAAAAAAACGGTAAATAACGACGAAATGATGCGCCTGAACTGTTTTGCGAATTTTTTTTTTTTTTTGCGTAAAATACAGACTTCCCCCGGTCTCATTTCAGCACAGGGGTTAAGTTTACCTATCTGTCTATCCACAGGCACTGGGAGTTTTGTATTAAAAGATGAGTTTTGGGTTTGCTTTTTACAGCACTACCACTCCCTCTGGCCAACAGGTGGCACGGTTGAGCAAGAAATTAACATTTATTTTAACAGACAGTCTACTGCAAAGTGAACCCAGCAACCGTGACTGTGCAATAGTGTTGAATGTAAAAAGGAAGGCCTGCAGATGCAGACAGGGGAGCAAGTAGCAGTGCTGCGCTGTGCTGATCTTTTGGCCGCTGCCATAGGCTGTAATGAAAATTACAGCTATAGCGGTGCTCAGTGACTAATTTGGGCGTCGGCAATTGCCGGAGCGCAAATTAAAAACATTTTTTGACCGCTGGCATGAATTACATGTCACCCAACTCCTTCTCTGTGGAGTCTCTTAAGGCCTCTTTTCCACGAACTGTTGAGCTGTGTGCTCAGCAAGCAGTTGCCAGGCAGCAGTGAGCAGTTACCAGGCAGCAGTGAGCAGTTGTGAGAGTTTGAGAGGCATTTCACTGCCTAGAAACAGTTTGTGGGAAAGAGGCCTAAATCAGTTGCTTGACTGTTTGACCTTGCTTTGCCCTACTAGTGTAAACAGCCTTTCTGGCAGGGGAGTAGCAGAATAAGAAGTAAGTTTTAAGGCTCATACACACATCAGACCATAGTCTTTGGAAAATGAAAGATCACAGACCAATTTTACCCCCTTCCATGTAGTATGAGAGCCATACCTTCACAGTCTTTTCTATGGAGCTGAACTCCCCATCAGACAGAAATCTTTGCAAGATGCTGCACACAAAGATGCTGTAGACATTCAAAAGATCAGTATCTGCAAAAGATCTGTTCCTGCAAAATGCATTCATAGGCCCAGTGCACACCGAGCGGTTTTTGGAGCGATCCGCCGGCCGCATCCGCCTCTAAAAACGCTTGTCTAATGTATTGCAATGGGATGGTGCACACCGACGGTTTGCGGTTTTTGCCAAGCCGCAAACGCGCCTCCTGCTGCGCGTTTGCGGTTTTCGGAAGCGTTTCGTCCTCAATGTAGAGTATAGGAAAAACGCAAACCGTTTTGAAAAACGCTAGTTCAGAGCGGTTTGCCAGGCATTTTTGTTACAGTAGCTGTTCAGTAACAGCTTTTACTGTAACAATATGTGTAATCTGCTACACAAAAACGCACTCAAAACCGCTAGGTATGTTTAGAAAACTTCTCTAAACATACCTAGAATCGCTCTGAAATCAGCTCCCAAAACCGCTAGCGTATTGCGGATCTGCTAGCGGTTTTGGTGTGCACTAGGCCATAGTCTATAATATCTGCAGATCCTCATACACACCTTGTTTAACAGACATTCATCTGCAGATCAGATCCACCAGGATGGATTTTCAGATCTGCAGATGATTGTCTGCTCTGCAGATGAATGTCCGTTAAACAAGGTGTGTGGCCTAGTGCACACCAAAAACCGCTAGCAGATCCGCAAAATGCTAGCAGATTTTGAAATGCTTTTTCTTATTTTTCTGCAGCGTTTCAGCTAGCGTTTTGCGGTTTTGTGTAGCAGTTTTGGTATAGTAGATTTCATGTATTGTTACAGTAAAGCTGTTACTGAACAGCTACTGTAACAAAAAACACCTGGCAAACCGCTCTGAAGTGCCGTTTTTCAGAGCGGTTTGCGGTTTTCCTATACTTAACATTGAGACAGAAACGCATCCGCAATCCAAAATCTGCAGCAGCCCGGGAGTATGCGTTTCTGCAAAACGCCTCCCGCTCTGGTGTGCACCAGCCCATTGAAATACATTACCCTAGCGGATCCGCACCCGCAAGCAGATCGCAAATCGCAGCGGAAACGCTCCGGTGTGCACTAGGCCTGTAAGAGGATCTGCAGATCTCATAGACTATGAATGCAATTTGCAGGAACGGATCTTTGGCAGGAACAGATGTTTTGCAGATACTGATCTTTTGAATGTCTACAGCATCTTTGTGTGCAGCATCTTGCAAAGATTTCTGTCTGATGGGGAGTTCAGCTCCATAGAAAAAAAATCTTGTCTAAGGGCTCATTTCCACTATCGCGAATTTGCATGCGTTTTTCGCATGCAAATTCGCATAGCAATACAAGTGAATGGGACTGTTTCCACTTGTCAGGATTCCTTTGCGTTTTACTGTGCAGAAAAAATTCGGATGACAAAGCCATCAGAATTCGCATACCGCATACCGCTATGCGAATCGCATACAATGTATTTAATAGGAAATTCGCATGCGGTTTGGGTATGCGAATTTTCATGCGAATTTTGATGCGAATTCGCATAGAAACAATGGAAAATCACACCAGCATTGCCATGGTTAAATTCGCATACATCGCCATCCATGCGAATTCGCATGCGACTTCGTATGAAGAATCGCATACACCCGCATGCGAAATTCGCATCCGCATGCGAATTTTTACCGCGGCGATTCGCACCGCACAAGTGGAAATGCAGCCTTAAAGTGCGTACACACATGCGACTATAGTCGTTTGAAACGATCGTTCCCCGATCGTTTGAAACGACGATCGTTCAAAAAAAAGCAACCAACGATCAATAAGTCTAACGACAGACGAGCTAGATCGTTAAAAACGAACGATCTAGTTTGGCGGATTTTTACCAACGACGATCGTTTGCAAAAGTAGTACATCGTTGGAAACGGTCGTTTGTACTAGGCTTGACATGCGCATTTCGCTATTTCTCCATAAAACTTCTCATTTTTATGCGCAAGCGCAATAGTTGCTTTATGTGATGTAACGTTCGTTCTAACGATCAGATCGTTACACACATTTAAAAACGAACTTTACTTAGGTCGTTCTTTCATCAACTAAAAGTTCGTTCGTCGTTCTCAACGAACGATCGTTGTTGCATGTGTGTACGTAGCATAAGGCTAGGTGCACACATAGCAGAAATGCTGGGGTTGCGGAAAACTCTGCTGTTTTGCCGCTAATGGAAGTCTATGAGCCGCAGGAAAAAAGCATATAAAAAACCACGGTACTTATCCGTTAGCCGGGCGCATCCGGCAGGTGGCGCTAATTACTATTCCCCCTCCAGGCCGACATGGATAGTAGGGAAAGATGTAACTCTGGTGGAGTTTTGTCGCCACCTAGAGAATGCGCCCGGCTAACGGATAAGTACCAAAACCACATATGCGATTTATATGCGTGCGTTTTGAAATGCAGGTTTTGTTGCATAATTTTCAAAAACGCACATAATGAAGGTCAATGGGAATGCAATGGTATGTGTTTTTATGTGTTTTTATATGCATTTTTTCCCCATAAAATTGTTTTGTGATGTATTTGTATGTAATTTGCGTAAATGGAAATATAAAAACGCATATCCGTTTTGTATATGCGAACCACAAAGCATTAAAACGTATGCAAAATGCTTGAAAAATGCATCTGCAGTAAAAAAAATTAAATGCACCAAAAACACAGTGAAAACGCACACAACATAAAATGAAAACATGACATACAATGCAGCCTTTTATGTTATGTGTGCACCCATCCTAAGGAAAGTTAAGCCTTGGGATACTCCTCCTGGTCCCTATCATTGCTGTGGGCGGACCCTCAAAACATATCCAACAAGAGCTTGCTGCTGCGCTGGCGGGGTTTTACTTGGCCATGCTCAGTACAGCTGCGCTCACGTAATAAGAGGAGCATGGTAGCGATCTTAAGGCCTCTTTTCCACGAAACTGTTGAGCTGTGAGTTCAGCAAGCAGTTACCAGGCAACAGTGAGAAGTTACCAGGCAGCAACAAGCAGTTACTAGGCAGGTGTGAGAGTTTGAGAGGCATTTCACTGCCTATGAACAGTTCGTGGAAAAGAGGCCTTAAAGAGACACTGAAGCGAGAATAAATCTCGCTTCAGTGCTTATAATCAGCAGGAGCATGTGTGCCCCTGCTAAAACGCCGCTATCCCGCGGCTAAACAGGGGTCCCTTACCCCCCAATCGCCCCTCTGCAAAATCTACGACCAACTTGGTCGTAGATTTTGCTGCTGTTGAGGCATGGCTAACGGCTGCAGCCCTGCCTCTCAGCGCCGTCTATCAGCGGCGAATCGCCGCCTCTCCCCAGCCCCTCTCAGCGAAAGTAGACTGAGAGGGGCGGGGGAGAGGCGGAGATACACGCTGACAGACACGCGTGAGGCAGGGCTGCAGCCATTAGCCATGCCGCAATGCGGAAGTGATCCCCGGCGAGGACAGAGGGGATTTGGGGGGTAAGGGACCCCCGTTGTGCGGCGGAATAGCGGCGATTTAGCAGGGGCACACATGCCCCTGCTGAATATAAGCTGTGAAGCGAGATTTATTCTCGCTTCAGACTCTCTTTAAAAGGGTAGGGTCCTGACCCACTTACATCATAATCATTAAGACCATAATTAGCTATGCACAAAGTGTGTTGTATAGCACGTAAACAATTTTTGCATAATTAATTTTTTTTTTTTTTTAGTACATGCCTTGCCGGGTTTGCCATTCAGTTGAACAATGTAGCACATGACATTGACACAGGAAGATAGCATTGCAGTTTGTTAAATGTCCTAATAACAACACCAACCCCTCCCCCAACACACCGATCTTATCATCACCAAAGGGAGGAGCTGGGTGGGAACTTTGGTCAGTCTTTTCCTATGGACAGAGCTAACTCTGCCCACATAAAGGAGTAGGCAGAAGATGGCCCTGTGCAGAGTGAGGCTGAGTACACACATAGCAGAAACTCTAGCGTTGCGTAAAAACGCTGCATTTTGTGCAGTAAGGGCCCGTTCACACTTATAATCGCAGAACGCCGGCGATTACCGCCGGCATTTTTCGGGAGTGATTTTCCTGCGATTAGCGCAGAAAAATCACTGGACACAGCGGCGGTTTTGGAGCGATCGTGATTCGCTAATCATGATCGCTAATCGCGGAACACTCGTCGCCGGCAAACTGCTGCATGCAGCGTGGTTGCGGTTATCGCTAACCGCAACAACGGCAGTGAGAACACTGCCACTCGCTACATTGTGTAGCAGTTTTTGCAGAACCGCTAGCGGCTTGCCGTGAGCGGGAATTGCGCAATTCCCGCTCAGGTGAGCACAGGCCCTTATGCAAGTTACTGGGATAAAAAAAAAATGCAGAGACCTGCGATTTACAGTATGCATTCCGATAAATGCTGGTTTTGTTGCATAAAATGCAGGAAGTCTGCCAAAACGCACATAATGAAAGGCAATGGGAACGCAATGGATTGTGGTTTGTATGTGTTTTTTATGTATATCTTTACGCGGTTTATAAGATTTCTTAAGTATTTCCGCTTTCTGTTGTTTTTCTAGTGATTTGCATAAATTTATAAAAACGCATCCAAAACACATGAAAACCGCCGCAAAAATGCAAAAAAAACCCTTAATGACATTTAACAAATCATGCCATAAAACGCCACTTTTTGACACTGTCATATGTGAACCCAGCCGATAAAACTCCCCCTCTGCTGGTGGCTCTAGACTCTGGGCACAGATCTCTTTATACTCTGGCCTCTTTTCCACGGACTGTTGATAGGCAGTGAAATGCCTCTCAAACTCTCACAGCTGCTCACTTCTACCTGGTAGCTGCTTGCTGAGCACACAGCTCAACAGTCCGTGGAAAAGAGGCCTCAAGCACAGACTGCTAAATGATAAAAAGTTTGAGGCCTCCTTTCCACGGACCGCTGATAGGCAGTGAAATGCCACTCAAACTCTCTCAACTGCTCACTGCTGCCTAGCTTGTTGCTGCATGATAACTGCTTACTTCTGCCTGGTAACTGCTTGCTGAGCACACAGCTTAATGCTTCATACACACTTGAGATAAAAGTCTTTGGAAAAGGCAAGATCACAGACCATCTTACCACCCTTCATGTAGTATGAGAGCCATACTCTACACAGTCTATTCTATGGAGCTGCACTCCCCATCAGATAAAATCTTTGCAAGATGCTGCACACAAAGATGGCCGTACACACTCAAAAGATCATTATCTGCAAAATATCCATTCCTGCAAAATGCATTCATAGTCTGAGATCTGCAGATCACCATACACACTTGGTTTAACAGACAATCATCTGCAAATCATCTGCAGATCAGATCCACCAGGATGGATTTTCAGATCTGCAGATGATTGCCAGATATGCAGATGAAGTCTGTTAAACCAAGTGTGTATGATGATTAGTGTTGGGCGAACAGTGTTCGCCACTGTTCGGGTTCTGCAGAACATCACCCTGTTCGGGTGATGTTCGAGTTCGGCCGAACACCTGATGGTGTTCAGCCTTTTAAGTTCGGGTTCGCCCCGAACTACTGAATGGCCGCCGAACAGGGCCGAACAGGGCCCCTGTTCTGCCGAAAAGGGCCCTGTTCGCCCGAACATGCCGCAATACGGCCCCCCTATGGCGTCGCAGGCATAAGGGGGGAGCATGCCACGATCGCGGGGGGGTCGGAAATTCCCCCCACCCCCTCCGCTAGCGCTCCCCCCTCTGCCCGCTTCCCCATACAAAAGTTTAAGGCAAGTTAAATAGTACTTGGTGGCTGGCACTGGCAGTGGAGTGAGGAGGAGGAGTCCGAGTAGCAGAGTGACGCGTTGAGGCCGGGCAGCGGGCGGTTCAGCGGTAGTACCCTTGTGGTACTTCCGCCCTTTCTCTGACCTCACGTCCTCTGCATACGAGGGTATGCGTCACGCGTACCCTCGTATGCGTCATCACGTAAAGGACGTGAGGTCAGAGAAAGGGCGGAAGTACCACAAGGGTACTACCGCTGAACCGCCCGCTGCCCGGCCTCAACGCGTCACTCGGACTCCTCCTCCTCCTCACTCCACTGCCAGTGCCAGCCACCAAGTACTATTTAACTTGCCTTAAACTTTTTTTATGGGGAAGCGGGCAGAGGGGGGAGCGCTAGCGGAGGGGGTGGGGGGAATTTCCGACCCCCCCGCGATCGGTGCATGCTCCCCCCTTATGCCTGCGACCCCATAGGGCCCCCAAAATGGGCATGTTCGGGGGTCCCATTGACTTCCATTGAGTTCGGCGTTCGGGCCGAACATGCCGAACATCTGGCCCATGTTCGGCCTGTTCGGCCCGAACCCGAACATCCAGGTGTTCGCCCAACACTAATGATGATCTGCAGATCTCATAGACTATGAATGCATTTTGCAGGAATGGATATTTTGCAGGAATGGATATTTTGCAGATAATGATCTTTTGAGTGTGTACGGGCATCTTTGTGTGCAGCATCTTGCAAAGATTTTATCTGATGGGGAGTGCAGCTCCATATAATAGACTGTGTAGAGTATGGCTCTCATACTACATGAAGGGTGGTAAGATGGTCTGTGATCTTGCCTTTTCCAAAGACTTTTATCTCAAGTGTGTATGAAGCATAACAGTTGGTGGAAAGGAGGCCTTTATTGGACCAATCAATATCAACAGCAAGTTAATTTGATTGGTCTGTTTCCAAGCTGCAAACAATTTGCATGCAAGCCAGAGATGTTTTCATCTCATTGCCCATCTTTATTCAATAACTTGTTCATGAATGCGTAATTGACTACATGGAGTAGAAATCAATTTTCTAAACACCTGGAATTATCCACAAACTGACACACCTGTTAGGCTTTTTTTTATTTGTGGTTTACAACTCTGTGGGATGGTGGTTTTTATCTCAGCAGTTCGGCTTCTTTTTCACAGATAGTTGATAGGCAGCTAAATGCCTCTCAAACTCTCACAACTGCTCACTGCTGCCTGGTAACTGCTTACTGAGCACACAGATCAACAGTCCGTGGGAAAAGTGGCCTTAATATCAAGGTAAGAAAAACATTTATTTGCACAAAATGATGGTCTTTCACTGAGAAATTCTGATGCATCTGGCAGATTGGTTAATCCTCTGTACGTGATTAGTATTTATTTCACCAGTTCTGTGAGATATTCTGTTACAAACTGTTGTAGTGTCACACAAGGTGGAGACATTTGACTCTCCCCTTAGACACAATTATACTTACAATTATACTTATAACTGGAATCCCCATAGACAAAATGCGGTGCTAGTCTACTTTAGGGGACCCAGCAGGAAACCTCATAGGGAAATTCAGCTATTGTAATTGGGTGGACATCACCCTCTCAAACTGCTAGGTTTACAATACGTGGTTATAAACTGCACCCACAGTATTTTGCCAATCACAATGCTTATGCTACATACACACTTGAGATAAAAGTCTTTGGAAAAGGCAAGATCACAGACCAATTTTATCCCATTTCATGTAGTATGAGAGGACACGCTACACAGTCTATTATTTTCAGATCAACTCTCCATCAGATAAAAATCTTTGCAAGATGCTGTACAGATGCAATAGATCAGTATCTGCAAAAGATCAGTTCCTGCAAATTGCATTCATAGTCAATCTGCAGATCTCATACACGCCTTGTTTACCAGACATTCATCTGCAGATCAGATCCACCAGGATGGATCTGCCGATGATTGTCTGCGATGCAGATGAATGTCTGTTAAAGAAGGTGTGTGTGTGAGATCTACAGATATCGTAGACTGACTATGAATGCATTTTGCAGGAACTGAACTTTTGCAGATAATGATCTGTTGCATGTGTACAGCATCTTTGTGTACATCAACTTGCAAAGATTTTTATCTGATCGTGGGAGTTGAGCTCAATATACTGTGTAGAGTATGCTCTCATACTACATGTAAGTGGGTAAAATTGGTCTGTGATTTTGCCTTTTCTAAAGACTTTTATCTCAAGTGTGTATGTAGCGTTATAGTGCTGGAAAGTAGGGATGGTCAATGAGATGCAAATAATTTTGAGTTCATGCAGCAGTATGCAAATTTTGTATGCAAATATATGCAGCTTGAAAATGGACCAATCAAATTTTACCACAGCAGGATTTGATTGTTTCACAAAGTTTGCATAACACTGCATCAATTCAAAATTATTTGCATCTCATTGACCGCTCCTAGGCCACATACAGACATCAGACCATAGTCTTTGGAAAATGAAAGATCACAGACCAATCTTACCACCCTTCCTGTAGTATAAGAGCCATACTCTACACAGTCTTTTCTATGGAGCTGAACTCCACATCAGGAAAAAATCTTTGCAAGATGCTGCACACACAGATTCTGTACAGACACAAAAGATCAGTATCTGCAAAAGATCTGTTCCTGCCAAAAATCCATTCCTGCACATTACAATGATAGTCTATGAGATCTGCAGATCATCCTACACACATGATTTAACTGACATTCATCTGCAGATCAGATCCACCAGGATGGATTTTCAGATCTGCAGATCTGCAGATGAATGTCAGTTAAATCATGTGTGTATGATGATCTGCAGATCTCATAGACTATCATTGCAATTTGCAGGAATGGATTTTTGGCAGGAACAGATCTTTTGCAGATACTGATCTTTTGTGTCTGTACAGAATCTGTGTGTGCAGCATCTTGCAAAGATTTTTTCCTGATGTGGAGTTCAGCTCCATAGAAAAGACTGTGTAGAGTATGGCTCTCATACTACATGAAGGGTGGTAAGATTGGTCTGTGATCTTTCATTTTCCAAAGACTATGGTCTGATGTCTGTATGTGGCCCTACTGGAGAGGGAGTGATTGGACAACTGTTCCCTATGAGGTTTCTTTAACTAGACTAGCACCCAAATGGCCGTTTTGTCTATGGGGATTCCCATTGGGTCTCCTAAAATAGATTAGTGCCCTCCCCTAAGGTGTGTTATATGTAGTGCAGCTATGGCTGGGAACTGTTGCATTGTCAGTGCTAATCAGAGCAAGCAGCTAGTGCTGACAGGTGACATCCATGCAGGTAAGGGTTGGCTTCATTTCTTTGGGTGCTGCAGGTCTTTGTCACACACATCCACTCAGATATACACCAAATATGACTGCTGGTGTGCTTTGTGTCCTATAAAGTGCGGCTGTGTATTTTTTGTTGTATACATTTCTCTAATGCGATGTGAGCACACAAAGGGCTATATCAATGTATGTAAGTCTGAATCAATTAGGTGTTCAATACTTTGCTGCAGAGAATTCAAGGCTGTGTCACTTAAATGAGTCACTATTGCTGGCAGTTCCTTTAAAGTGTATTGAAGTGTAGTTGCTTGCTGGCAGCATATCGTGCATGTGACCGAAGCAGAAATAACTGATTTTAAATCTCCATACTAGACATTGCAAGTAGTAGGACCAGCATTTAACCATAGCTTCACCCTAAATTCCTAATTTAGGTCAGAATGACAGTGATGATAGTGATTCTTAGAAGGAAAAAATGTAATATGTTTGATACATTTTTATTTATTTTGAAGTTGATGTGTTATGTATTACATTCTTTGCATAAATGAAAAACCGGTACTTATCCGTTAGCCGGGCGCATCCGGCAGGTGGCGCTAATTACTATTCCCCCTCCAGGCCGACATGGATAGTAGGGAAAGCTGTAACTCTGGTGGAGTTTTGTCGCCACCTAGAGGATGCGCCCGGCTAACGGATAAGTACCGAAAAACCTGATTTAATAAAAAAAATTAACATTAAACACAGGACATACCTATGACACTTGCTTTGAGCGTTGAAATATACTGGACTTTATGAAGAAAATTAAGCCTACCTGCTGATACTATTATTTAAGGGTATCTTCATACTGTATCCATTGTGCTTAATTGCGATGGACCATATGATCGCAATGCTATATGTCAATGGTACATTCACATCGGTGGTGTTTCTGTATGCGCAGCATGCTGTGTGTTTACCAAACAATGGGCTCTATTCAAATTTACTGATCACCTTCCTAAGTTACAATTCACTCCGCACAGAAAATCAGTTCCTGAATCTTGACTAGTGACGTTATTACCTCAGGCAATGTCAATTCACAAACATTTCTGCATTTAATTTACCGGCCAAAAGTGTTTGGTTCTCCACCCCCATCCCAATCTGATTTGATGCAATGGGGTATTGGGTGGGTCTTTCACTATATCAAATCAGAGGAAGCTGACAATTCTGTGGGCATCCCTTTAAATGTTCATATTTGTATTGTAGCACACAGAAGAGCTTCCCCTGGTGGCTGCAGCACATCTAAAGGGAAGACATGCTGCATTGGACAGAAAACCTCTGAGTCACACACAGCTCCCTGCCTGCCTGCTGTCCTGCTAGAAGGCTGGTAAGTGACACTTACTAAGCAGGGCTTAGGGCTGGTGCACACCAAGAGCGGTTCTGAGTGTTTTTAAGAACCACTTGCGCTTGGCTAATGTGTTTCAAAGGGATGGTGCACACCAGAGTGATTCAGGTTTTTTTTTTTTTTCCCATGCCTAGAATTGCCTAAAAAAAAAAATCACTTCAAACAGCACTAAGCGCTTTTAGGGCCCATTCACACTAGAAAACGCTAACGCAAAACGCTGAGCGTTTTTCTAGTGTTTTTTTTCCTAGCGATTTTTTTTCACTGTATAGAGAGCGTTTTCCAGCGATTAGCGTTTTGCGATTTCTAGTTCAATTCAAAAACTTTTATTGAATCGCTAGTCGCTCCAGAATCATTCAGAAAACGCTGCATGCAACGCGTTTGCGTTTCAGCAAATCGCTAAACGCTTAGATGAGAACACTTCCATACAATTTCATTGTGCACACGTTTTTCAAATCGCTAGCAATTTTTCAGCAAAGCTGAAATCGCTCTGAAAACGCACAAGTGTGAATGGGCCCTTAGGTGTGCACTGGCATTTAGTGAATTGAGGTCTGTTTGATCAGTAAATTACCGAACTTCTGCCTCATGCGGGAAAACCTAAGTGAATATGGAAAAAAAAAGTGTAAGATACCGCATGCGGTATTTTACCATCTGAACTGCCTATTGTGAATAGATCCCAATGTGCGCAGTTGCAGTAAAGCATACTTCTTTATATTGTATGCTTCCCATTGGACTTGTACAGTGCAGTGTGACTTTTCATCTCTGTTGCAATCCTTACATAACACAACATGCATGAAAAGACCCTGAGGCCTGGAACCCACTAGAGTGTTTTTTGAGTGTTCAGGGATCAATTTAAATCACTAGCGATTTCCCTAAACGCTCTGCCAATGAAAATTAATCTAACAAATTTCCACAGTAGCGATTGCAATTAGCAAAATCGCAATCGCAGGACATGCAGCATTTTGGGAGTTTTTGCGCTTCAATATAAAGTATTGAAGTACTGGCAAATTGCTCATGAATTGCAGAACTGAGTAATTTGTGTGTGATTTTTTTTAAGGCCTCTTTTCCACTAACTGTTTCAAATCCGGTCGGATTTGTACTTTTTACCACTCAAGGACCACTGTCACCAGCCGCCCCCTCCAACTAACAGCACCCCCCAATCAATACACAAGTGCAAAACACAATTCCCTCCCCAAGCTAACACAGCTCCGTAACAAAATAAATCTTCTTGCGTCACAACGTTCTAGGACTGGGTCGCTCTCTGGTTAAATAAATTACTGAATTATGCAAGCATGGTCATGGGCTACCATATCCATACTGGGCATGTGGAAGTCAGGTCTGTGCATGCCCAGTAGAACTAGGTTGCTTAGCATTTTTCCTCTGTGCACAGTCACTTAATTATACTGGGCATGTGCGGACCTTACTTGTGCATGCCCAGTTCAAATGCGGTCACACTTGCACACTGAAGAAACCTATTTGAACAGAGAGGGATACAGCACTGGAACGGTGGGGTACAGGAAGATATGGGAAGCCTCTAAACTATCCAGAGGCTTCCCATTACTAAAATCTAAGCATCTATTTGTTTATTTTATGTGTTTCAGGTTGAGGTAGGGGGTGAGGGGAAAAAAAGGATAGAGGAGGCAGCCAGAACTGAGGGGGTGATCAGAGTGAACAAGTCAGCCGGGGTAAGGTGAGAATTGAGGGGCTAGCCAGGACAGGTGTTTCAATAGGAGCAAACTTCAAACCGCTCCCAGCACGCCCCTCTATAAAGGCACTACAGCTGCCAGCATACCCCTACCCCTCCAGAGGCACCACAGCTCCCATGATGCCTCTTCCCTTCCAGAGGCACCACAGTTCCCAGCATGCCTCTGTCTCCATAGGGTACTGGGTTGTCCCCGAGGGCCCCAGAGCTGGCTGCTGGGTCCCCTCTAATGTGAATAGTGGTCCCCCAGGGTACTGTATTTGCAGTGGAGTGCATTCAACTGTCCGGCCAGTGTGCTTCCCCCATTGATGTGCTTCATTATTGTAGACTCCTTATTTCCATGACCTGGTGGCATGTACATACTCCTATGCCACTGGGCTAGGGAGATAAAGGAAGATAGAGCACAGAGAAGCACACCAGACAGGTAAATGCGCTGCTCTCCGAATACGCTGCAGAGGCTCCAGGGCACCACCAATCACTTTGGAGGGGACAAGGTGGTCTACACCAGCCAGCCCCAGGGGATACCCAATACTATATGGAGGAAGGGCATGCTTGGAACTGTAGTGCCTCTATAGAGGGGAGTGGGGCTTGCTGGCAGTTATGGTGACCCTATAGTGGGGGATGGGAATGCTGGCAGCTGTGGTGACCCTATAGTTGGGGATGGGAATGCTGGCAGCTGTGGTGACTCTATAGTGGGGGATGTAAGGAAACAAAAGGTAGAGACGGGAGCCCCCAATAGTGTATTATTGGTGATATCTGATAATAAAATAAGGAGTAGGAGATATACTCACAAACATGGGTTGCCGGGCCAGGCAACCACTATTAGCACGTATGGGGATATTAGACCTGTCCCCACTCAGGTTAAGAAGTCGCTCTCCGTAGCAGGAAGAAAGAAAGGGTATACACACCCATCCACCAGGTGGATAACAATGTATAATAATACAGAGGCGCCAACAGAATAAAAATGAGACTGTTTAAAAACAATAAAATAAGGGGGTAAGGGTGGACTTACCTCCCCAATGTTCAAAAACACAACCACTGTGATTAATGTATCAAAACATTTAATCCGTACTCCAAGATAAACAATTGCAACGCGTTTCGCGGGTCTCAAGCCCGCTTCCTCAGGCAAAACACAAAATAGGAGCAACTGTGAACAAACAGGGCAAAAATAAAAAACATACAATAAAAATCACAATATCTTTAAAAAGGAGAAAAAAGACAGTAGTAATGAACATAATTGCAAATCTGCGTGTGCACATATGTATGCATACACATACATACTCATAAGCATCTATCATATATAAAGAGCTGTTTGGATGTAATATATGACACATTGGTGAGGAGTCCATATATCTGGACATGATCATCCCATTGTGCAGGAGCGGCTCCCCTTAAAGTTGGCTTGTCATTATAACTGTGCTCATTACCACAGTCCCTTAGTGTGTGGAGATATTACTCAAAATGAAGAGTTCTTACCTTGAAGGTGTGCAGGATTAGCGCAGCGCCTCTGTGGTGTGCGGGCGCTGCGCTGGCAACTGTTATATTGTTTGACCATGCCGCTAATGAGAAAAACGGCGGGAGACCCACATGGGGGGCGTGGATTGAAGGGTGATGCGAGCGGGAGGCGTGGTCTAAGCGGGGAAACCCTGCAAGTGGCTCCAATGCGGTGAGGCGGAAGTGTGTCATGCTAAGGGCACACTACTCGCCGCCGCCATGTGCAGTAGGGGCAAGGTTCCGTGTGACTACTCCGCTCTGACCTCATTAGAGGGAGGCGGAGTGATGTGGCCAGGCATGGTCGGGCGAAGGGTGTATCATGCGGAAGTGTGTCATCGAAGGGCACACTTCCCATGTTCACCATGATACAAAAGGGCTAGATCTGTGCGGGGGATATCCACAAGAGGCACATGATTACACATATATATACACAAAACCCCCCCTGTGCAAATAGCAATTCTTGTCATAAGGGTGATCAAAGTGAATTACAACAAGAGTGATAATAAAATTATATAAATTATACAAATATATCATAAGTTATATGTATATATATCTCATCCTTGTTCTATGTACATCCAAAAAAAAGGGGCACACACGTGCATACTCCTATTATTGGTAAGCAGGTGTTTATTATTATGTATGTGATTCGGAGGGACTTGGGGCTAATGGTGCTGGAATTATATGTGTGATAATCAAATTGTCATTTATGGTGTTATAGCACCATCCAGTGGTGAATCTCAGTATTGGAAGGGACATGATATATGGTATTAATTATTGGCGGCTTGAATGAAGCCATAATGCGATTGATAGCTGAAAAACGCTTAGGGGAACTGTGTGAGACCTGAGATTATTCATTAGATAAAATTATCTGGAGAAGTATATTACATTTTAAAATGTATAAAAAGTATAAAAAACGTGTAAAACATGAAGGATAAAAAAGAGCGACTATAAGCTGTAGCTCCATGGTTGTAATTTTACCATGTAGTAACACAGGGAGCGGGAACGAGCAGGAATGGAGTGGGGGAAAAAAAGGGGGGGGGGGAAAAGGCAGAAGCAAGAACGAGAACTAGAAGGTTTTCTCCAATTGTTCATTCAGACCTATGGGTACTAGTGTCCTCAAGGTCTGAATCCAGAACATTTCTCGATTTTTTTAGTTGATGGAATGCGTTTTTGCCCGTAGGGTTAATGGTTTCAATTGCGGTGAAGGTCACGACCGCCGGGTTTCTGTTGTGGGTACTGTCAAAATGTCTGGAGAGGCTGTGGTTGGGATATCCTTTTTCAATGTTACGCCTGTGTTGTCCTATTCTTTCCCGAAATAATTGTGTGGTACGGCCTACGTACTGCAATTTGCATGGACAGGATGCCACATAGATTACGAATCTAGTTTCACAATCAATATGTGTAGAAATGGGATAGGTGTCACTATTATAGAGTGACACTATCTGTTCGGTCCGGGAAATGGAACTGCATGCCAAACACCGTTTTTTATTACACGCGAATGAGCCTGCCGGTAGTTTGGGCTTGGGATCTGCCATTCTTAATTTGCTTGGGGCCAACAGGTTTCGGAGGTTGGGTGCCCTGCGGTAGGTCATGATGGGCTTATTAGGGATAGACCCACGTAAGAAGGGGTCCTGACGAAGGATTTCCCATCTGTTGTTAAGGATGTCTTTAAGGGCCTTGTGTTGGGCACTGTACCTTGTAATGAACCTGAGTACATATTCGGATTCAGTTTGTGTTTCAGCATTACTGTCAGTGGTGACTCGTGGATGTCTAGCTTTTTTTCTTGCATTTTGTATGAGTTTCCTCGGATATTTCCGTTCTCGGAATTTTTTTACCAGAATTTTAGATTGTGTATTGTAGTCCTTTGCATCTGTGCAGTTTTTTATGGATGCGTTGAAATTGATTGTATGGGGTATTGAGTGTCCATGGTCTATAGTGAAAACTGTTAAAATGGATGTAATTATTGGAATCGACTGTTTTGAAGTGGGTTTTTGTTTTAATTTGCCCATGTTCATGGAACAGGATTAAGTCTAAAAACTCGATGGAGGTGGGGTTATACTGTGCCGTGAAGGATAGACCTGCTCGATTGCCATTTAGGTGGCTTAGGAATCGAGGTATATCAGATGGTTCACCTCTCCAGATGAACACCAAGTCATCTATGTAACGTTTGTACATGACTGTTATCCCGAAACGGATTGTTGTGGGTAATATAAGACAATTCAAGTAATCCCATGGCCAAATTGGCGTAACTGGGTGCAAAACTGCTGCCCATCGCCGTGCCCCCTATTTGGCGGTATACAATATCCATGAAAGAGAAATAATTGTGTGTTAGAATGAATTCCACACACTGTGCAAGGAAAATCTTTTGTGCCGATGGCATGTTGGTGTCTAAATTTAAGTAGTATTGTGTGGCCTCAATCCCAAACGTATGGGAGATGTTGGTATAGAGTGCTGACACGTCACATGTAAGCCATGTGTATTCTGGTTCCCACCTGTAGTTATTTAGTATGTCGATCAGATGTTTAGAGTCTCTTGTATATGAGTCAAGTTTTTGAACGTATTTCTGTAGGTGACAGTCCACAAATCTGGATAGATTGCAAGTGACTGAATCTATACCCGATATTATCGGTCTACCGGGTGGTTTGTATAGATTTTTATGAATTTTTGGGAGTTGGTAAAAGTAGGGGGTCGAGGGATTTTCGATTAGAATAAAGTTACGTTCTCCTTTAGTGACTAGTCCCTTCATGTGGGCCTCGTTGATGAATATTCTAAGTTGATTATTGTATAAATCAGTGGGGTCTTTTGAGAGTGTCTCATAGCTAGTCGAGTCATTCAGGAGACGAAGGGCCTCGGTCACATAGTCCTCTTTATTAAGAACTACAATGCCCCCCCCCTTGTCCGCAGGTTTGATGACAAGATCAGTATTCCTTTTCAGCTGATTAAGTGCTGTTTTTTCAGCCTGGGTGAGATTGGAGGGGTAATGGACATTTTCCTTACAGAGTTTCTGAATGTCCTCCAAGGTGAGGGCATAGAAAGTTTCTATAAAACTGCCCTTTGAGGCCACGGGATAGAACCTGGAGCGCCCCTTCAAGGATGTGGTGATGCACTTTTCAAGCTCTACCTCCTGGTCATTTACTGTGGTGATGATGGTGTCGGCGTCTTGGGTGAAGATGGGTCTGCATGTTTTGTCAATTTGTTTTAGAGCAAAATGTCTTTTGAGTGTGAGTTTTCGGACGAAGGTGTTTAGATCTGTGAACAGTTCACTAAGTTGGGTATTGTTGGTGGGGCAAAAGGATAAAACAAGAGACTATAAACAAAAAATTAGGAAAACTCAACAGGGACAGAATGGCATATGCCGAGCACAGGGAGCGGGAGCGAAAACCACCAAACAATTTCCCCGCCCATCCACCCCATCCCCACACACCCACGGTCCCCCAAGGGGAATTTATGCCAAAGGGACCCATAGCCAATATCCCAAAATTGATGCACCTCAATATCCCTCCTCCGCCCTTCCTTTATCCCAATTATCCCCCGCCCCCTCTACACATTCATCCCTCAGGCTCTACGGTTGAGCTAAGGGTAGAATTATCCAACCCTGAACCTACCAACATCAAGAGCACCACCACCAAGGTCTCACCAGAGACCAACACCCCAGCCCTCAATATCAAGAGTACCACCACCAAGGTCTCACCTGAGACCAGCACCCCGGCCCCCACTAGCACAGACCACTTCACAACCCTCACGAAAACAATCAATCCTTTTACCATTAATGCCAAAACGTCAGACAACTCAACACGTCCCATTATCAAGAAAACCAATCCCCAAAAAATCAAGAAAAATCCATCTCAATCAAAAATTGGAGACAACACTATCAGGGGCTTGTTAAACACACCGAAATACAATTTCACAAAGGGTCCTCCACCTCCCACCCTGTTCAGACACACCACCAATCTACCGGTCACTAGACAAGAAACGAGCACATCAACACACAAGCCCCCTATGGAACCTCAAAACCAGGATACGAGTACACTTAATAGATCCGAATCCACACAGACGACTATCACCCAAACATTGAAGCACAGGAACCCGGGAACCCTGGACACCCCTATTCACACCATGTCCACTTGTGGTGACACGGTGGAACATACCCCAGGATCCCCCCACTCTTTGGACCCTTCCAAGGTCACTAATACTGATCATACCCTGTCCCAATTAAGCACATATGACACACAAGAGTCCATTGTGACCACCTCCCCCCTTAAGACTTTAGATACTAGTAATTCAGAGGAGGATTTTCCACCAGGTAACACATGTTCCCTTGACATTACTAGCGATCAATCCGAGTCTTTTTTAGACCTCCCTGCCTCATTCACCAATCATCCACCAGATCCGCTCCACAGACAGCTTCCCAGCCCAACAGCATCACGCACCTTCCTCCAACCCAAAAGTCTCCGAAAACGACCACTAAAAAATGCCGAAAACGGGGATCCAGGGGGAAGGGGAGAAAAAAGGAACAGGACATAGTGGGAAATATTAAGGAACCCACAAAATCTATTTTTAATCTTTCAGATTATCAGCTAAAACAAAATGAAATTAATTTACTGAATAAAGGTTTATCCTTTTGCCCCACCAACAATACCCAACTTAGTGAACTGTTCACAGATCTAAACACCTTCGTCCGAAAACTCACACTCAAAAGACATTTTGCTCTAAAACAAATTAACAAAACATGCAGACCCATCTTCACCCAAGACGCCGACACCATCATCACCACAGTAAATGACCAGGAGGTAGAGCTTGAAAAGTGCATCACCACATCCTTGAAGGGGCGCTCCAGGTTCTATCCCGTGGCCTCAAAGGGCAGTTTTATAGAAACTTTCTATGCCCTCACCTTGGAGGACATTCAGAAACTCTGTAAGGAAAATGTCCATTACCCCTCCAATCTCACCCAGGCTGAAAAAACAGCACTTAATCAGCTGAAAAGGAATACTGATCTTGTCATCAAACCTGCGGACAAGGGGGGGGGGCATTGTAGTTCTTAATAAAGAGGACTATGTGACCGAGGCCCTTCGTCTCCTGAATGACTCGACTAGCTATGAGACACTCTCAAAAGACCCCACTGATTTATACAATAATCAACTTAGAATATTCATCAACGAGGCCCACATGAAGGGACTAGTCACTAAAGGAGAACGTAACTTTATTCTAATCGAAAATCCCTCGACCCCCTACTTTTACCAACTCCCAAAAATTCATAAAAATCTATACAAACCACCCGGTAGACCGATAATATCGGGTATAGATTCAGTCACTTGCAATCTATCCAGATTTGTGGACTGTCACCTACAGAAATACGTTCAAAAACTTGACTCATATACAAGAGACTCTAAACATCTGATCGACATACTAAATAACTACAGGTGGGAACCAGAATACACATGGCTTACATGTGACGTGTCAGCACTCTATACCAACATCTCCCATACGTTTGGGATTGAGGCCACACAATACTACTTAAATTTAGACACCAACATGCCATCGGCACAAAAGATTTTCCTTGCACAGTGTGTGGAATTCATTCTAACACACAATTATTTCTCTTTCATGGATATTGTATACCGCCAAATAGGGGGCACGGCGATGGGCAGCAGTTTTGCACCCAGTTACGCCAATTTGGCCATGGGATTACTTGAATTGTCTTATATTACCCACAACAATCCATTTCGGGATAACATAGTCATGTACAAACGTTACATAGATGACTTGGTGTTCATCTGGAGAGGTGAACCATCTGATATACCTCGATTCCTAAGCCACCTAAATGGCAATCGAGCAGGTCTATCCTTCACGGCACAGTATAACCCCACCTCCATCGAGTTTTTAGACTTAATCCTGTTCCATGAACATGGGCAAATTAAAACAAAAACCCACTTCAAAACAGTCGATTCCAATAATTACATCCATTTTAACAGTTTTCACTATAGACCATGGACACTCAATACCCCATACAATCAATTTCAACGCATCCATAAAAACTGCACAGATGCAAAGGACTACAATACACAATCTAAAATTCTGGTAAAAAAATTCCGAGAACGGAAATATCCGAGGAAACTCATACAAAATGCAAGAAAAAAAGCTAGACATCCACGAGTCACCACTGACAGTAATGCTGAAACACAAACTGAATCCGAATATGTACTCAGGTTCATTACAAGGTACAGTGCCCAACACAAGGCCCTTAAAGACATCCTTAACAACAGATGGGAAATCCTTCGTCAGGACCCCTTCTTACGTGGGTCTATCCCTAATAAGCCCATCATGACCTACCGCAGGGCACCCAACCTCCGAAACCTGTTGGCCCCAAGCAAATTAAGAATGGCAGATCCCAAGCCCAAACTACCGGCAGGCTCATTCGCGTGTAATAAAAAACGGTGTTTGGCATGCAGTTCCATTTCCCGGACCGAACAGATAGTGTCACTCTATAATAGTGACACCTATCCCATTTCTACACATATTGATTGTGAAACTAGATTCGTAATCTATGTGGCATCCTGTCCATGCAAATTGCAGTACGTAGGCCGTACCACACAATTATTTCGGGAAAGAATAGGACAACACAGGCGTAACATTGAAAAAGGATATCCCAACCACAGCCTCTCCAGACATTTTGACAGTACCCACAACAGAAACCCGGCGGTCGTGACCTTCACCGCAATTGAAACCATTAACCCTACGGGCAAAAACGCATTCCATCAACTAAAAAATCGAGAAATGTTCTGGATTCAGACCTTGAGGACACTAGTACCCATAGGTCTGAATGAACAATTGGAGAAAACCTTCTAGTTCTCGTTCTTGCTTCTGCCTTTTCCCCCCCCCCCCTTTTTTTCCCCCACTCCATTCCTGCTCGTTCCCGCTCCCTGTGTTACTACATGGTAAAATTACAACCATGGAGCTACAGCTTATAGTCGCTCTTTTTTATCCTTCATGTTTTACACGTTTTTTATACTTTTTATACATTTTAAAATGTAATATACTTCTCCAGATAATTTTATCTAATGAATAATCTCAGGTCTCACACAGTTCCCCTAAGCGTTTTTCAGCTATCAATCGCATTATGGCTTCATTCAAGCCGCCAATAATTAATACCATATATCATGTCCCTTCCAATACTGAGATTCACCACTGGATGGTGCTATAACACCATAAATGACAATTTGATTATCACACATATAATTCCAGCACCATTAGCCCCAAGTCCCTCCGAATCACATACATAATAATAAACACCTGCTTACCAATAATAGGAGTATGCACGTGTGTGCCCCTTTTTTTTGGATGTACATAGAACAAGGATGAGATATATATACATATAACTTATGATATATTTGTATAATTTATATAATTTTATTATCACTCTTGTTGTAATTCACTTTGATCACCCTTATGACAAGAATTGCTATTTGCACAGGGGGGGTTTTGTGTATATATATGTGTAATCATGTGCCTCTTGTGGATATCCCCCGCACAGATCTAGCCCTTTTGTATCATGGTGAACATGGGAAGTGTGCCCTTCGATGACACACTTCCGCATGATACACCCTTCGCCCGACCATGCCTGGCCACATCACTCCGCCTCCCTCTAATGAGGTCAGAGCGGAGTAGTCACACGGAACCTTGCCCCTACTGCACATGGCGGCGGCGAGTAGTGTGCCCTTAGCATGACACACTTCCGCCTCACCGCATTGGAGCCACTTGCAGGGTTTCCCCGCTTAGACCACGCCTCCCGCTCGCATCACCCTTCAATCCACGCCCCCCATGTGGGTCTCCCGCCGTTTTTCTCATTAGCGGCATGGTCAAACAATATAACAGTTGCCAGCGCAGCGCCCGCACACCACAGAGGCGCTGCGCTAATCCTGCACACCTTCAAGGTAAGAACTCTTCATTTTGAGTAATATCTCCACACACTAAGGGACTGTGGTAATGAGCACAGTTATAATGACAAGCCAACTTTAAGGGGAGCCGCTCCTGCACAATGGGATGATCATGTCCAGATATATGGACTCCTCACCAATGTGTCATATATTACATCCAAACAGCTCTTTATATATGATAGATGCTTATGAGTATGTATGTGTATGCATACATATGTGCACACGCAGATTTGCAATTATGTTCATTACTACTGTCTTTTTTCTCCTTTTTAAAGATATTGTGATTTTTATTGTATGTTTTTTATTTTTGCCCTGTTTGTTCACAGTTGCTCCTATTTTGTGTTTTGCCTGAGGAAGCGGGCTTGAGACCCGCGAAACGCGTTGCAATTGTTTATCTTGGAGTACGGATTAAATGTTTTGATACATTAATCACAGTGGTTGTGTTTTTGAACATTGGGGAGGTAAGTCCACCCTTACCCCCTTATTTTATTGTTTTTAAACAGTCTCATTTTTATTCTGTTGGCGCCTCTGTATTATTATACTATAGTGGGGGATGGGAATGCTGGCAGCTATGGTGACCCTATAGTGGGGGATGGGAATGCTAGCAGCTGTGGTGCCTCTATGGTGTGGGACGAAATGCTGAAGGGGGCAAATACTACCTTGGAGGAAAGGGGAGGGAGAGTGTACACACAAGCATGCAGTCACACCAGCAGCAGATACTTACAAGCAAGCAATCACAGCGGCAGAAGTTTAGGAATGTCAGGAATCCAATCACCCAGCAACATGATGCCTCTCTTCTGTGCACCATGGAAGGCTGCACACAGAACCCTGCTTCTCCCCATCATGCAAGGTCCAGTCCCGGCCAGTTGAGCTAATCAGCTGATCTCTCTCCCTCTCTCCCTCTCCCCCTCTCCCCCTCTCCCGCATGCTTTCACAGTCATCCTGCTTCGTTGTCGGGGCTTGAAAGGGAGAAGGGACAAACAGCTGCTGTGGTTCTATCTGTGCACCGTGATCGCTCTGCCTGCTGCGCCCTGGGGGTTTCTGATCTGTGTCATCCACAGCACGTGGTAAGACCTCCGTGTAGCAGCAGAGGTTGTTTCTTCCCACGTCTGTTCGCTGCTTCTGGTCGTTACGTTCATATCAGCTGATCAGATCACGTCAGCCACGTGCTGGGGCGCAGCAGTCAGAGCGATCTCCGTGCACAGAACCAGGGCAGCAGCTTTCTGACTCATCTGTAGCCACCCGCTGACTGCGCACACAAGGACAAGCTGCAGTGTGCAAAGCGGGCGGCTGTGAATGACTGGACTGTGGGAAGGGTACATGTTGCTGGTAGCTCCCTACCTGCCTCAAGCTATCTTCCGCCCTAGGCAGGGGCCTTGGTGGCCTGCCCTTAAATCCGGCCCTGAATGCCTCTCAAACTCTCACAACTGCTCACTGCTGCCTGGTAACTGCTTGTCTCTGCCTGGTAACTGCTGCCTGTTAACTGCTTGCTGAGCACACAGCTCAACAGTTCATGGAAAAGAGGCCTAAATTACTGCAAACTGCTAAAAAATTGAAATGATCAATCAGAATTAAAATCACAATTGATGGGGGGGGGGGGGGGAGCTTAAAGGGGCACTATGGCGAAAAATTGTAAAATTTGAAATATGTGCAAACATACATATAAGTACTTTTTTTTTTTTTCCAGAGTAAAATGAGCCATAAATTACTTTTCTCCTATGTTGCTGTCACTTACAGTAGGTAGTAGAAATCTGACAGAAGCGACAGGTCTTTGACTAGTCCACTTTTTTTTTTTTCTCCCCTGACTGATGTCCTATTTAGGGAATATCGATGAGATGCAAATTTCTCGTTATGTTTTCATTGATCATCCCTAGTCATATTCTCTAACACTGATAGGCCTCCTGCTTCTCTCTGCACCATAGTGTAATACATGCTACTTGGCAGACATTAAAATAATTTTCATTGTACTGTGTGTGGTTGACTTATCTAATATCTATATGCTGCTTCAGTCAAGCTCCTCTGCCCATAATACATATGAAATGGCTAATAGCAGAGGTGATCCAGCATTAGGCAAACTTTATGAGAATGTATGCAGGTTAAAAATGGACTAATTAAATCCCACCTTGGTGTGATTCGATTGGTCCATTTTCAACGACGCCTATTTGCATTCAAAATCTGCAAAACCTTGCACCAACTTGTAACTATTCGATGTTTTTGACTGCCCCTAGTTTAAAGTGAAGGCGTTCTGGGACAGACACACTTCCCACTGGAAATGGTGAACAGGATGAAGAGTATAGCCTCTTTTTCCACGGGCAGTTGATAGGCAGTGAAATGCCTCTCAAACTCTCACAACTGCTCACTGCTGCCTGGAAACTACTTGCTGAGTACACAGTCCAACTGCCTGTGGAAAAGAGGCCTTAGGGCCTATTTCCACTACACGCAGATTGGATGCAGAAAATCTGACTCCAATGAAAGCCTACGGGCCTGTTTCCATTAAATACGATTTTTCTGATACAGATTTTCCCTTAGGCATGTATTGGAGTCAATTTTTCTGCCAAAAAAAAAAAATTCATAGTGGGGGTTGTGTTGCATCCCCTGACAGAGCAATGCGATACGATGGCATGGAAAAGCGACGCCGTATGTTATCCGCGTGTTGCATACAGTCAGTGAAAAGTATGCTTCACTCGGGCGTTATGCAGTAAATGCCCTGCCTGCAGTGCACTGGAATACTGCACTGTCAGACTGCACTGCAACATCGGCACTGTGAACTTTGCATTGCAGTATGACACTCTGCGTTACAACGCAACCATTTAGAGGCACCACAAAGCTCCACTGTGAAGTGTTTTGATAGTGATTATTCAACTTGTAAATTGTTAGCACTTGAAGAGCACCAAGGTGGGTTTGTGAATGTTTCCTCCAATCGACTTAGAGGCGTCGAGGGAAGGGACGCAGGGGGGGGGGGGGGGGGGGGGGGTAGCCGCGATATAGAGGAGGCGGGGGAGCAGCGCTGACTGACACTCAGAGGTAAATGACAGACTACCGACCATCTGCGAGTCGCTAGCCTGGTATTTTTTTTTTTTTTTTGTGGGGGACACTGTAAGGGCACAGAATCTGCTCATTGTATACAGAATGTGTGTCAGTGTCCTAATAGGATTTCACAAACCCACCTCGGGTTCTCTTTATAATTGCTTTTCATTGGCATAGCAAATTTTTAGTGTTCACACTGAAGCGATCGCCAGCAATTACAGATATGCTGAAATTGCAAACGGTGCATGCAGCTTTTTTTTTTTTTTTTTTTTTTTTTTTTTTTTTGGGAGTGATTGTGTTTTTAAATGTTTATCACAAAGTGCAACCGCTCCAAAATTGCTTTCATGTACAGTGGATAGTGAATTTTGCTAGCGTTTTAGCAATTTTCAGTGTGAAAGGGACTGGTTCACACAGGCTTTTGCTGGATTTCTGCTCAACATCCCATTTGAACACCATTGTTTCTGCTCACAAATGCCAGCTTTAAAGTTGAAGCTTCTAGGGCTCGTTCACACTGAGCATTTCCGGGTGTTTTATTTTTTTTTATTTTTTTTGTGCTGGCGATTTTCGAGATCACCCTAAAAGCACTTGTGCAATGTTTTCACATGTGAGCATTTTGATTTCTTTGAAATCGCAAATTTGCTACATATACCACTTTTCTGAGGGCTTTGGCTCAATGGAAGGTATAGGGAAATCGCAAAGCGCTTGAAAAAGCTCATTGTAGAGCTATTTCCCGAGCGCTTTTATGAATAAACTAGTTGACCCAAGCCTGAATAAAAATGGGCTCTAGGTCTCTTTTACCGGTGCGGATGTGCACGCACCCGTCCGCCCAGGCACACGCCACCCTGGCTCCCTGGCCCCGTTCTGACAACAGCTGTCTGCGCACATGCGCAGTAGCAAAAAGCATGGACCCAGCTACACAGACAGCACACGCAGGGACATAGGTTTTATTATAGAGGATACACTGTATTTAAAGTATTCCTTTCCGGGTCAAAGAGTTGCCAAGCAACTGGTATTGCTTAAAAGGAAATGAATATGGCAGCCTCCGGGTACCTCTATCTTCAGTTCCCCTTTAAAAGCGCTGGGGGAAATCGATATACAAAGCGATTTTTCAAATGTTTTGCGATCTGTCTATACCTTCTATTGAGGCAAAACGCCCCAAAAGTGGTACAGGCAGTGCTTTGGTGAGTGGATCGGAAACCAACCGTTAAGATGTGAACACTCTGATGGGGAATAATTAGCTAAGCGCTTTTAGGGCAATTTTGAAAATCGCCGGTGCTTAAGAAGGAAAAAAAAAAAAAACGCCCTAGGTGTAAACAAACCCTTCCAGCTAAACTGGCTGCTCCCCACTATATAAGCACTTTTAATCTGAGGAGTTCTTGCTAATGATTTTTATGAAAATCGCCCATAGCATTGCATTAGCAAGAGCTTTGATTTTTTTTTTTTAAATCACTAGGACTGTGTGAACCATCCCTAACATGTAACAACTAGTAGACCAAGCCTGTTTAAAAACGGGCTCTAGGTCTACGACTGCCACCAATGCGTATGCAACCACCGCGCGCCCGACGCAGGCACTCGCTCGCCCGTCCAGCTCCTTTTTCCCAGCTGTACGTTACTGCGCACATGTGCAGGGACAAAACTGCTGGATGCAGCGACAGTTAGCTTTCATTAGATAGGATACTTCACAAGTCATTTTGAAATTTAATGTCACTGAGAATTACCTTTCCATTGCAGTTTTCCTTCTCCCATGCATGTCTGAAAGAGAAACTGTAACTATGAATTGAACTTCATCCCAATCAGCAGCTGATACCTCCCCCCCCCCCCCCCCCCCCCGGTCCCATGAGAAATCTTTACCTTTTCACAAACGCATCAACAGTGGTCCTTGTATGGCTGATTTTGTGGTAAAACTCCTCCCACAGTGTGATGTCATGACCATGGTTCTGACCGTTTCCTGTCTGTGAACCTTTTTGCATTGTGGGAAATAACAGCTGTTTCCAACTGCCAAAAAAGCAAGCAGCATCCCCTTCCCCAGACATCTGCAAGCAGTTAACATTTCACCATGTGATAAATGTCAGAATGTTAAACAGGGAGAGGAAAGATTTTACAATGGGTAAACACTAACTAAATCATTTTATACATAATTGTTGTAAAAAAAATGGAGCACTTTTTTTTTTTTTTATTACATTTTCACTGGAGTTCCTCTTAAAGTACCTAAATGCTCAACAGGAATATTTCCACTCTTTAGTACTCCATGTAAAATACCCCTGCACCAACCTGCCCCCCCCCCCCCCCCCCCATTTTCACACCCTTTCCTCTCCTTTCCTCTCCTTGGTGCTCTTTACGGCTTTGGGGCCCATCTCACAAGGGTCCTATAACAAGTGTGCCCATCATGATCTGATCTGCATACCTACAAAAAGTGTAACCACACAAACGCCTGATTTGAAGTATAGTCCCCTGTATCTGAGGAAGGAAAGGTTAGTAGTTTGGGTGGTTGGGTTGTGGTTGCAGGGGCTGGTTCCCTGCTAGTAACACCTCTTCCCCCCCCCCCCCCCCCCCAATATTAATGGTGTTGGCAGGAAGGCTGAGCTTTGCACATTGCTGCCTGCAAATACGTCGGGGTTAACTTTTGTGCCCCCACCCCTTTCTCCCATTTCATCAAATGAAAGAGTGCTTGGGTTAGTTAGAGGATCTCAGTCCAAAGGGCTATGGAAACCTGCCATTCAATATACTGCTGAGACCGAGGCAGGTTGTCTTATATCTGCAGGTCACGGTACCATTGTCAGGTAGCTGTATGGTTCCCCAGATGCCAGAATTAAGCAGCTGGGTTCCCCACATACCAGAATTTAATTACTTCTCTGCCTCCTGGATACATAAATTAAAAAGCTTTGCCCCCCTATAAACAAGATTTAAAGGGAGGTGAGAGACGCATGGAGGCTGCCATATTTTTTTCATGTTAAACAATGCACACTGTCTCTGGATATTTCTTGTCAGTAATGTCCTGAGTCACAACAGGGAAACAAGCATGCAGCTAATCTTGTCTGATTTTTGTCAGTAATATCTGATATGCATGCTTGTTCCAGGTCTATGGCTAAAAGTATTAGAGGCAGAGGATCAGCAGCACAGCCAGGCAATGTGAATTGTTTAAAAGGAGATAATGTCAGCCTTCATATAACTCTAACATTGGGTTCTTTGAGGCTCTGATCAGTAATGCACCATTTACCTACTTTTTATCAACCAGAGGAATGTCAACCGTAGTGCATACAGTATAAGTTGTTACAGCATAGAGTGATCTCTACTTAAAGTTTATGAATCTTTCGCTACTTATTTTACAGGGTTAGGCAACATGCACACACTAGTGAAGTCCAACTCTGCAGAGAATCTAGCATGTGTACAGTGACCTCTACACACCTATGCCTTCAAAGGGAACCTGAACTGGGGCAGGGTATATATATGGAGGCTGCATGATTTCCTTTTTAAAGGCACATACACACGCCATATTGTTACAAATGATGGGTCCGTCAGACCCTCCCGCGAGGCTGTTGTTCTGCCGACAGTAGTACAAGAGTACAGGCTGTCGGCAGACTGATAAGACAGTATTATCAGTCTGCTGACAGCCTGTACTCACGTACTACTGTCGGCAGAACGACCGCCCCACGGGAGGGTCTGACGGACCCGTAGTTTGTAACAATATGGCGTGTGTATGCGCTTTTTAAACAATACCAGTTGCCTGGCATCCTGCAGAGATGTTTGAATCACACCTGAAACCATGCAGCTAATCCAGTCAGAAACATTTGATTTGCATGCTTGTTCAGGGTCTATGGCTATAATTATTAAAGGCAGAACAGCTAAGCAAGTGGTATTGTTTAAAATTAATGTCAGCCTCCATATTTTTCACCTGGTTATTTGGAACTTTGTGCATGCAAATAACAATTAAGTGGTTATGTGCCTCCAGATAAAAGAATTAAGTAGCCTTGTTTCTCCCGGTGGAATAATTGAGTAGCCAGGTGCCTCAAAATATCTCTAGTCTCAATTCAGAATACAGTGGTTGAGTCAGTCTGATGACAAGAAAGAATGTTGAAAACAACTGGTAACTTGAAAAGAAAATATATTTCTTTAAAGGTGCCAATTACAAAAATTACTCCTACTGGATTCTCAATACAATGACACTATATTTTCTGCTAAATTGGCAAGTGTCCTCCCTACAGCATAAAGCACATGGTTGCATGTTGACTGCTGTAGATAGCGCATGGACCAGATCGAAGTAAGGAACCAAGTAGGAGTGAACTGGCCAAGTACAAAAGATACTAAAGTCTTTTGGAAACTAAGATCCTCCAATTTGATAACTCGCTGCGTTTTTGTTGTCAGAGCCCCAGCTTAATCAAGATAACCCCCCCCCCCCCCTTTGCCAAACTAATAGTGTCACCAAACTACTGGTTACAGTTTTTTGAGTATGGTGTGTGTTTTTATATAAGAGCAATCCAGACTTTCTTTGGTTAATTTTTTTTTTTCAAAGAATTGTTTCATTTTATAGGCATTTTATGGAGAAAAAAATAGACCTAATGGCCTGTTCGGGTTGAGCACAGCCGAACACTGCGTGGTGTTCTTGACTATGCTCGGCCACGCTGCTTGAACTCCTCCCCCCTACTTTGATTGGCTGAGCGTGCAGCCGAACTTTGCTGAGCATTCACTTGAAAGTGCAGCTTGCGCTGTGATTGGCTGAGCGGGTCACGTGGTTCGAGTATATAAATATAAATACCCGAACGCGCGGTATCGACGCCATTTGCTTTGGGGTTTAACTTTGGGTAGGTAGGGAGCGTAGCGCACTGTCTGCCAGCCACAGGGCCCCAGCCTCACAGCAGCACCCACAGAGCCCCTGCCTCACTAGTCACCAGTCCCACTGCCAGCAGCAGCCACAGGGCCTCTGCCTCACCAGTCCCACTGACAGCAGCAGCCCCAGGGCCTCTGCCTCACCAGTGTCGACACTGCCAGCAGCAGCCCCAGGGCCTCTGCCTCACCAGTGTCGCCACTGCCAGCAGCAGCCCCAGGGCCTCTGCCTCACCAGTGTCGCCACTGCCAGCAGCAGCCCCAGGGCCTCTGCCTCACCAGTGTCGCCACTGCCAGCAGCAGCCCCAGGGCCTCTGCCTCACCAGTGTCGCCACTGCCAGCAGCAGCCCCAGGGCCTCTGCCTCACCAGTGTCGCCACTGCCAGCAGCAGCCCCAGGGCCTCTGCCTCACCAGTGTCGCCACTGCCAGCAGCAGCCCCAGGGCCTCTGCCTCACCAGTGTCGCCACTGCCAGCAGCAGCCCCAGGGCCTCTGCCTCACCAGTGTCGCCACTGCCAGCAGCAGCCACAGGGCCTCTGCCTCACCGCTGCCAGCAGGCACCAGCCCATCCTTGTCAGGCACGAGGTCCTCTGCCAGTTACAAGGAACCAGTGGGGCACAAAGGTGACACAACCCGCAGCTACACCATGCACACAATGGCCAAATATGGAGTCCGAACACTTGTTCCACGACACAATGGGCTATTCGCAGCAGCTATTCCCACCCCCACAAACTTCCATCTGTGAACGGTCAATGGAACAGCCACAAATCTAGTGCCCGGATTCACAAGCAGTGGATGCTGAAAATGCACTAATTACTGAAAGGCAAAGCGAGGACGAAGACACCCAAATCTCGTTGCAATGTGCGCAGGAATTTGAATCGCAGGAGGTCTGCTGAGAAGACTAGGAAGAGATGGGATTGAGGTGCGCAGAGGTTGTTCTGGGGAGCTCTACTCCACTGCACACGTGAGGAGATGGAAGAGGTTTTGGATGATGTCACAGACCTGACATAGGAAGCAGGCCGTCGCCATCGGGATAGCAGTACAGATGAGTCAGCTGAAGAACCCACTGCAAGCGTTTGCCTTGTGCCACAAAGTAGTCTGGGAATATTGGCCACAACAAGTGCACAAGTGAGACGCAAAAGAGGCACGCACCAAACTCCCAAGCTAAGCAGTGGGTCCTCCAAAGTCTGTTCTTTCTTTGAAGACAGCAGGGAGGATGTAACCATGGTGATATGCAAGGTGAGCAGGGGAAAAAATGTCAACCTCACCACCACCAGCATGCGCCGGCACATGGAAGCCAAACATAGCACTCTGTGGAAACGTGCAAGGCCAGGATACCGGCTCGCTTCCAGCCCCCAGCAACACTGCCTCCTTTGTGGACACCAGACCCTCCTAAGCAGCCCAGCTGTTACGTGGTGGCCAAACATCCGTAGTACCCGATGTCAGTTTCAGCAGTAGTGCTCTTGACTGTTCCGTCATCGACAACAACCAACTGCCCTTCAGTGTGTGAGCCTACTGTTCAGTTGTCTGTCCCAGAGATGTCGCAGCGCAGGAGAAAATTGCCAGCAAATGACCCCCGGGCCATGGCACTAACAGCCAGCATTGCCAAGTTTCTGGCCTGCGAAATGCTGCCATATAGAGTGGTGGAGACAGACAGCTTCAAGTGCATGATGTCGCTGGTCATACCACGTTGCGTGTTTCCCAGCCGCCACTACTTTGCGCATTCTGCCGTGCCAGCATTACATGATCATGTGATCGGCAAAATCACCCGAAGCCTGAAAAATGCCATTGCCTGGAAGGTTCACCTCACCACTGACAAATGGACCAGTGCGTTTGGCCAGGGTCGGTACATCTCCCTTACGGCGCACTGGGTGAACCTTGTGGAGCATGGCAGCGACTTCTCACCCACTACAGCACAGGTGTTGCCAATGCCGCAAATAGCCGGACCTGCATCCCTACGAGTCGATGGCGGCACCTACCTCTCTGGCTCCTTCTCCTCCACTGCCTCTCCAAGCTGTACCTCATCTGGCATCGCTAACCCAGCAACAGGAGCGTGGAAGTGGTGCAGCACAGCTGTTGCTATGCGTCAGCAAGCCTTATTGAAACTGATCTGCCTTGGAGATAAGCAGCACACAGGTGCAGAAATTTGGAAGAGAATCAAGGAACAGACCCAGTTGTGGCTGGCAACGCTGGACCTGGAATCAGGCCTGGTTGTGTGTGATAATGGGAGCAATCTCATTAGCGCGTTACAGTTGGCAAAGCTGAGACACATCCCTTGCCTGGCCCGCATTCTGGACCTAGTTGTTCAGCGGTTCCTGAGGACATACCCAGGCATGGCGGATCTTCTGCTGAAGGTGCAATGAGTGGCAAAACATTTCCTAAAGTCCAGTACAGCTTCGGCCGCACTCACCAAGTTGCAGCAGCGATTCAGTCTACCCAACCATCGCTTGGTGTCTGATGTCCCCACGTGGTGGAATTCTACACTGCACATGCTAGCACGCCTTTGCGAGCAGAAGAGTGCAGTAGTCCAGTACCTGATGGAGCAGTACCGAGGCTTATCCAGTCAGCTGCCAAACTTCTGTGGATCAGAATGGGCCACCATGTTGTACCTCTGCGAAGTCCTCCTAAAATTTTGAGCAATCCACGTTGCTTGTGAGTGGTAATTCTTTAGTCAGCATTACAATACCACTGCTGTGCTTACTGAAGAAATCAATGTTGCAGACCAAGGCAGATCAAGGAAGACGCAATCAGGATGGAAGAGGAGGAATTTAGAGAGGACACAGATCAGTGTGATGATACCCACATCAGGCAATCTGCCTCAGGAAGATCTGCTGGTCCCTTGTATGATGAAGACGAGGAACAGCTGGAGTTGGAGCAGGACTTGGATGCCTCCACTGCCGAGGGACATGGCCGTGCACGTTTTACTTCCACAATTCAGCGGGAATGGGCAGGAGAAGAAAAGGAAGGTCGGCATGGTGATGGTGCATCACAACAATCAAGCACAGAACATGAGCAACCTGTTGGGACTCTGGCACACATGGCTCAGTTCATGCTAGGCTGCTTTGACCGCAACCAGCACATTGTCTGAATTATGGCCGCCGTGGGTTACTGGGTTTATAACCTGGATCCACGGTACAAAGAAAATGTTCCAACACTGATTGAAGAAAGTGTCAGACAGGTCAAAATGGAAGAATACCAGAAGGCCCTTTTGGAGAAATTGGTGAGATTTGCATCCTCCTCTAGCCACGCCAACAGACTGACTTCTGCTAACCCAGGACTAGGAGGGGAGCAAAGAACACAAGCTGCAGCTAGTGCCCACAAGGGAATGGCATCGGCAGTGTCTAAGGTGTGGCAAAGTTTTCTGACACCCAGGCAGCAGCCCACAGAACAGCATTCGCGCAGTTCCACCTTCAACACCGATCGCCTGCAGAGGATGGTCAAGGACTACATAGCAGATGGCGTAGCCGTCTTCAACAATCCATCAGTCCCCTTTAACTATTGGGTCTCTAAGCTAGACACCTGGCACAATGTATGCAATAGAGGTGCTGGCTTGCCCTGCAGCCAGCGTTATGTCCGAACGTTGTTTCAGTGCTACCGGAGGCATCATTACAGATAGGCGTATCCGCCTCTCCACAGCAAATGCAGACCGTCTGACACAAATTAAAATGAATAAATTGTGGATAGGAGTCGACTTTGCAACACCGAACCCCACCCCCGACCAAGCACCATGAACATCCTGTGCTGGGTTAGCGTTGCCGGTCCCATTTTCAGGAATATCTAATTTCTATTGTATTTATCACTGCATGGCGACAAAATGCATTGCTTTAAGCATGCATTTTGTCCTTATGCCAGGCATGGGTTGTGTCTCAAAGTGTGGCCTTGCTCTCCTGTACCTCCTCTTCCATCCTGTGTGCTGGGTTTGCATTGCTGGTCCCATTTGGTAGTACTACGACAGCTTTTCAGGATCTCATTGCCCCCAGACTATTTCCAAGCCATTTTGCAGAAGTTTCCCTCACTTTTTATGGTTTTCTGGCCTGCAAAGCAGGAATATTCGGGTCCCCATTGACTTCCATTATGTTCGGAATTCAACACGAATATGCCGAATATCGGGACCATGTTCGGCCCAACCGAACCCGAATATCTGGATGTTCGATCAACACTAGTGGCCATGGCTGCACATGCACTGTAGTCCCCAACTGGCTCAGATTTTTACAGAGTATATAGTTATGTCACTGACTGTCCTTAGATGATTTCACAATGTAGTCTCTACATAACCTGATTAGACTGTAACTATTGCATTCTGCAGCATGTTACTGAGCACAGTCCTGTCTCTGACCATTCTTAGAGGAGCTCACAGTCTAATCTTTGCCATGGTCATAGTACATAGTGCTTGTTGCTAAATGATGAGCAAGCCTGTTGTGCTTGGCAATGGCATTACATGCCTCACCAGATGCTGCTCACATGCCATCCCTCTGCTCAGTTGTGGCTGCTCAATGGAGAGCATTTGAAGGACCGTTGTACTGCAGTAGAATGTCATTATACTTAATTAAAACATTCTTTGAACTTTGAAAAACAATAAAAAAAACTTAAAATTTTCTTATTTAAAGGGGTTTTTTGTCTTGCTATTCTACTCAACTTAGCAAATTGTGAGATGTGTAATGAGGTAACCTTTGGTTAATTAGTAGCCAATGAAGAGCTTGACAGAGAGGAGCAGCAGGGGAGGAACGAGAAGAAAGATGAATGAGACAAGCAGCCGCGTTCAGTACAGATTGGAGCCGTGCCAGTCTGTTAGTCGGTAGTCCAAAACATTTCCCACACTCAGTCACACTGGTGATAAACCCTATTCATGTACTAACAAGGGCTGCTTTCTATCCAAAACATTTCCAATATATTTCCCACACTTAGAAAATTAATGCAGCTTCTCATATGTGTGAGATCTCTCGAGTATGACCAGGTGTGATTGATGCCCAAAACATTTCCCACACTCGGCACATGAATACAGCTTCTCACCAGTGTGAGATGTCTCGTGATTGACAAGGGTAGCGCTATGCCCAAAATATTCCCCAAACTCAGAACATTAATATGGCTTTTTATCAGTGTGGGATCCCTTAAAATATAGGGATCCCAATGGGATAACAAATTCAAAGATGCTTTTTCAGGGCAACTGTCACTCATGGCCGGGGTCCTGTGGTTGCCCTGGTGCAGTGGGGGGTGGGTGATGTGTGTGTCGGAGAAGGTGATGAGAGCGGCAGATGCCAGTGGCTGTCATGGAGGTAGTGGCTTTCCTATATTAAATTATAGCTTCCAATGGCAAAGCATCTTTAAAAGTTGCGAAGGGGCTCCCCATTTGTCCTTTGAACAGACCAATGGGAATCCTCTAATGGGAAACCCCAGTGGAAAATTCTGCTTAAAGAGGAACTTAAGCCTTAACAAACATACTGTTAAGTTACAATAGTTGTCTTAATTAAAATAGATAATATAAACTCTTACTCGCCCTGTTTTAAAAGAACAGGCAAATGTTTGTGATTTCATGAGGGCAGCTATGCTGTTAAGATACGAGATGTGCAGCACCTGAAACTACAGCTACTGGAAGCCTGTGCTAGCATTTCTCCTGTGGTGTTGCTATCAGTGTGTGAAGAGTGGGAGAAGAGGGTTGCATTGAAAATCCAACACAATGGGCAGCACATTGAACACATTTTATAAGTGGTCAGAAACTTGTAAATAACTCATGAAAAAATAGTTGAGTTAAAACCAAGCACACCATTGTTTGATCTTGTGAAATTCCCAATAAGTTTGTCACATAACCCTCTTCATATAGAAAAAAACAAAAGTTGGATTCAAAATGGCCGACTTTAAAATGGCCGCCATGGTCACCATCCATCTTTAAAAGTTTCCCCCCTCACATATACTAATGTGCCACAAACAGGAAGTTAATATCCCCAACCATTCCCATTTTATTAAGGTGTATCCATATAAATGGCCCATCCTGTACATGCTGTCAGTGGCCCTAACACAAACTCACTGTTGACCCTTGCCCTGTACTGAAGGGAAACCTCAGCAAAAGCATCTTAAATTTGCAGACCCGTTTTTCCCATTGGTTTTTACATAGACTAATGGGATCTCTCCATTTTAAGGGATCCCACACTGAGAAGCAATAGTAATTTGGGTGTGGGAAATGTTTTGAGCATAAATTAAACCTTGTCAAACATGAGAGGACTCACACTGGTTAAGAAACACTATATTCATGTGCTGAGTGTGGGAAAAGTTATGATAGGGTTTAGGAGGGTAGAAGAGAGGACGGGAGAGAAACCGGGAGCCCAATCTGGTGCAGCACTGTGAGTAATGATAGAAATTCTTTAGATAGATAAAGCTGTTATACTCAAAGTAAAGGTTGCAATATTAGCAACCACTCTGTATGTGGGGAAGTACCGTCCCCATTAGGCCTTGATGGCAGATGGAACGCAGCTCCTTGAAAACCACTCAATGCAGTGGTGACCCCAGTCCTGGGATGAAAAGTCCATAGTAGGGTTAAGGAGGCACCCGGTAAGTTTGCATAGTGTAGGGTGTAGTTTAAAGGCTCAGGGGCAGTGAACTTATACTGTAAACAGAAGTATAGAAGGTCCTACCTTAACAAAGTAGTCCATTAAATTTGTTAGTAAAAAGTAGATACTTTATTGGGCACTTAGCTGACAATGCCTACAGGCGCCCTGGATAGCTGCTGCAGGTTTGAGGCACACTAATCGACCTGAGGAAGCAGGTTTTCACTGCGAAACACATTGTCAACTAAGTGCCCAATAAAGTATCTACTTTTTACTAACATTTAACTTCCCTGGCGGTAAGCCCGTGCTGAGCATGGGCTATGCCGCCAGAAGGCACCACTCAGGCCCCGCTGGGCCGATATGCATAATTTTTTTGTTTTTGTTTTTTGCTACACGCGGCTAGCACTTTGCTAGCTGCGTGTGCAATCCAATCACCGCGATCCGTCGCACCGCAGCCGCCCCCACAGACCCCGTGCGCTGCCTGACCAATCAGTGCCAGGCAGCGCTGTGGGGTGGATCGGAGTCCCCTTTGACGTCACGACGTCGATGACGTCATCCCGCCCGCCATGGTGATTGGGGAAGCCCTCCAGTAGATCCCGTTCTTTGAATGGGATCTCCGATTGCCGGAAGCGATCGGAGGGGCTTGGGGGATGCTGCTGAGCAGCGGCTATCATGTAGCGAGACCTTGTCTCGCTACATGAGAATTTTATTTTTTTTAAACGGCTTTGCTGCCCCCTGGCGGATTTTAAGAAACCGCCAGGAGGGTTAATGGATGGACTACGTTAAAGAGGAGCTGTTAGGTAAAGGGTCTCAGAGAAAATAAACACATATATCAGTAGCTAAAGATTGGCTGTACTTACATTACATATGCATTTCACTGTCCACGTTTGGATTTCACAGAATTTGTATATAGTATATGCAGAGAATGATGCTCCTGACAGCTCATGGCAGGCTCCATGTTTGTGAAGCCAAATGTGTCGTCATGTCCTGCCTGCTTCTGATCACAGATAAGCTGGTTCTTGAACAACACGGTGTGCAGTGAATATTAATGAGCCATGTGGCTAGGAACAATAGCTGACTCCTGCAGTGAAACTCTGCCCCGAGATTTATCAGTGTTTCGCGATGGACTGATTAGAAGCTCCTGTACCGTCTCATTAGCAGCCGAGGGGAGGGCCCCAGAATGCTTTGCAGTTTAGCTGCGGCTTGCGTCTTTATGGGTCTATATAACAGACTAAGATAAGCACACATCAAAGGTAACTGAAATGTTTATCTTCACTAATGGCTTTTGAGCTTCCTTCTAAACTGTTTAACACAGGAGAATAGAGGTTTAAATTAGCTTCTGCAGCCTGACAGTTACTCTTTAAGGTATGACCTTCTATACTTTAGTTCACAGTATAAGTTTACTGCCCCTGAGCTTTTAAACTACACCCTACACTGTGCAAACTTACCGGGTGCCTCCTTAACCCTACTACATGATGTAAAATTAAAACTTGTCAAATATAAAAATCTCACACTGGTTTAAAACACTATGCATTTGCTGAGTGTGAGAAATGTTTTGGGCAAAGATCACACCTTGTCATTCATGAGATCTCACACTGGAGAGAAGCTGTATTCATGTGCTGAGTGTGGGAAATGTTTTGGTATTAAACAAAACTTGTCATATATAAAATATCACAGTATATCACTTAGTATAGCAAATGTGTCAGGTGAGCGATGTGTACACAGATGTTCATTGTCAACTTCCTAGAGGATATCGGCATGGGACTATTAATTGAAGGTATTTCTGGTTAATTAAGATCATTAAAGGATTTTTTTTGTTTACCTTTTAGTGAAAATGGGTAAGGGGTACTTCAGTTTACCTGAAGGGGGGGGATCAAGGGGCCCCCTTGTTAAAGTGGAACTCAGATGCCACCATGAGCTCCCCAGGGTCTACACCACAAGTGTGGGACTAGTTGCCTTCACCCTCCTCTTCGGCACCAGTGGAGGAGATGAGCCACTTGTCCATCAATCAGATAAGGGCTCAGAGGGATAGGGGAGGCTTTGCTGCCTCTCCCTTACAGAGTTCCCTCATACGATGGACCATGCAGGCTGGTACAGCTCTGGGGGTGGAGCCCAACATGGTCTGGCCTCTGAATTTTGGCTACACCAGCCTTCATGGGTAACAAGGGGTTAAGAGTTAGGAAGGGGGACCCTGTTCTGTCATACATTCCTTAGAACTAGTATACAGTATATTAAAGTGTACTGCAGCAAAATGTCGTCATACTCTGAAATTAAAAAAAAAAAATATATAAACTTTTTTTTTTTTTTTAACGTTTGGAAAACTTTTTTTTTCCCCACACTCAGTACATTAATAGGGTTTCTCACCATTGTGAGAACTCTCATGACTAACCAGGGCTTTCTTTATATCCAAATCCTTTTCAATGCATTCCCACACTCAGAACATTAATACAGCTTCTCACGTGTGAGATCTCTCATTAATCACTAGGTGTGCTTGATACGCCAAATATTTCCCATACTTGGCGCATAGTGTTTCTCACCATTGTGAGAACTATCCTGTTTGACAAGGTTTAATTGAAGCTGAAAACCTTTCCCACGCTCAGCACATGAATACAGCTTCTCATCTCAAAACCTATATCGCCCATTCCTACTGCACCAGGGCAACCACCGCACCCTGCCATGAGAGACACTTGCCCTGCAAAAGCATCTTTTGATTATGCCACTAATGGTTTCCCTTGGGATACCTATATTTTAAGGGATCTCACACTGGTAAGAAGCCATATAAATGTGCTGTTTGTGGGAAATGTTTTGGGCATAAAGTTACCTTTGACAATCGTGAGAGATCTCACACCGATGAGATGTATTCATGTGCTGAGCATGGGGAAAAATATAATATAATTTCTCGTTCACAGTGGAATTTACATGTTGTGGATTGATTAATGGGAACAGGTGTTCCCCGAGCCAATTGAAATTCCTGGGAATGAATAAACATGACCCCAATATGGATCCATGTTCATTTATAAAAATGAAACTTAGCTAGTGTAAAAAAACAAAACAAATCAAAAACCTCTTGTTAACCCAGAATAGTATATAGCGCCATCTATTGGTCAAAAAGAAAGTAATTAACCACTTCAGCCTTCAGTCATTTTCACTTTATGCATCCGAGCAATGTTCACCTCCCCATTCATTAGCCTATAACTTTACCACTACTTATCAAAATGAACTGGATCTATATCCTTTTTTTTTTTTTTTTTTTTTTTTCTGCCACCAATTAGGCTTTCTTTGGGCGGTACATTTTGCTAGAAGCTACTTTACTGTAAATGCATTTTAACAGGAAGAAAAAGAAAAAAACGGAAAAAAATTCTCAGTTTTCGGCCATTATAGATTTAAAATACGTGCCTCCATAATTAAAACCCGCATTTTGTATTTGCCCAACTGTCCCAGTTGTGTGTGTGTTTTACATGTAGATGTAGTTTTACTTTTTGGCCACAAGATGGCAACCTTAAGTTTGTTTACATGACGTCACTCTAAGCGTAACATGTATGCTTAGGGGGACATAAGAGGCAGAAAGAGCAAGGCTTCCGAGAGAAGCGGTCGCTTTTTCTGCCGGGGAAAGGAATCCATGATCGGGCACCATGTCCCGATTCCTAGGCTAACAATCCAAGGCCAGGGGTGCGTATGCACATGCACGATCGGCCGTGGGAGTGCACATGGCCTTCTGGTTGTAGCCTCTACGTCCAGAAGGCTAAAATGGTTAATGTAAAGGTGGCAACACCTTTACCAATTTTGCAGGCCGATCAACCATTCAATTTTATTAAAAAACTGGAGGAAAATTGGCACCAAACAGTGTCAGCGCCATTTATGTTATGATTAATTTTGGGCTGCAATCTGTCGGAAGCATTGATCAGACATGCTGGAAAATCTTTGTTGAAAGTGCTTGACATGTGCACAGCAGTAACTATGCTTGATAGTGTGACGACTGACATAGTGGTGTACCCTTATTTTTTTTTCCTCTGGTTGAACTTGATGGAGGTATATATATTTTTTTTTTTTTTTCTCTTCCCAAATAACTATGCACAAGATGGACCCAGAGTGTAGAGATGTAGCGAACGGTTCCAGGCGAACATTGGTGGTTCGCGTTCGACTGCAGCAGGCGAACTTTTCCAGAAGTTCGATTCGCCCCATAATGCACTATAAGGGTCAACTTTGACCCTCTGCATCACAGTCAGCAGGCACATTGTAGCCATTCAGGCTACACTAAGCCCTGGAGCCCCACCCCCCCTTATATAAGGCAGCCTCCGGTGGCTATTACAGTCACTCGTCTGCCTGCTATTAGACAGACTAGGTAGAGCTGCTGTAGACTTGTTCTTCTAGGGACAGATTAGTTAGGTTCTTGGCTGCTTAGCTTGCTCCTGGCTGATTGTTGTTGCTTTTATAGCACCCCTCAATAGCTCTTGTCAGAGCTCATCCTGTACATTTTATTTTTTTTTCGGTGTCAAACTGACACTTTTTTTTGCATGCACAGCCTTGCTAATAGTGTGTGTGCCACTGCCAGCAGCCCAGTGACTACCTGTGTGTGTGTGTGTGACAGGGAGCTGCACATTGTGCTACCCAGTACTGCATATACCCCAGCACCTGTTGTTGTGTTTACTTAACCCACCTCATCACTGCATATACCTAGCTTTGTGTTAAGTGAATCCAGCTCACTGCATATACCTACTACCTGTAGTGTTGAGTAAACCCAGCTCACTGCATATACCTAGCATCCCTCCCCCGAGATGGACAAACCAGGTAGAGGAAGAGGTAGAGGCAGACCCAGAGGAAGGCCACCAGACACCGGCAGGTCTGTGCGAGGTGGTGGTGCTGTGATTTCGTGCGGACCTGCCCCAAAATACAGTGCTCAGAAGAAGGCGCGTGCCATCACTTCCCAAAATCGTGAGGAGGTGATTGAGTATTTAACACAGAACACCTCATCTCCCGCAGCCACCAGCGCTACAACAAGCACCACATCCGCTGCATTTGACACTTCGCAGGAGTTATTTGGTGGTGGTGGTGAAATCACCGATTCACAGCCACTACTGCAACAAGAAGGCGCAGGTACAACACCTCCTACGTCTGAGTTAGGTGGCGATAGTATGGACGTAACGTGTGTGGATGCAGTTGAGGAGGTTTCTGAGGAAAGCGCAGCTGGCCAGGAGGATTATGATGACGATTATACGGATACCACATATGTTCCCGGTAGAGGAGATGACCAGGGGGACAGTTCAGAGGACTAGGAGAAGACGACTCCATGATAGAAGCAGAGGGAGCTCGTCCTCAGAAACAGCTGGGGGCAGTGTCCGGCGCCATGTATCGCCAGCTATGGCCAGACAGCCAACATGCCCTTCAACGTCAGCTGCTGATGCCACCGTAGCGCCATCAGCCCAGGGGGGCTCAGCGGTTTGGAAATTTAACGTGTGTCTCAGATCGGAGCAAAGCAATCTGTTTTCTCTGCCAGCAAAAATTTAGCCGTGGAAAGGCCAACTGTCACGTAGGGACAAGTGTTTTACGAAGGCACCTGGAGAGAAGGCACAAACGGCTATGGCAAAAACACCTGAGGAAAAGCAGCACCCCTCAAAAGACAAGCCGCGGAGAACAACCGCGGCAGCCATCACAGGGGGCTTCTGCTGCTCCACGTTCCCATGGTATTGTTCGTGGCTGGGGGGAGGAAGAATAGATACTTTCAAACAATTTAAAAATGCAACCATCTATCATTTTCAAAAAAGTAAAAAAAATGGCAAAAAAACTTGCCCTCCGTAAAACATTCTAGGCAAATGCTTTCGACTTGGTTTGTCTTCCGCTGGCTCAAGGGTCCATCTGACCACAGATGCCTGGTCTGCAAAGCACGGTCAGGGCAGCTACAGCATGGGTCTCAGCAGGCTCCCACTTCGGGCCGGAATCCAACCTTCATTCCCCGCGGTGACAATGGCAGACTTGCCCTCCATAACGGATTCCCGTTAAAGGATTTAAAGTTAATTCATTTCAAATACACAGCAGGGCCTCGAAAGTCCGCCTCCTTGGATGTGTAGTGGTAGCCGTTTCTCAGGCTCCACACCGGATTCCATCCCTCATTCCCTGGCCATTACCCGGGGTCACAATGGCAGACTTGCCCGCCTCCATAGGATTCTCATTGTAGCGGTACTGAACAAGTACACAGCAAGTAGAAAATGTAATTTAAAAACAAAACGTAAGCTTTTTAAAAATGCCGTGGAAAGTTGAGATGGAAGTCACACATTACCTGACATAACTGAGTGAGGAAGAGCAATCTCGCCATGTTGCGCAGGAGTCCAGCATGGCCGTCACTACACAAACAGCTGTTTGCGGTGCGTTACACAGCGAGTTTGGTGTGTCAGTGTGAAGCAGTACTCTAATTGCACTCCCTGATTGATGTATACACATGCAAGATGTTTGAAAGCACGTTAGGCCTGCAATTTAGCATTCAATGTGATTTCTGCCCTTAAAACGCTGCTTTGCGTCACATCCAGATTTTTCCCCGGGACTTTGGGCATGTATCCCACTCCACCATGCCCCCCCTCCAGGTGTTAGACCCCTTGAAACCTCTTTTCCATCACTTTTGTGGCCAGCATAATTTTTTTCTATTTTTCAAAGTTCACCTCCCCATTGAAGTCTATTGCGGTTCGCGAACTTTTCCGCGAACCGAACCTTCCGCGGAAGTTAGCGAACCGAAAACCGGAGGTTCGCGACATACATCTCTACCCGAGTGGTGTCCAAGTGTAAAATGCACCCCCCCCCCCCCCCCCACTTAACCTTTAAGAATTAGTCAGTGTATATATTCCTTCAATGCAATTACAAACCCAAAGGTTTTTTTTTAATCTTAATATTATAAATATTCCTGGCATCTGGTACCAGTAGAGACCCAGACAGTATTCATACACTACATTTTTTATTAGGAAAAGGTGGTCCGCACTTGTCAGCACAACAAACGTTATTAATGGACGTATCCAATAACACCTACAGCAGGCATCAAGGCTGACATGTTTCGGACGTCAGTTCTTACTCATAGCCAACACACAAATGATGTGGTATCACTATGTGTAGATACTGTCGGGTTCATGTAAAAACTAAGATTGTAGTCTCTGCCTCAAGTGGTCGGAGCTTTCAAATTAAACTATTAATTGTGGCTGCAGCTATGTGGTGTACCTCATACTGTGCGGCATTTGTTCGCTGCAGTATGTGGGGTGCACCACCAGACCGCTGAGGTCAAAAGTGGCGGAACATTACCTGGGAGCGGGGTGGCACACCTCCAACATTACTAATGTCGCTAAACATTTTCGTGATGTTCACGGTGGCGACATGACATGGTTTTCATTCTGTGGTGTTGAGAGGATTACACCATCGGTCAGAGGGGACCTTTATAAAAGATTACTCAAACAAGAGGCCAAATGGATCTTCCAATTAGGGACTAGGGTCCCAATGGGCCTCAATGCCAGATAGGATCTGGCATTGACAACCTAATTTCCCCCCTATCCGGCATTGGTAATCTATTTCCCTCCCATGCTACAACACAGAGTGACAAGTCTGTCCCCTCCAGTAAGACGTCTGCCACTCATGTTGTCACTAGTTGCCTTTGACTAGGTTTTGATTTAGTTATCATCTTTGTATTCATTTCAGCTTTAGGGTTATGCTCTGAGCATAAGTTGCTCCTATTCTTTTCTTCTTTTGCATTGTTTTAATTTGTATATTGTACATTTTAATATGTTGTGCATATTTTAACCACTTGCCGACCGCGCATTCATAACGCGCGTCGGGAAAGTGGCAGCTGCAGGACCAGCGACGCAGTTCTGCATCGCCGGCTGCAGGCTAATTAATTAGGAAGCAGCGGCGGAGGGCTCCGTGAATAGCCTGCGGGCCGCCGATCGCGGCTCGCAGGCTAAATGTAAACACAAGCGGAAATAGGAGCCATTAAGATAACAGTCCGTGTATGCCCAGCAGTCCGTATATGCCCAGCATTAGATTTACCTGCCACATAGATAATTTCCAGCCTGTTAGATCAGTGGTCCTCAAACTAAGGCCCGCGGGCCGAATGTGGCCGACCGAGGCTTTTACCAGCCCCCCATACACAACGTATTACTTATAGATGCAGTCAGCTACATCTTTAAATATTGGTGGTCCACATTTAGAATAGCAGTGCTGGCACCACCCATCCACATGGAAGCCAGAAAGCAACAAATTTGCTGGTTTCCAATCAAATTCCACATCAGGTGACACTGCTGTCCAATTGGACTGCAGGTTGTCACCTGGGTATGCTTCACTGTGTGGCCCACAAATACATCATTTTATGTATACTCCGGCCCCCCAGCACTCTGAAGTATGTTGACCTGGCCATTGACCCTAAACGTTTGGGGACCCCTGTGTTAGATGGTTAGATAATTTCCATCTGCCTAGCAATTAAGCATTGTTCTACTCAGCAGGAGATAACCAGAAGACAATGCACCAGAGATAATGACCATTCTCTACAGAAAATAATCTAATGCTGGGTTTACACCATACAATTTTCTGTTAGATTCTTCTGTTATGCTGGGCATATACGGCGAGTTTTTCCTTATCAATCGAGCCGCTGATGGCTCGATTGATAATTTCCAACATGTCCGATCACCGCGGCGGATCGCTTCTGTGCTCTATCCCCGCGGGCGGACAATGCAAAAAACCAAACAGCTGATAAGCAGTGCCCGCGGGGATGTGCGGGAATCGCTCCGGGCGGCCGCGGGGATGCGCCTGCATCGAGCCGCTGGCTCTATTCCGCCGCATTATCTAACTGTGTATTCCTAGCATTAGATTTTTCTGTTAGATTTTCTTAGAATGCATAATTAGTGAAATATTATATTTTGATAAACTTTAATTGACAAGGATCCTGTTGATTAGACTTATAGCTGAGGTTGTTAAATTAATGTAAAGGGAATCTCCCATTTGGAAATATAACAAAAAGGTGAACTAGGGGTTTGTGGAGATAGGTCTTGCTTTTATAAAGAACAGAAATCTTTGTCAATCATTTCTCTCAAGTTACTTGGTGGGAGAGGTGATTTTGTATAACATACACACACTCACTCTCTCTTTAGTCAGCTTCCCCCACAAGGTAGCTACTAGCTAGCCATCTGGTTTCTATTATTGAGGGTTGGGGGGGGGGGGGTTACTTAGCCAGAACAGCAGAAAGAAGCTTTTGGAATGCTCTTTCAAAACACTGTATAGGAGGTATATAGGAATTCTAACAGGACTGTATCTGAAAGAAAACTATAGCATCTTTAGATTAGTGAAATACATGTGAGAATATATATGTATATTAATGAGTAGATAGATTTTAATATTGAGTAAATTTGTTTAGTAGATAAGTTTAAATATGTTAGCAGATAGAAGTTAGTATCATTTTAATTAACCAATCAGAAGGCAGCTTGGAACCTGAGACGTCAGGGGCTGAGTTGTTGTTTAAATGAAGGAAGAGAGGGGGTTGAGGCACACACGTTGCAGATTCACTCACTTGCTGAGACTTATGGACACACACATTTGGGTTCTCATATTTTTACATATACTTTAAGACAAAGAAACTTAATTTTATTTTTATTTCATTTGAAATCTTTTGTAACTAATTATTTTACTATGAAGAATTGTACTATGGACTCTGTATTATAATAAACCTAATTTAAAAGGTTACTTTTTCTCAACGCCTATTTGTCTTGACAACAGACATTTACTGAAAATATTATTCATAAAAGCTTCTATTATAACTGGCGAGTCAGCCCGACTTGGAAAACAATATTTTGAATCACTTTCCTCACGGGGGAAGATTGATATTTTGAAGAATTTTTATTCATTTTTGAACTTTGGTTTTGACGGGAAAAAAATCTTCCTATATCTGAAAGTGTTGGATGTTTTCCAAGAGGATCTACTGAAGCTTGAAGTAACATTCGCAGAGGAGTGACGTTTTTCCAGTGGCGGTTGAGGAGTCCATCAACTACAGTCTAAGTATGGATTTTAAAATGTTTTTCCGCAGAGAAGAGTAATTTGATGTTTAAGGATTTAGGGAGATGTACCAAAGATTGAGTTGTGTATTTCTATGTATAACCAATGCATGGCTGCAAATTAAGAAATAGATTCTTCTAGATTTACTTTGTGTAAGATTAAAAAGACGAAAAAATGTAATGAAGTTAGTACAGATGTTTAATTCTTTGATTAGTGGTGAGGCAAATTTGTCAAGTTACCACAGACGTGCAATCTGCATCTCAGATCTGTACGGTTCAGCAGGGGTCTGATGGCTGTCCAAACTGTGACATTTTAGCAGCATATATAGAAGAATTTAGAACACAGCAAATGCTAGAAATACAGAGAGAGATTTCTGTGGTAACGAAATCAGGGACAGATACAGGCACAAAAGATACTCCATTAAGGGCTCCACCTAGTGGGTGTCCTAGTAAATTGCATATATTTCCAGATCCACTGACATGTATTGAGGGTGAAAGCTGCTTGAATACTGAGGATAAGGAAGAGGAATAGCTTAGTCCCAGAGAATTATTAAAAAAGAGGTAGCTAAAGCCAGAAAATTAAAAATACATGATCAGTTGATGAAGATATTTAGGATGCTTCCAGCTTTTAATAAAAGTTTGGATGCAGCTGAATTGATGACAATATTTGAAGATTTTACCAACAGATTCAATTTGTCTGACCAACAAAAGATCACTGTGTTCCGTTTGTGGTTACCTAGACACATGAGTAAACGGTTAGAACCAAGCGTTAGTCTATCATCCTCACTGTGGTGCCTTTCTTCACCTCCAGCTGATAAAATAAAACCGTTACTAAAGTTTGGAGATGAAGTTCCAAATTTTGATTTGTTAGTCATTAAAGGTGACTCTTAAAACTGATCCTTTTTGAATTCAAACAGAAATTTTTAAAGATATATATATATATATATATATATATATATATATATATATATATATATATATATATATATATATATATATATATATCTATATATCATGCTGTTTACAGTAAGAAAAAGACACCGAGAGCCCAACAGAGGTGCTATATGTGCTACCTGAGAGCTACTGTTTTGTCCCCTGTTTTATTGCCTGATGAAGCGGGCTTGGTCCTGCGAAACGCATTGCATCTATTGGGGTACTAATAAAGTGTTTGTTTGTCAGACAAGTAGTCTAGTCTGCTTTCGGAGTTAAGTCCACCACTGCCTCCCCAGCATATTTTAAAACTTTTAATTGTTGTTTTTATTCTGCTGGCGCCTCTGTTCATCAGTCATGCTGTTTACAGTGGATGATGAATTTGATTTAGCTTTAAGAAAAGCTTTTAAGAAATTTCAATATTTGGGTCCTATCTCAGCTACCATTGCTGTAGAAAGAGAATCTGAATTAAATAGCTGCGTTGACAAAATTCGCAGGCAGATCAAAACTAAGAATATCAAAGCTAAAATTTCTGCTAAAAAAATGTTGAAATGCAGGGAGGAGACTTAAAGCAGAATATAACCCTGCATTTCAACTTTGCTCTAAAATATTATTTGCAGCATATTATATGCAAAAAGCATTTTTTTTTACTAGACCAGCATTGGAAGGGTTAAACACAGAGGTTTAAAGGTCCTGGAGAGATATGCAGAAGTTCAGATAGATACATTCTATTTAGTTACATGTATCTATTGATAAACAGTTACACACTCTTTGGCTGTCGTCCAAGCTCCTTCTCAGTGAGAGAGATGAGTCACATTCAACACTTAGATACATTATGTAAACAAAATGTATCTATTTCAGATGCGTCTGCAGAAATCTAAAGGAACTTTAAAGCCCTGTGTAACCCTTCCAATGCTGGTCTAGTAAAAAAATAAAATGCTGGTTGCATATAATATACTGTAAATAATGTTTTAGAGCAAAGTTGAAATGCAGGGTTATATTCCGCTTTAAGGTCTCTTTTTCAAAACCAGCTGATGCTGCCCCCTGCAGGAATGAGAAGCAGGTATACCAGAAATCTCCAATGGTTTGTTATTATTGTAATAGGCCTGGACACACCAAGTGGAAGTGTTATAGGTTTTTGAGAGATGTACAGATGAGGAAGAATTTGGGAAAAGAGAATGAATTGGTCAATTCTGAATCCAAACCTTCTGCACCAGGTGCAGAGGAAGAAGTTCATGCTTCTTAACCATATGCACCTCTGATCAAACAGTTACATGAAATCAAGATCAGCTATGATGGTAATGATGAAACTTAAAGGTTTGAATCAGTGGGGTTGTTAAAAACTCCATGACTAGCTGAGGTTAAACCAATCAGGAGCTTGGAATTTGTAACACCTTTGTTTTTAGACAATTGCGGAAGACCATTTGTAAAAGGCATTTTACAGGGAGGAATTTTAATTTTTGCTAGACACAGGCGCTCAGATCAGTGTCACAACAAAAGATTTGCCATTGCAGCTTGAGGCGGAAACATGTGCGGTTGTGGGTTTTGACAGGAAACAGAGCTACTTGGTGCAAAAATGTCTTTTTGAAATTCCAGATTATTTGCAGACTGAAATTGATATTTGGCATTACAAAGGGGCAGAGTGTATAATTGGGTCAGTTGAGATGACGAGAAGAGGCTGGGTCCTTGATCTGGGCAATGCAGTGATTTGGAAAGACTCTATAAATCGTAAACCAGTGTTGATAGACCCTAACGATTTCCATTAAGTGGGTAGCATTTGCATGACCAGTCACAATCACCTGTCGTAAATGGCCCGAGGTTGATGACAATCCAAGTTTGACAGCTGTCATACAAAAGTATCCTCAGCTATGGGCTCAGTTTCGAAGTGAAGTGGGGACTATGAAAGATGTTGTAGTCAACATTGAGGGCAAAGACCCTCCTCCACAAAACCAATACAAGCTGCTGCCAGATGCGATTGATCCGATTGGGAAATTAATCAAAGATTTATTAGATCAAGGTGTAATAAAGGCAAATTCTGTATGTAATTCGCCAATCTGGAGTGTAGTCAAGCGCGATCCAACTTATAGTTTTCTGTTGGACCTTCGTATGATTAATATACTCCAAATATTACACCGATAGTTTCCAGTACCCCAGATGTCATGTCAAAATTATCAGCTAATGTCATATTTTTCAAGTCTGGATATAGCTAATGGATACTTCTCACTGGCGGGGAGTTGTCAATACAAATTCGCGTTTAGTTACAATAAAGAACAATTTGTATTTACGCGTTTGCCCCAGGGTTTTCATTCTTCAAGTTCAATTTTTTGTCAAGCTATGACAAAGGTGTTATCAAAATTCTCGAGACCAGATTGTATTGTTTATATTGATGACATTTTGCTTTTCACTGAAACAGAGTGAGCATTTGCAATTGCTAGATGAATTGTTCATGATTTTGTCAGAAGCAAGTCTGAAATTAAATACTAACAAAGTAAAACTTTTGAAAACTGAAGTGGAATTCTTGGGAGTGAAAATAGCCCATGGTGTAAGACAGCCATTGCAGGAAAGGGTTAAAGCTGTCATGTCCCTTCCCATTCCAACCAATCACAAAGCACTGAGACAATTCCTTGGTCTTGTAAATTACTCGCGAGAATTCATAGGCTGTAACGATTGGTGTCAGCACACAGAGAGAATCTGATTATTGATGAGCTGCAGAATCATCAATACAGATGTATTATTGGTGATTCTGCAGATCATCCATAATCAAGTATACAAGTATGACTAACCTCTGGACACCTAATGAAGTGTAAGCGTTTGGTGTAACTGTAGGCTATCTCTTGTGAGGCGGGAGACACAGGCACCTCGGCCAGGAACCACCTGAGGGGCAGGTGTCCCATGGCGATGCAGGGACTATCTCCTTGAGAGAGGGAATAGAGAGAACCTGGCAACCAGTGATACTTGGTGATCAGTTAATAGACTGTACTGCAGCCAGGGGACTCCAGAGGAGTAGAGGCCACTGGCTGCTTAGCAGGCCGGATTCTCTGAGGAGCAGTAGTCCTAATAGCTAACTGACACTTGGTGGAATAGTGTCACAGCTTAGTACAGATAGACTGAGCACTCAAGGGATGAGTGACAGTCTGGAGGGTCGGGTAGGCTAGGTCGGCAACACACGAGCAGATAAGGTACAGAGACCGAAGGCTGATTCGGTAACCGGGTACAGGCAGGGTTTGGCAACAGGTAGGCAGATATGTAGAGGTACCGAATCAGAAAGCAAGAGAGAGGTCGACAGAGCAAATGGTCATAACAGATATAAAACACAGTCCTAGTCTAAGGTGTGAGGTCCTTGGTCTCGACACCCAGGAACTAGTCTAGAGAAGAACTCGGCAATGACACAGTAATCCTAAGCTTGGGTGTAAGGTCCTTGGTCTCAGCACCCCAGAACTGGTCTAAAGTATAACACAGCAGTAATCTGGCAAAGTGTGAATTCCCAGGTCCACCTGGTCCTAACACATTGTGGGAGCTGACTGAGGTCTGAGTGCTCACACGTAAGTATTCGCAATGGCAGACAACCCGAGACTGACCAGCAAGATCTATATATACTGCAGGGCTCCTCCGCGCCGCCCTGCGCCACTCAATCAGTAACCGTGCTGGGATCAGCTAATCGATCTGATCAGCTGATCCCTCTCCTCCTGGCATAAAGGGCTTGCCTTCTAGCGCGCGTGTGTAGCACTCCATCTGTGTGCACTAAAAGGCCCAGGCAAACCAGACGCATGCTGCTGTGTGGAAACCGCCGATCTGAACGCGGAGACAGCCGCCCCGCCGCCAGACCGCACGGCGGCATTTCCACAATCCATTACAAAGGCTTTGCTGAAAAAGCAGCACTCTTGTATGAATTATTGCAAGGAGAAAGTAAAGATTGTTTTGGGCCATGGGAAGATCGACATATGCGGGCATTTGAAAATTTGAAAAAGGCTTTGCAAAATGCACCAGCATTAGTAACAATTGATAGATCACCAGAAGCTAGTTTTGCTATTCATGTGCATGTTTCAGATGTGTCCATTTCAGTGGTTCTTTTGCAAAAACAAAGTGGAAATTGGAGAATATTGGGATATTTCTCTAGACTGTTGACACCTGTAGAAAAAGGATTTGATGTTTGTGTCAGACATTTGCTGGGAGTTTATTATGCAGTGAAAACTGAGCATATTGTGGGATTTAATAACATCATTTTGCAGATTCCCCATTCTACTTTGAAACTTTTGCTAGAAAGGAATTTGCCAGGCGTGACTAACCAAAGATTCAGTCAGTGGTTATTAGCTTTGTCGTCAAAACAAATCCAGGTAGATCACAATGCTAAGTACATTCTAACTCAACTTGTGGATTACCAAGGGCAAGAACATTCGTGTCCTTGTGAGAGTTCGGAAACGTTTGCCCCTCTCCTCCGGCGGTAAGGCCAAAAGTTTGACGAACCAGTGTTTGTAGATGGTTCTAGATATCAAGTTGATGGAAAATATTGTACAGGCTATGTGATCTGGTATCCTAAAAGAGGTTATGCGATCCAGCATAAATTACCTGGTCATTACTCAGCACAAAGAGCATAATTACAAGCTGTCAAAACAGTGTTGGAATTGGATGAAAAGGAGAATAAAAATCCTTTAGTGATTTACACTGATTGTTCTTGGTTGACACGTTCATTGCTAGACTATTTGCCAATTTGGAAGAGAAGAGGTTTTGTAGATTAATCTAACAAGGCTCTTGTGTATGACCTGTTACAATCGATTATTGAGATTGCAGAAAGAAATCCTTGAGCTTACGTGATTGTAAATGTTCCCGCTCACAGAAAAGATGATAGTGAGTTGTCTGAAGGTAATAATTTGGCAGATATGTTGGCCAAAGAAGCAGCAATGAGAGGTGAAGAGAGAGCACAGGAAAAGTCTAACTTGACCGTTGCAGCTGCAAGGAAAGATGTCACAAATGTATCTTTTGCAGCAGAGCAGGCTAAAGATCCTTCTTTAGTAGCTCAAATGACAGATCCTAAATCGCCTTTTGTTTGCAAGGATCAAATGTTTTACGAACTGAGAGGAATTCTGTATCCAGTAATTCCTAAACATTTTGCAAGTGGAATTAGTTAAATTCAATCATAATAGTTTGTGACATTTGAGCCAGGAAAAGTTAGAAGTTTTGAAAGAGAAGTTCTATTGGGAGAAAGGGGAAGAAACCGTGCAAAATGTAGTTCAATCATGTTTGATTTGTGCACAGATAAATCCCAGGCCAAAAGGACAGAAACCACCTTTACAGAGAACTCCACCTGCAGATGGTCCTTGGTCTACATTAAAAAATGATTTTATAGGTCCATTGCCTATGGGTAAACAAGGTTTAAGATATGCGTTAGTTGTGGTTGTTTTTTCAAAATGGGTAGAAGTTATTCCCTTGAGAAAAGATGGTGCATTGAGTACTGCTAGGGCTCTAGTCAGTCATGTATTTGCAGTTCATATAAGTTGCGCTTCTTGATGTTAACATGTATTGCTCAATACAAGCCCCCCTTCATACAGTCACTCACCGGATGTTGGGGTCTTAACAGACCACACCGCACTTTTGGGGTGTATGGCCCCCCGTCACCAATCGACATCCACATTAATACTTTTATCATTATGAATTATTCAAAAAACAATTCAAATCAATCTCTATATTTAAACCTGATGGTTCCAATTGCTTTTTAAATAATTCATAATGGGCAAGTATTAATGTGGATGGGTGGGACTGTGGAGGGGAATGCAGATCTTTGCCCTTAATATGTGAAATACCTGGTTTGTGGTGTGAGTGGGATGTGATACTTGGGGGTGCAGGCTAGTTCCACCATTCTACCAACAGCTTTGGAGGTTATGCCAAGCCCGGGGTGGGAATTTAATCCCATATGTGCTGGTATTAACAGCAGGGGAAGGATATATGGGTAAGTATCTTACAACCGGGAACTGAAAGGCACTGGAAAAACTAGCTTTCAGTTGTCTGAGTGTGTTTTAGCTAATGAGGGCCTTCCCCTTTTAGAGGTTCCCTCCAGAAGCAGTGAACTATAGTCACATAAGAAGCTTTGTACGTTATGACATTTGTAGTATTCGACCTCTTTAAGGCAATTTTGCCTTGTTGTCAAGTGTGTGAATTCTGAATAAAGTTTTAGATTGCTATTGAAAGAGGGAAAAAAATTGCATTTAAGAATGAAGCATTTGTTAAATGAATTATATGACAATCAGTAGTTATGTATAAATTCGCTGTAATCCTGCAACTATCTTTGATTATATCTGTATTTTTAACGTTTGCAATTGCGAGGGAGGAGCTCACTCCCCGCTGGCAGCTCTGGCGCGACTAGAAGATAAAATGGGCACACATGTCACTCTGTGTAGACCCTGATGAGTTGCTAGGCAACGAAACGTGTAGGGCGGAGCCACAGAGTGACGTCACAAGCAGAGCGCAGCTCGCCGAACGGCTTGGTGTCTCTGGTGACTTTTAATACTTTTTTTTAACAATTAACGTTTTGCTAGCAGTTAGAAAGACGGGGAGAGGGATTAGTGGCCACAAGGGAATCAGCTCCTCCTTAACCGCTCTGTATACTAACTGCTAAAAGACTTTTATGAAAACCTTTTTTTATGGAATAAAATTGGTATCACTATTGGAAGCTGGTCTTCCTGTGTGTTTTTTCCACAACATAGCAAGCCTCTGGCAGACAACCTGGGTCCTTGGAAAGGCGACCCCCACATTCCAAATTCGGCCATCCACATTGGAGGGAGAAAGCCTGATCGATTGGTGACGGGGGGCCATACACCCCGAAAGTGCAGTGTGGTATGTTAAGGCCCCAACATCCGGTGAGTGACTGTATGAAGGGGGCTTGTATTGAGCAATACTGTAATGATTGTGGAATTCTCTCCGTGATCAGCGCACAATGTGCGCTGACACTGCGGAAATCCTCCACAAGCGTATAATTTGCGGGAACCCAGCAAAAGGTGCAAAGCACCTGTAGAGGGAAATTCCTGTTGACAGGGGGAGCTGTGGAGTGCAAAGGAACGGCTCCTCTGCCCTGCCACACGCCAGACAGGAATTGTACGAGGGAAAAAACGCAGGGCAAGATAGCCCTGAAAGAGAGAGATCAAAGCGACAGAGGGAATGTGTTCACCAAACTAGCCGCCACCCTGCGACGATAAACACACAACCAGGAAAACAAAGTGAGAAGGCAAGCGCCAAAGATGGCGCTTACTAACAGAGACACAAGACCGAATAAGCACAGATGAGGAATGTATGTATGTCCACCAATCTAGCTGCCAACCTGCGACGGTGGACACACAACAGAAGAAACCAAGTGAGAACGCAATCGCAAGTGAAGCGATTGCGGAAGAGAATGAGCACATGGATAGATTGTATGTGTGTGCACCAAACTAGTCGCCAACCCGCGACGGTGCATACACAACAGCACATATGAAGTAGGAATGCAATCGCGAGAGAGGCGATTGCCAGAGGTGACACAAGGCTACAGCAAGGCAGAGCACGAGAGTAGCAAAGGCACAGCAAAACCTACAATGAGAAGATAAGGAAAATAACAAACGCTAGCTAAACGCGAACACCGCACTAATTCGCAACAGTGCACGTGTTTATGCGCAGTCTCCGTGTGATAAGCACAACAGACGAGCATGCCTAACTAACCACCGACAGACAAACGTAAAACAGAGGACGTGAGCGCTTGCTTAACGGTTACCTCACCGAGCCTCCAGCAAGCGTTCGTAGCAGACAACACAGACACACGAAAACAGGAACAAGTGAGAGATGGGATCCACAGCACTAGCGAAAGAGGCTAGTGTGATCCAGGAAGACAGATCAGAAGGGGCTACCAGAAACAACCGCTGTTCAGGTTAGCACCCGGACACACCGAACGATTTCCTGTCGACCACCGCTGGGACAGGACAATCGCAACAGACAACAAACAAAACAGATAAGCAATCCTAACTGCACTAGGGAAACCTGCCTAGTGCAGTCCCAGGAATTACTCTAAGCTAATCTTCAACAAAGAGCAAGGCTGACACTCCAGGCGAGTGTTACACAGGAACTAACCCTTATGACCAGCAAAGGACTCTGGGAAACATAGCTCTTTATACTGCCAGTCATCAAAGGAGGCAGGTAAGGGATTTGCGTAACGAGTGTATGCAAATTCCTCAGCAGCAGAACAGACCAGAAACTTGTAATGGAAAAACAGGTCTCTCTTGCAGAGACCTGCAGCCCACAGACTAGAGGAATGTCAAACAGCTGTCTGCCAGTGCATCCAGCTGAGCGGATCATTACAAATACATGTTAACATCAAGAAGCGCAACTTGTATGAACTGTGTTTTATTGAAACCACTTGCTATAACCCAGAGTCGAGTTGCAGCACTTGGACTATACGACTGGTGCGCACAGGGTTACATATTGTTTTCTGTGAACTGATTTTAACTAATCATTGGTGAAATAGAGGCGAGCGCAGTGTTTATAATTATATTTCTCAGTCATGTATTTGCAACATTGGTTATTCCACAAAACTTATCTAGTGGTAGAGGAACACATTTTACAGGAAAAGTAATGCAAGCAATGTGTAATATTATGGGAATTAAGCAGCAATTCCATGTGCCTTATCACCCACAGTCAGCAGGCATTGTGGAAAGGATTAATAGGACAATCAAAGAATTGCTAAAATGCTAATGGAGAAAGGAAATACTTGGGTAGATAAAGTGTAGAGCAGTGTTTCTCAACATTTTATTGGTATGTACCCCTTTTAAAACCCTGTACTCACCAAGTACCCCCTAGCATAGTAAACATTATCACAAGTACCCCTTGACATATATATATTCAATTATAGTACATGATAATTTTTACCAAACAATTTCCAAGCCTTAACTATTGCTTTTAATTATGTAAAATACTATTTTGGTGTTGTTTATATAAGATTTATCATTTTTTAAAACTCAAAATTTGTTATTCTTGGTTAAGTACATTAAGCCCGAGTACCCCCTGGAACCATCAGAAGTACCCCCTGGGGTACGCGTACCGCATGTTGAGAAACTAGGGTGTAGAGAAACCGAGAGCCCAATATAGTGTAGTATGTTAAGCATAAATGAAGTAAAGGTTATCGTGAGAAAATTATACTCACAAACATGGGTTACCACACAGGCAACCACTGTATAGGCAGGTGAGGAGATTAGACCTGTCCTCACTCAGGGATAAGAAGTCGCTCTCTGTAGATGCGAAAGGGGGTAGATCACCCCTCCACCAGGGGTGGACACGGTATAGCAGTAGGAGAACAGAGGCGCCAGCAGGATAAAAGTGGATAAAAACTTTAAAATTTGCTGGGAGGAAGTGGTGGACTTACCTCCATAAAGCAGACACGAAAGACTGTCTGTCTGAATAGTAGTCACATTTATTAATTAGTACCCCAAAACAGTGCAACGCGTTTCGCAGGCCCAGCCGGCTTCATCAGGCAATAAAAATGGGGACAAGACAGAATTTCAGCAATAGCAGGTGTAGCGCCTCAGTAGATGCCATTCCTTTTTGTTTTGATGGGTATCAGAAGCACTCCTAATGCAACTACTAAATACACTCCTTTTGAGTTGACAGGAAGGAAAATGCCACTTGTATTTCCTCAGGAACCAAGATTGTCTACTCCACAGAGAGAGGCTATAGAAAAAAACTAAATGGTTACAGTTGTTGCAGGAAAATTTGAATACAATTTTGCCACATGCTGCATCTCATATGCAGAAAAAGGTGCCGCCTCATAATTCAAAATTTGTAAAAGGGGCATTAGTGATGGTCAAAATGTTTAAAAAAAACAGTACCATGGCATAGTAATTGGGAAGGTCCTTTTGAAATTGATACATTGGGCCAAGTGATGATTAAAATTGAGACCTCAAATCTCTGCTAAAAAATGTTCGTAGGCAGCAAAAAAATGTGGGTTCATGTAGATCAATGCAAATTATATGTTCCAAAATAATGATGCTGCATTTGTTTGACAGGTATCATGTCTGGGCATAAATCCAAATGGAAGATTGATCCAAAGAATGGATTAAAGGGGGATGCCATGAGAGACAAAGCAACAAACCGAAAAGGATTGAATAACGTTTCCTGATTTATTTTTTCTGTGACTTTGATTACTTCAGTGATCCAGTGTTTAACAATGACTGTGCAAGCTGAAGAAACAAACTTAGAAATAGTTTGAAAAAATCAATAAGTACTTTAGGAAAAACTTCAGTGAAATCGGCTGCAGGAAATTTATTACATCCTATATTCATTTTGTTTATAGTAGTAGTATTTTGTATTATGTCAATTAATTTTAGCATTTAGAATTAGGAAATTTTATAGATCAAAATAGAAATTAGTAAAGCAGAATTATATATCAAAACTATGATTTAAAGGAAATTAGTAAATTTGATTAATGTGGACAAAGATTCTGGAGAAAGAGGAGCTTTGACAAATCTTCATAAACCAGTATGAATGGACACATATGTGATGAGAATGTGATTATGAATGTGCCATTTGGAAATATTAGAAAAGGTGAACTAGGGATTTGTAGAGATAGGTCTTGCTTTTATAAAGAACAGGAATCTTTGTCCATCATTTCTCTCTCTTAATGTGAACCGAGCATCATTTTTAACACCCAGGGCAGCTCTATAGCAAATTAAAAATGCATTCTAAAAAAGTGGTTTATTATTAAAAAAAACTTTCACTTTAACTTTTTTTTTCTTTTTCTTACACATCTAAAGGTTAAAATAGCCACTTTGTCTGTCCGTAAAGGACCTGTGGTTGCTGAGCAGGAGATGGTGGAAGGCAGATAACAAATAACCTCATTAGACTTAACTGACCACAAACAAACCCCCGTTGTACTTCAAACAGAAAACATCAGTTACAGTTGAATTTCACACTGGATAATGCCAGTTGTAAAATAGCAGGGGGTAGAGCTTCTGAACAATGGCAGCCCTTTCAGCTATTTGAAGTCAGGAGCTGCTTAGTTCCCTTTAAAAGTTACTTGGTGGGAGAGGTGATTGATTTAACCTCCCTGCCCCCCCACAGAAACTTAAGCCAGCTTCCCCTACAAGGTAGCGAGCCATCTGGTTTCTATGATTGAGGGTTGGTGGGGAAAATTCCTTAGCCAGAACAGGACAAAGGAGCTATTGGAATGCTCTTTCAAAACACTGTATAGGAGGTATATAGGAGTTCTAACAGGACTGTATCTGGAAGAAATCTATAGCATCTTTAGATTAGTGAAATACATGTGAGAATATATATATGTATATTGAGTTTATAGATTTTGATATTGAGTAAATTGGTTAGTAGATAAGTTTAAAATATGTTAGCAGATAGAAGTTAGTATCATTTGAATTAACCAATCAGAAGGCAGCTTGGAACCTGAGACGTCAGGGGCTGAGTTGTTGTTTAAATGAAGGAAGAGGGGGGTTGAGGCACACACGTTGCAGATTCACTCACTTGCTGAGACTTATGGACACACACATTTGGGTTCTCATATTATATATAATTTAAGACAAAGAAACTTAATTTTATTTCATTTGAAATCTTTTGTAACTATTTTTATTTTACTATGAAGAATTGTACTATGGACTCTGTATTATAATAAATCTCATTTAAAAGGTTACTTTTTCTCAACGCCTTTTTGTCTTGACAAGACATTTACTGAAAATATTATTCATAAAAGCTTTTATTATATAACAATTAGATTATTTTCTGTAGAGAATCGTCATTATCTCTGGTGCATGGGCTTCTGTTTATCTCCTGCTGAGTAGAACAATGCCTAATTGCTCGGCAGATCATAAGATAAATACATTTCCAACATGTTAAACTTTATCTGTCTTATGATCTATCTGGCAGGTAAATCTAATGCTGGGCATAGACGGTTCGTTTTAATATTATCAATCGAGCCGCTGATGGCTCGATCGATAATAATCAACCTGTTCGATCACTGCGGCCGGTCGATACCGTGCTCAATCCCCACGGGCGGACAATGGTAGAAACGAAACACTGATAAGGAAGTGCCCGCGGGGACGAGCAGGGATCGATCCGCATGCACGGACGAGCGGTGACGCGCCGGCATTGAGCCGCTGGCTCGATACAGGCGCATAAACGAACCGTCTATGCCCAGCATAACATAAAATTGTATGGTGTAAACCCAGCATAACAGAAAACCTAATAGAAAATTGTGTGGTGTGTACTAGGCATTAGAGATAGGAGAGGTGTCTAGAAACAGCATTCCTCATTCTAGAGACAGAGAAGCACTGAGATCTGCAAACTATCACATACTTCCTGATGCCTGAGATTGAATCCACTGGCCTTATTTGTAGATTAATCAATATTGACGCTCTGCAACAACTCAAGGTGAGTTGCTTATGTAGGGGGTTAAAGGGGAACTTTAGCCTAAACATACTGTTATGAAGTTACATTAGTTATGTTAATTAGAATTGATAGGTAATATAATCTTTTACCCACCCTGTTTTAAAAGAACAGGCAAAGGTTTGTGATTCATGGGGGCTGCCATCTTTGTCATGGGGGCAGCCATTTTTTTTGGTTGAAAGGAGGTGACGGAGCATGAGACACAGTTCCAACTATCCTGTGTCCTGATAACCCCTCCCAGCTGCACACACTAGGCTTCAAATGTCAAAATCAAAATGTTAAAAAACAAAAATTTACACCCAAACAGCAGAACGAGAACATCAGAAATCCCATCATGCTTTGCACAGCATATGGGCAAAACTGCCCAGGCAGTGATCTTCTGTGCAGCTAAAAATGAGGCTTGTATAAAATAAAGTTCTGATGCTGTGAAACTGCTAAAGAAACACCAGGCCTTTTCAGTGCTGCTGAGTCGAAATTTTTTTTTTCTTTTTTGTCTGGAGGTTCACCTTAAAGTGAATCTAGGATGAGGGATATGGAGGCTGCCATATTTATTTCCTTTTAAACGATACCTGTTGCCTGGCAGCCCTGCTAATCTATTTGGCTGCAATGGTGACTGACGCCAGAAAAAAGCATGCAGCTAATCTCGTCAGATCTGACATGTCCGAAACAGCTGATCTGCTGCATGCTTGTTCAGGGTCTCTGGCTGAAAGCATTAGGGCTGGTGCACACCAAGAGCGCTTTTGAGTGCTTTTAAAAATGCTAACGCTTGGCTAATGTATTTGACTGGGATGGATCACACCAGAGCGATGTGATTTTTCTCCCAAACTCAAATGCGGGTCCTGCAGCATTTCTGCGCTTTTCTGAGGCAACTCAGCTTAAGTATGGGAAAGTGGAAAATTGCTCTGAAAAGTGCTAGATCAGAGAGAGATTTTTTTCCCACAATCCTTCAGGGCAAAGGTGAGACGTAGCTCCTCCCAGGAACAGGAACAGACAGCACTTCCCCTATAAAAAGTCACATGGTTAGTCCACCCTCAGTGCTGTTTGTTCCTGCGTCCAGGCAGGTCGGCATCTCCTCTCTGGGTGAAGCCTGTGTGCTGGGCTGCAGGTGGATCCTTCTGGGTGGCTGAGACTGTGGTACTGAGGCAGTCTGGCCGTGCGCCCCAGGCTGGATCTTTACTGGGGTTTGCCTACCTTTCTCTCCCGCTGCCAGGGAGAGCAAGTGTGGAAGGCGTGGGTTCCCCTTGGCGGCCTTGCGGCAGAGGAGCAGGACGGAGGTAAGCCAGCGGCCATGTGCAGCGCATTGCGGCCATTAGGATGCTTGGCCGCGTCCGGATGCGTAATTTCCGGCGGGTATGCCGGATGTAGCAATTTGTAGAGCTGGTTCATTACTCCTTCTGAACCTCCAGTCCGCCCCTCATCCAATTGCGGCAGGCCGGATATGTTTTAAAGGGGAGGCGGCGCAGGCCTGTTTGCACTGTTGCTCAGAGGGAGTTTGGTCCTGCGCTGGACATGAAAGTTTGGAGACATGTCAGACGCTGAGAGGATTGAGAGCAACCAGGCCGCCCAGAAGGTGAGATAATGGCTTCTCTTTCTGGGCTAAATGTGCTAAAGCTGTACAGAGTTACATGCCTTGTTGGTTTTGTTTGTTGCAGGCCAAAACTGAGGCTGCTGCTAAATCTGCTGAGGCTGCTGCTGCAGATAAGCATAGGCTCCCTCCTAATTATAAGAGATGCCCTTTGTGCAATTTTAAGCTAATGTTGCCCTATGCAAAGACTCTGTCAGTTGTGCATAGAGGGTTATGAGGGAGGAGCCGGGTCACTCTGTTCAGAATACATTGAGATCCAGATTAATGCTTCATTGGAATCAATTAAGTCCTCATTATTGAATGCTAATCCATCTACTTCTCAGGTTGCTGTATCTGGAGTATCTGTGACTGAGGTTGATGTTAGTCAGGCTGAGTTTGCAGCTAGTTCTGAGGATTCAGACATTAAAGAAATAAAATCTGAGTCTGTTCCAAAGTTTAAATTCCGTATTCAACCTCTCTGGAAACTTGATAGCCTGTGATTGCCCTCACTCCACCCTGTGAGTAATCCTTTATACATTATCCAAGGCATATGCACCAAGTGACTATTTTCCACATTTATGTTATCATTTATCTTCTAAAACAATGAACTTTACTTAAAATAAATCTATGATCCAACTCTGTGTAGGAATGAAAGGATTTTGCACAGGTCCCCTTTGATCCCAGCAGGACTCCAGAAGTACAAGCTATCTGAACAAGTCTATTGTCTCTAATGTCAACATACAAATACTCATCAAAGGACCTTTTCTCTGCCTGCCCTCCCAAGAATCAATTACAAATGAACACCTCTCTGGCTCTCCTCTTAAAATCCTTTGGGATACTCAGGAAATGCAGAAGGGGGCGGAGAGGTAGTGGATCCAAGTATAAAAAACATATTTGCCCTCAGAAAAGCTTAATCACAGCTACACTCTGCAATGCCAGATCGATAAATAATAAGACTGCAACTATACATGACCTAATAGAGCTCTCTGATTTGACCTTTTTGACAGAGACCTGGCTTGGGAAGCATGCAGGCCCAACTCTTGAAGCAACCGTGCCGGCCAATTATTCAATCTTGCACTGTGAGAGACAAGTCGGCAAGGGTGGGGGGGTTGCCCTATGCTTCAGATCCTCCTTGAACATAAGGCCCCTGCCCATAGGCCCCACTGAAACCTTTGAAAGTATTGCAGCTCAACTGTCAGCAGAAGTAAACATCAACATATTGCTCATATACCGCCCCCCAAAAAATGGTCCAGCCTTTCTTAAGGAAATATCTGAACTCTTATCCTGCGTAACAGTGGAACACCCTAGATGGATCATCCTGGGAGACTTCAATGCATGGGTGGATGATCACGACTCCCAGCTAGGAAGTGAACTACTTCTCATAATGAATGAACTGGGTTTCTCTCAGGCTATCAACCTCCCCACCCATACGAAAGGGCACACCCTGGATCTTATATTTCATTCCGGACTTTTAATATCACACATGGATATAAACCCAGTGGTATGGTCAGACCACCACACCATCCACTTCTCTCTGACAGCACCAGCGATAAAACACAGAGGGAAAGAACTCATAAAATACCGTTCACTGAAAGATGTCTCACCCCAGCACGTTCAGAATATCCTCAACTTCGACGCATTAACCAATCATTGTGCAGACCCAGACTCCATGGTCCTGATATACAACCATGCAGTGTCATCTGCCTATGACGCCCTCGCTCCAGTTCGCATCAAACTATCTACACCACTTCACCATGCACGGTGGTTTGACAGCTCACTAAAGGACCTAAAGAAAGAAGTGCGCAGACTAGAAAGGAAGTGGCGAAAATCTCAGAATTCAAAAGATAAACACACCCTTGTCTCTCACCGGGAAAGCTACCAAAATGCGATCACCAAGAAAAAATCCTCCTACCTATCACAGGAGATCGCAAAGGCCGCCAACAGACCAGCCCAAATATTCCGCACAGTTGATAGACTATGTAATCCATCCTGTCTAAAACCCACTATAACTCCCTCAAAGGAGCTATGTGAGAAATTTGCCTGCTACTTTGCTGACAAAGTATCTTCTATTCGGTCTCTCATTCAGTCCACAGCACCCAAGACTCATGCAACTAATGGAAATAGCTGCAAAAACAACCTAACACCGTGGACTGATTTCAAAAGTATTAGTGAGGAAGAGATCTCAGACATCCTCTGTCGTCTCCGCCAGACAACCTGCGACTAGTGTTGGGCGAACATCTAGATGTTCGGGCCGAACAGGCCGAACATGGCCGCGATGTTCGGGTGTTCGACCCGAACTCCGAACATAATGGAAGTCAATGGGGACCCGAACTTTTGTGCTTTGTAAAGCCTCCTTACATGCTACATACCCCAAATTTACAGGGTATGTGCACCTTGGGAGTGGGTACAAGAGGAAAAAAAAATTTAGCAAAAAGAGCTTATAGTTTTTGAGAAAATCGATTTTCAAGTTTCAAAGGGAAAACTGTCTTTTAAATGCGGGAAATGTCTGTTTTCTTTGCACAGGTAACATGCTTTTTGTCGGCATGCAGTCATAAATGTAATACATATAAGAGGTTCCAGGAAAAGGGACCGGTAACGCTAACCCAGCAGTAGCACACGTGATGGAACAGGAGGAGGGTGGCGCAGGAGGAGAAGGCCACGCTTTGAGACACAACAACCCAGGCCTTGCATGAGGACAAGAAGCGTGCGGATAGCAATTTGCATTTTGTCGCCATGCAGTCATAAATGTAATACAGATGAGAGGTTCAATAAACAGGGACCGGAAACGCTAACCCATCACAGATGTTCATTGTTCATGTTACTTGGTTGGGGTCCGGGAGTGTTGCGTAGTCGTTTCCAATCCAGGATTGATTCATTTTAATTTGAGTCAGACGGTCTGCATTTTCTGTGGAAAGGCGGATACGCCGCCGATCTGTGACGATGCCTCCGGCAGCACTGAAACAGCGTTCCGACATAACGCTGGCTGCCGGGCAAGCCAGCACCTCTATTGCGTACATTGCCAGTTTGTGCCAGGTGTCTAGCTTCGATACCCAATAGTTGAAGGGTGCAGATGGATTGTTCAACACAGCTACGCCATCTGACATGTAGTCCTTGACCATCTTCTCCAGGCGATCGGTGTTGGAGGTGGATCTGCACGCTTGCTGTTCTGTGTGCTGCTGCATGGGTGTCAGAAAATTTTCCCACTCCAAGGACACTGCAGATACCATTTCCTTTTGGGCACTAGCTGCGGCTTGTGGTGTTTGCTGCCCTCCTGGTCGTCCTGGGTTTGCGGAAGTCAGTCTGTCGGCGTACAACTGGCTAGAGGAGGGGGAGGATGTCAATCTCCTCTCTAAAGTCTCCACAAGGGCCTGCTGGTATTCTTCCATTTTGACCTGTCTGGCTCTTTCTTCAAGCAGTTTTGGAACATTGTGTTTGTACCGTGGATCCAGAAGGGTATAAACCCAGTAATTGGTGTTGTCCAGAATGCGCACAATGCGTGGGTCGCGTTCAATGCAGTCCTAGGCTGAAGAGGTCATAGCCTAGGGTCACAAAACCTGTTTATTTGGGCAATTTCAATGGTGGCGAGTCTGACGTACATAAATCGCAGCAATGGCCGTTTGCAACGTCTGAATCTCACGAAATGTCTCATGCAGGTAGAAGACATATTGTTAGACTTGGGCTCCAAAGATGGGTTCCCTACATCTCTGCAAACCAGAGTTACAGGGCTCCAAATTTGGTAAAATCCCCCATAGGCTTTCATTGGGCCTCCTATTTACAGTTCCAAAATCTCACATCTTTTCAAAGGGCAATTACTCAGCAGTGGCAAATTTTCTAGCATTGTAGGGACCCTTAGGGGGAACATGACTGGTGAGTTTCGGGCCCCTAGGCCAAAGAGGTCATAGCCTAGGGTCACAAAAACCTGTTTATTTGGGCTATTTCAATGGTAGTGATGGTGACGTACATAAATCGCAGCAATGACCGTTAGCAAAGTCTGAATCTCACGAAATGTCTCATGCAGGTAGAAGACATATTGTTAGACTTGGATTCCAAAGATGGGGTCCCTACATCTCTGCAAACCAGAGTTACAGGGGTCCAAAATTGGTAAAATCCCCAAGTCTAACAATATGTCTTCTACCTGCATAAGACATTTCGTGAGATTCAGACGTTGCTAACGGCCATTGCTGCGATTTATGTACGTCAGACTCGCCACCATTGAAATTGCACAGGTTTTGTGACCCTAGGCTATGACCTCTTCGGCCTAGGACTGCATTGAACGCGACCCACGCATTGTGCGCATTCTGGACAACACCAATTACTGGGTTTATACCCTTCTGGATCCACGGTACAAACACAATGTTCCAAAACTGCTTGAAGAAAGAGCCAGACAGGTCAAAATGGAAGAATACCAGCAGGCCCTTGTGGAGACTTTAGAGAGGAGATTGACATCCTCCCCCTCCTCTAGCCAGTTGTACGCTGACAGACTGACTTCCGCAAACCCAGGACGACCAGGAGGGCAGCAAACACAAGCCGCAGCTAGTGCCCAAAAGGGAATGGTATCGGCAGTGTCCTTGGAGTGGGAAAATTTTCTGACACCCATGCAGCAGCACACAGAACAGCAAGCGTGCAGATCCACCTCCAACACCGATCGCCTGGAGAAGATGGTCAAGGACTACATGTCAGATGGCGTAGCTGTGTTGAACAATCCATCTGCACCCTTCAACTATTGGGTATCGAAGCTAGACACCTGGCACAAACTGGCAATGTACGCAATAGAGGTGCTGGCTTGCCCGGCAGCCAGCGTTATGTCGGAACGCTGTTTCAGTGCTGCCGGAGGCATCGTCACAGATCGGCGGCGTATCCGCCTCTCCACAGAAAATGCAGACCGTCTGACTCAAATTAAAATGAATCAATCCTGGATTGGAAACGACTACGCAACACTCCCGGACCCCAACCAAGTAACATGAACAATGAACATCTGTGATGGGTTAGCGTTTCCGGTCCCTGTTTATTGAACCTCTCATCTGTATTACATTTATGACTGCATGGCGACAAAATGCAAATTGCTATCCGCACGCTTCTCCTCATGCAAGGCCTGGGTTGTTGTGTCTCAAAGCGTGGCCTTCTCCTCCTGCGCCACCCTCCTCCTGTTCCATCACGTGTGCTACTGCTGGGTTAGCATTACCGGTCCCTTTTCCTGGAACCTCTTATATGTATTACATTTATGACTGCATGCCAACAAAAAGCATGTTACCTGTGCAAAGAAAACAGACATTTCCCGCATTTAAAAGACAGTTTTCCCTTTGAAACTTTAAGATCGATTTTCTCAAAAACTATAAGCTCTTTTTGCTAAATTTTTTTTACTCTTGTACCCACTCCCAAGGTGCACATACCCTGTAAATTTGGGGTATGTAGCATGTAAGGAGGCTTTACAAAGCACAAAAGTTCGGGTCCCCATTGACTTCCATTATGTTCGGAGTTCCGGTCGAACACCCGAACATCGCGGCCATGTTCGGCCCGAACCCGAACATCTAGATGTTTGCCCAACACTACACGTGACCCGTTCGGCCAATCACAGCGCTAGCCGAACGTTCGGGTAACGTTCGGCCATGCGCTCTTAGTTCGGCCATATGGCCGAACAGTTTGGCCGAACACCATCAGGTGTTCGGCCGAACCCGAACATCACCCGAACAGTGGCGAACACTGTTCGCCCAACACTACCTGCGACCTGGACCCTGGACCAACTAAACATATGCTGAAATGCCCTGACCTGCTTGGTCCAGCATTTCACAAAATAGTAAATTGCTCTCTGCAAGCAGGGAGGTTTCCTACCTCTCTAAAAGAAGGAATCATCAAGCCCCTTCTTAAAAAACCTTCCGTGGATCCAGATGCTATGAGCAGCTACAGACCTGTCTCCAACCTCCCCTTCTTAGGTAAAGTTATTGAAAAGGCTGTCTATCTGCAACTTGAAACCAGGCTGTCAGTAAACAACATCCTGGACCCTCTACAATCTGGCTTTAAGAAACACTACAGCTGTGAAACAGCTCTCATCCAAGTCTGCAACGATCTGCTCATGGCAAGGGACAGAGGGGAATGCTCCATCCTAATCCTGTTGGATCTCTCAGCTGCTTTTGATACAGTTGACCATGAAATCCTGCTTAACAGACTGCAGGAGTACTGTGGCATCAGTGGATCAGTCCTCCAGTGGTTTAGATCATTCCTGACTGACAGAACACAGAGAGTATCCCTAGGACCTATAATGTCCAAACCTGCACCTCTACAATTCGGAGTGCCACAAGGATCAATCCTATCCCCTCTGCTGTTTGCAATCTACATGTTGCCACTCGGTACACTTATCCAACGACATGGCCTGACGTACCACTGCTACGCCGATGACACACAGCTATACCTGTCCTTCAAACCTGGTGGAACAGACCCTACCCCAAAAATAAACTCTTGCTTAGCTGAGCTTCAGGCATGGATGAATGATAACTGGTTGAAACTGAATGCTGACAAAACTGAGGTCCTGTTTGTCCAAAGCCAGTGCTCGCCATCAAAACAGCTCTATCCTAAAGCAACACCAATCAGGATTGGGAATTCAGACATAAACAGCTCCAACCTTGTGCGCAGCCTTGGCGTACTAATCGATGGGGAATTGAGTTTCAGAAACCAAATTTCATCTGTAGTTAAATCTTCCTTCTTTCATCTGAAGAACATTGCAAAGATTAAACATCTGATTCCCCCAGAGGATCTTCAAACCCTAGTCCACGCCTTCATCACATCACGGCTGGACTACTGCAATGCCCTTTATGCTGGCCTCCCCAAAAAAGACCTGCGTCGCCTGCAATTAGTGCAGAATGCTGCTGCCAGATTGCTAACAAACCAGCCTCGCTACTGTCACATTACACCGATCCTTCGCTCACTGCACTGGCTACCAGTAGAATGGAGAATACTCTTCAAGATTGGACTGCTGACATTCAAATCCCTGCACAATCTGGGCCCTGGATACATGAAGGACTTGCTGAAGCTGCACCACACCTCTCACAACCTCAGATCAGCGAGTTCTATAAACTTGGTCACTCCCAGAGTGCACCTCAAAAAATCTGGAGACAGAGCCTTCTGTCATGCTGCCCCTACTCTTTGGAACTCCCTACCACACCCAGTAAAGACAGCACCATCCCTGGAGCTATTCAAATCCAGACTGAAAAGCCACCTGTTTAGCCTGGCATTTCCAGATTTATAAAATTCTTCCTCTGTACCACGATGGTCGGAGCCATGCTTATGCGCTTTGAGTCCCACGGGAGAAAAGCGCTTTATAAATGTTGTTTGTTGTTGTTGTTGTATTGAGGATACGGAGGCGTTGATTGCTGCCATTAATTACTCTTTTGGAGTTGAGTAAGGATGTGGTAGCTAATTTGTCTATTTATGATCAATTATACGAAGCTAAAAGATCCACTTAATAAAAAAGTGGATGCTTATTTGAAGAGGTCTTTGGAGGCTAGTGTGGCTATGTTTAGGCTGGCTGTTGCCTCTACATGTGTGGTCAGAACTTTGGAGCTGTTGATTAATCAGCTCCAGAGCTAATATACTGGCACCTGTTGAGCATTTGTTGAATTCTATTGCGATTCTCATTAAATCTGCTGCATATTTAGCTGATTCCTCGGCTGAGGCAATTAGGTTTACACCCATTGCTGAAATTAATGATCAGCTTTGGAAAGTACATCGAACAAAAAAAATGTTTTTCCTAAAAAGGAAAAAACTTTTGCAACTAAAGTTTTTTTTTTGTGTTATCAAAAAGATGCCTCTAAAGATCAGAGAAAAGGCAGAAAGTGGACTTCTGACAAGTCCGGGAAAAGGGGCTTTAAATATAAAGCTCTGAAGACCCAGTCAAAATCCCAATGATTCGTGCCAGGCGGTGGGGGGAGGCTAAGATGCTTCTCTCTCAGGTGGGCAAAAGGGGCAAAAAGCCTGTTTATTTGCCGAACAATAAAGTTTGATTACCAAATAGTTTGCGCTCCATCTATCGTCAAGATTTGTGGTCTCAAAGTCCCCAGGAGATCCCACTCTATTTCCAGAAATTTTGAGTATATTGCAAAACATGCTAAAACAGAATGTATTTCATCCTGTGCCGGATCAAACAATCCAAAACAGTCTGTATGCATGTTGGATTATTATGGCTCTGTACAAATTAACAAGCTGACACATCATTGCATTCCAGCGGTTCTGGAGGTGTGTTTAGCGTCTAAGGGTAACAATGGTTAATTTGCATATATTCAGCAGTGATGCACTGGGAGACATCTCAAGCTCACTCCAACCTGAATTATCTCAAATTCTTTCTGTTTTAAGAAAGCAAACTTTTTTCTGCTTTTCTTAGCATTTTAGTAAGAGGGCTTTTAGGACCATTGTAGCCTCTTACACACTCTGAGTTCTGGGTCACCATGAGCTTGCTGGTTAGTCTGTATCCTGTGCCAGTAAAGGAACAAAAGCAAAGCTTCTGTTTCACTATTTTTGTAGTAAAAAGTCGTCGGGCAAGTTCCGCCTGATTCTGAACCTAAAAAGACTTAACCTGTTATGAGACAGAAAAAGTTCGGATGGAATTCATTTTTTTCAGTAAGGGAGCTACTGTTTCCAGGGGCCTTTATGGCATCTCTCGATCTAAGAGATGCATATTGGCATTCACAAAAAAATCGCAAAAATTCCTAAAATTTGCAGTTGGAGTAAATAGGAGGGTAGAACACTACCAGTTTGTTTGCCTTTCGTTTGGGATCACTTCTGCCCCATGAGTGTTCACAAAGATTCTGGGAGAAGCATGGATTCCGTTAAGAGAGCAGTCGATTTTATTCATTCCGTGTTTAGACGACTTGCTTATTCTCGGAAGTTCAGCAGATCAACTGACAAACCATTTAAATCTGGTATCGGAACATCTCCGATCCCTAGGTTGGATTATCAACCTAGAGAAGTCCTCTTTGATTCAAAGTCAGAAAACGCCTTTTCTAGACATGCTAGTGGATTCATTAAAGCAGAGGATTTTCTTTCCTCCGGAAGATATCCTAAAGATAAATTTGGCAGTGAAATCATTACAGAGGGAAGACAAGGTTTCCCTAAGGATGATTTTGTCTGTGCTGGGATTGATGTCATCCACAATGGTGGCAGTACCCTGGGCACTGGCGCACATCAGGAAGTTGCAGTTTCCTTCTAGGAAATTGGGACGGTCGTCCATAAACATAAGATTTCAAAGTCACAATTCCTCAAACTGTGGTGTTGTCTCTGCAGTGGTGGTTGGAGGAATCCAACCTTGTGAAGGGAAGGCTTTGGAAGGAGCCTGCAGACAAGGTAATTACTACGGATGCAAGCGCTTGGGGCTGGAGAGCTCGTATAGCTCACAGAGCCTTTCAAGGGAAGTGGACAGAACTGGAATCTGAGGTCATCCAACTGGAGAGAATTAAGGGCAGTAAAGCGGGCCTTATTTCAGGCGCGATCGATACTGTCACAGTCCAATGTTCTGATCCACTCTGACAATGTTACGGCAGTAGCGTTTTGTCAACAAACAGGGAGGCACGAGATCCCTGTTGCAATAAGAAGTGGAGGAGATCTTGTCCTGGGCAGAAAAGAATGTGTTATCCTTGAGAGCTGTTCGTCTCGAGGGAACACTCAATATAGAGGCAGACAAACTGAGCAGAAGCAGGATTCTGTCATCAGAGTGGTCTCTAAACAGAGAGAGGTGTTCCCAGACATCACAAAACGATCGGGAACACAGTCAATCGATCTGTTCACAACAGAAGACCATGCCCAGATTCAGAGTTTCTTCTCCCTCAATCCAAGAAAGCATATATCTGGGGGTGACTGCATTAATTCAGGAGTGGAACTTTCCACGTCGGTATGCATTTCCTCCTCTCAATTTGATTCCGGCAGTTATCAGTAAGAGGTTGTCAAAATCGGATGATTTTGATTGCACCTTAGGGGACCCTTGGAGACTTCCTTGCAGGCCAGATCTGCTGCTGCAAGGGAACCTGTGGCATCCACATCCAGGCAGATTGAATCTGTCAGTCTGGATCCTTACTCAAAAAATTGGGAGTATCTGACAAGGCAGCCTCTACATTGATTGGTATCCGTAAAGAAGTTACTAGAAAGATCTACTTGAAATACTGGAAAACTTTCTATCTTTGGCTGTCCGGCTTTAAGTTTGATAGCCTGTCAGTTCCAGCAGTCCTGGATTTTCTTCAGGAGGGTTGGGATAAAAATGTTTCTGTAAGTACGCTTAAAGTGCAGATTGCTGCTTTATCTGCTTTTTCAGTTATCCCCTTGTCTTCCTCTCCTTTTGATAGTGAGGTTTCTGAAGGCTTTTTCTAGGAAACTGTCAGTTTATAAACCATACGTTTCTCCTTTGGATTATCCGTGGTTTTAAAGGGACTGTCCAAAGGTTCCTTAGAGCCTCTTAAGGACAGTTCTTTTAGATATCTTACATTAACCACCCTGGCGTTCTATTAAGATCGGCAGGGCGGCTGCGGTAGGGTTTTTTTTAAATTAAAAAAAAACTATTTCATGCAGCCAACTTTCAGTTGGCTGCATGAAAGCCCACTAGATAGCGCTCCGGAGGCGTTCTTCCGATCGCCTCCGGCAGCCAGAAGTAACACGGAAGGCCGCAATGAGCAGCCTTCCGTGTTTGGCTTCTACTGTCGCCATGGCGACGAGCGGAGTGACGTCATGGACGTCAGCCGACGTCCTGACGTCAGCCGCCTCCGATCCAGCCCTTAGCGCTGGCCGGAACTATTTGTTCCGGCTGCGCAGGGCTCAGGCGGCTGGGGGGACCCTCTTTCGCCGCTGCTCGCGGCGGATCGCCGCAGAGCGGCGGCGATCGGGCAGCACACGCGGCTGGCAAAGTGTCGGCTGCGTGTGCTGCACTTTATTTGATGGAAATCGGCCCAGCAGGGCCTGAGCGGCAGCCATCGGCGGTGATGGACGAGCTGAGCTCGTCCATACCGCTAAGATGGTTAAAAACAGTATTTTTTAGTAGTCATCGCTACAGCCAGAAGGGTCAGTGAGCTACAAGCTTTGTCTATGAAAAGTCCTTACTTTCAGGATACATTAGGGTTACAGACATATCCAGAGTTTTGTCCGAAGGCTATGTCTAGGTTTCACAGGTCGCATGATATTATTTTGCCTACTTTCTGTGTGAATCCAAAGTGTGGAAAAGAGAGAATTTTTCACTCATTAGATGTTAGAAGATGTGTTCTGGAATATTTGAACAGAATTTCAGATGTCAGGAAGACAGATTCTTTGTTTTATTTTCAGGGAAAACTGTAGGTCAGAGAGCTTCTAAATCTACTATAGCTAATTGGATTAGGTTAGCTATTATTGAAGCTTACAGAGTTATGGAAGTGAGGCTCCTGCCTCATTTAGAGCGCATTTTACTAGAGCTAGGGCAGCTTCTTGGGCTAATAATGCAGGGGCTTCGCCTGAGCAAATATGTAAGGCAGCAACGTGGTCAAGCTTTTCTACGTTCATCCGTCATTACAGAAATGATGCAATGTCTGCACATGACCAAGCGTTTGGTAGAAAGGTTCTCCAAGCAGTGGTCCCACCCTGAGGTTGTATTACTTGTTAATCGTCTCACCTTTGCCCTGAAGGATTGTGGGAAAAAAGCAAAGTTAGTACCTGCTAACGTTGTTTTGAACAATCCTTCAGAACAACGATCCCACCCGGGTGTTAATGGTCTGTGTCTGATAGTTGCACGGTTATGGGTTAGTGGAATGTTCACCTGTCGGTACTTGGCTAAACGCACTGAGGGTGGACTAACCATGTGACTTTTTTATAGGGGAAGTGCTGTCTGTTCCTGTTCCTGGGAGGAGCTACGTCTCACCTTTGCCCTGAAGGATTGTTCAAAACAACGTTAGCAGGTACTAACTTTGCTTTTTTTTCTTTTGTTACAGAAGCAGTTCAATACAGCTCTACTGTAACAAAAAAATAAACGCTACACCAACACAATCGCCTAGAAAAATCACTAGCGCTTTTTGTTGTGCACTGGCGCTTAGAGGGAGAGGATCAGATGAGGATCAGCAGGAAAGCCAAGCAACTGGTACTGCTTAAGAGGAAAGAAATAAATATGACTGCTTCCATATTACGCTCACCTCGGGATAACTTTAAGTATCCCCATATATTTAAACAGAGTGATTCACTTTTTGTCTTTCTCTCCAAAATCTCAACCTGTAATGATTATATATCTATATTATAATTTTTATAAACATTTTTAAGGAAACAATTGTGATCATTCAGCATTGATTGTACTGTTAATCGGCACGCTATGACACGATAGGCAAAAAAATAACATGGTCGGTAAAATACCGCATTCAGTGTTTCAGGCAGGACCGGTTCTAGAAGGGCACATGTGAGGGTGCAGTCAGAAATGTGGAGGGGGCATTATGTTCGAGCACATTTTTTCTCAATCATGCTAGTGCGGCACGCGAAGCAAATGATTGTAACGCAGCAATGATTCACCATAAAATCATAATGTGGCAATCTTGCACCAGAAAATAATCGTAATGCACAAATGATTCACCATAAAATAAACATAATGCGGCAATCTTGCACCAGAAAGTAATGTTGGCAGCGTTTCACCAAAAACTAATGATCACCTGTTAAAAAAAAAAAAAAATGTACTCATCTGCAGAAGACTCCTCTCCCCGACGATCCTCCAGTGCAGGACTTCGGGCGCCATCTTCCTGTAGCTCTGCATGGTGGAAGACTATGCAGGCTGGAGCGGTGAGCTGCGGGGATGAACTGGCATGGCGTCTATTAGACTCTGCGGCCAATTCACCACGGGGGTCTCACAGTCTGGCAGGGGAAGGTGGGCACGTCCCCCTGCCCACTGTTACGCTGTCCCCCGCTGCCCCTCCCCACCACTCTGCCCGATTGAGGGGGCAAGTCATTTATTTGAGACGTTCACAGCAGAATTGGGACAAGGTCTTCCAGCACCCAAGGTTGAGACACCAAAGTGCCCCCCTCCATCCCTCCCACACCAGCCATCACACACTGATTGCTATTAGACTAAGAGGTTCTCCAGGGCCCCCAACACCCTCAACACCTTAACCCCCCCCGGCCGTAATTCCGACCTGAGCACGGGCTCCGCTTTTTGTGCTAAGAGCGGTAAGCCTGTTCTCTGGTCTGGCTGGGAAAAAAAAGCGGAATGCACCCTTCCTGGTCGCGCACGGGACCCAGGCTTCTCCCCTGGCTACCTGCAATTTTTTGGGGGGGCTGCCGGGATCCCCATGTCCCCGCTGTTTCAGGGACCCGGCGGCAATAGGAGCGGCGGTGGCGGCATGACATCACCAAAGGCGGCGCTATTTTTAAAGTGGCCTTGAACTTTTTTTTTTTTTTTTTTTTTTTTTGAACGAAAAAGGGGAAGCAATGTGTACATTATACTGTATACATTTATATTGTATACAGTATATTCTGCCTGCACTGACCTCTGGCTGGATTTTGACTACTCTCTGCCTGCATTATTTGTACAGTCTCACGGTTTAAGTTTATTCATAAATTTAATTCAACAAAATTGTGTTCTAGTCTTTTTTTATTTATATGTAGAATTTCTACCATGCTTTTATTCTGGCATATTTTAGTGAGTTATGACTTAAGAATTGGAGGCCTACAATTCTTGAAAAACAATGTACCGCTTTTGACTCCTAATTCTAGCCAGAAATGCACCGCCAGGGAGGTTAATATCTAGTTATCTGGCTTGCAGTCACGGTCATGTATCCCCTTTTCTTATTTCTCTCTACTTCAAACACAATCGAGGAATGATGGCTTAGTGAGTTGTGTGCCCCCTCCTACACTGCGCCCTGAGGCTGGGGCCTCTCTCGCCTCTGCCCTGTCCTGGTTCTCAGTGTGACATTAGCGTCATATTGTAGCATTTAGCATTATGGTAGCGCACTGCTGCAGTGGGTTTCCTCTAAACGCATACATGAACAGGAAAGCATACTTTTTTCATTGCTTGTATGCTTTCGTGTACCTACTGTATGCAACGGTAATTCAGCATTAACGTGTTGCCACTTTTTTTTTTTTTGCATTGTAATGCTGCGTTGTGACTTTAATGTTACATTACAACGCAATGCCCCACTGTGAATGTATCCTTAGGCTTGTTTTCAGACTTGAGCATGATTTTCACACGCCCGGTAATAATTTTGGTAAGTTAATGAAAAACCGCATGACCATTAACTAAGATTTTTATCTCCTGCAGAATTTTATTCTGTATTTTAAAGAATTATGGGGTATTTAATTTGGTATGTGATGGATTATAGCAGTGTATGGTACCCATCCACCCATACTTTTCCCCAACTCCTCCTATATTTGCCCCTCAACCTCTTAATGCCCCATACGCACATCTGACTAAAGTTGGCTGAGGCGGCTAACGGCCACCTCAGATGACAATCAGGTGTGTGTACGGCAGCCGGCGACCCAAAATCCTTAAGCGTTTTCTGAGGTGAATCTACTTGTCTCCAGTGATGCCACTCAACACCCCCCCCCCCCCCACACACACACACACGTTGGTCCTCCAAACCCCCCCCCCCCCTCCCTCTTTGGCAACACAGTTGACACACATGATCAGGTCCTGATCCTTGAAAGGCGACATTCATCACAGGTGTGTACGCACCTTTAAAGAACAACTGAAGTCAGAGAGATATGAAGGTTGCCATATGTATTTCCTTACCAGTTGCCTGGCTGTCATACTGATTCTCTGCCTCTAAGGGCTGGTGCACACCTGAGCAGTTCTGGAGCGTTATTTAAAATGCCTACAGGGGCGAACCGCTTGGCTAATGAAAGTGAATGGGCTGGTGCACACTAGAGCGGTTTGTTTTTTCCACTATTGCAAACTTGGGGGCTGCTGCATTTTTAGATTTCTGAGAGGTCTCTGCCTCAATGTTATAGTATAGGAAAGAAGAAAACTGCTCTGAAAAACGCTAGATCAGAGCGGTTTTCCAGGCATTTTTGTTACAGAAGCTATAAACACAAAATAAATACCGAGAGCCCAATATAGTGTAGTATGCAAAACAAGGGGTTGGAAATAAAAAGTATGTAATGTATATACTCACAAACATGGGTTACCTGCTGGGTACAGGGCCGGGCCGAGGCATAGGCTGGAGAGGCTCCAGCCTCAGGGCGCAGTGTAGGAGGGGGCGCACAATTCATTCAGCTGTCATTTCCTAATTGTGTATGAAGCAGAAAGAAATAAGAAAAGGGGATACATGGCAGTGACTGCAAGCCAGATAACTAGATATTTAGGTGTTGGGGAGGTTGTGGGCCCTGCGGCCCTCAGTCTAATAGCAATCAGTGAGTGACAGCTGGGTGGGAAGGGTGGAGGGGCGCACTTTGGTGTCTCAGCCTTGGGTGCTGGAAGACCTTGTCCCTGCTCTGCCTGGGTAACACTGTATAGGCAGGTGAGGAGATTAGACCTAGCCTAACTCAGGATTAAGGGCCTGTTCAGATTATGCGCGTTCCTAGCCGTTTTCAGGGATTGCGTACGGGTACCAAATAAACATAGAAACAGCTCTTAATGCTTTTGAATGGGCTAGTTCACATGTATGCGTATGAGACGCATACGTTTCTTATCCGCATTGCTGCATGCAGTTCTGTGCGTCACGCATAGAAACGGACGCAATGAAAGTCTATGGACGCGTATCAAAAACGTGTACTATTGCGTTTTTAGCGTACGTTTCCTCTGCGGTTCCCATAATTCTTTTTTTTTTCCCCTGGGTCACGTGTTTGTGCAAAACCCAATAGAAAACGCATTAGAACGCAAGAAAAACGCATGCGTTTTTCAACTTGCGTTTCTTTGAATTTTCTACGCGTTCTACAAACGCTGACAGTCTGAACAGGCCCTCAAAGTTGCTCTCTGTAGATAAGGAAATAAGGGGCAACACCCCTCCACCAGGGGTGGATATTGATAATGTAAGGCCACATACACACATCAGACCATAGTCTTTGGAAAATGAAAGAACACAGACCAATTTTACCCCTTCCATGTAGTATGAGAGCCATACCTACACAGTCTATTCTATTGAGCTGAACTCCCCATCAGATAGAAATCTTTGCAAGATGCTGCACACAAAGATGCTGTACAGACACAAAAGATCAGTATCTGCAAAAGGTCTGTTCCTGCAATATGCATTCATAGTCTATGATATCTGCAGATCCTCATACACACCTTGTTTAACCACTTGCCGACCGCGCACTCATAATGCGCGGCTGCAAAGTGGTAGCTGCAGGACCAGCGACGCAAATCTGCGTCGCCGGCTGCAGGCTAATTAATCAGGAAACAGCCGCTCGCGCGAGCGGCTGTTCCCTGTCATTTCACGGCGGGGGGCTCCGTGAATAGCCTGCGGGCTGCCGATCGCAGCTCGCAGGCTAAATGTAAACACAAACGGAAATAATCCGCTTTGTTTACATTTTTACAACGCTGTTACAGTATCAGCGTTGTAGTAGATCAGCGATCCCCGGCCAATCAGCGGCCGGGGATCGCTGTCACATGACAGCGGGGAGACTGTTAGAGGCTGCACAGGACAGATCTGTTCCTGTGCAGCCTCCGATCTCTTGGGCAGGGAGGGAGAAAAGGGAGAGGGGAAATCTTGCGGTGGAGGGGGCTTTGAGGTGCCCCCCGCCACCCACAGCATGCAGGAGCGATCAGACCCCCCAGCACATCATCCCCCTAGTGGGGAAAAAAGAGGGGCGATCTGGTCGCTCTGCCTGTCATTTGATCTGTGCTGGGGGCTGTAGAGCCCACCCAGCACAGATCTGAAAAAACAGCGCTGGTCCTTAAGGGGGGGGGGGGGGGTAAAGGCTAGGGCTTCAAGTGGTTAACAATCATCTGCAGATCTGAAGATCCATCCTGGTGGATTTGATCTGCAGATGAATGTCTGTTAAACAAGGTGTGTATGATAATTTGCAGATATCAGACAATAAATGCATTTTGCAGGAACAGATCTTTTGCAAATGCTGATCTTTTGCATGTGTACAGCATGTTTGTGTGCAGCATCTTGCAAAGATTTCTGTCTGATGGGGAGTTCAGCTCCATAGAATAGACTGTGTAGGTATGGCTCTCATACTACATGGAAGGGAGTAAAATTGGTCTGTGATCTTTCATTTTCCAAAGACTATGGACTGATGTGTGTATGAGCCTTAAGAGTGAACAGAGGCGCCAGCAGGATAAAAGGTTCTAAAAGGTTTAAAATCCCTCAGGTGGTGGTGGACTCGCCTTCCCGAAGCAGACAAGATACTGTCAGTTTAGACAACAGGTTTATTAATATACCCCAAAACAAACAGTGCAACACGTTTCACGGGTATGTTCCCGCTTCCTCAGGCAATAAACAGATAGGAGTACACAGTACAGTCTCAAGGTCACGAATAGCGCTATTCGTGACCTTTAGACTATGACCTGTTGTCATAAAACTGACTGTATCTTGTCTGCTTCGGGAAGGCGAGTCCACCACCACCTCCTGAGTAGTGTTGGGCGAACAGTGTTCGCCACTGTTCGGGTTCTGCAGAACATCACCCTGTTCGGGTGATGTTCGAGTTCGGCCGAACACCTGACGGTGCTCGGCCAAACCGTTCGGCCATATGGCCGAACTAAGAGCGCATGGCCGAACGTTCCCCGAACGTTCGGCTAGCGCTGTGATTGGCCGAACGGGTCACGTGGTTCGGACCCGAACGCGCTCTGATTGGCCGAACTGTCACGTGGTTCGGGTAAATAAATACCCGAACCACGTCATATCTCCGCCATTTGTCTGTGGGTTTAGCTTTGGGTAGGCAGGCAGGGTAGTTCGCGCTCCAGCCACGCTAGCCAGGGTCCCCCCTGTCATTGTGTCACTGCTGGGAACAGTAGTACACCGCTTGCTCAGCCACACTATATAGCATTCTGTTTACTGCCACTCTGTGTACCTCGCTCAGCCACACTATATAGCATTATGTTTACTGCCACTCTGTGTCTGCTGGGAATAGTAGTACACCGCTTGCTCAGCCACACTATATAGCATTCTGTTTACTGCCACTCTGTGTACCTCGCTCAGCCACACTATATAGCATTCTGTTTACTGCCACTCTGTGTCTGCTGGGAATAGTGGTACACCGCTCGCTCAGCCACACTATATAGCATTCTGTTCACTGTTCTGTGTCTGCTGGGAATAGTGGTACACCGCTCGCTCAGCCACACTATATAGCATTCTGTTTACTGTTCTGTGTCTGCTGGGAATAGTGGTACACCGCTCGCTCATCCACACTATATAGCATTCTGTTCACTGTTCTGTGTCTGCTGGGAATAGTGGTACACCGCTCGCTCAGCCACACTATATAGCATTCTGTTCACTGTTCTGTGTCTGCTGGGAATAGTGGTACACCGCTCGCTCAGCCACACTATATAGCATTCTGTTCACTGTTCTGTGTCTGCTGGGAATAGTGGTACACCGCTCGCTCAGCCACACTATATAGCATTCTGTTTACTGTTCTGTGTCTGCTGGGAATAGTGGTACACCGCTCGCTCAGCCACACTATATAGCATTCTGTTTACTGTTCTGTGTCTGCTGGGAATAGTGGTACACCGCTCGCTCAGCCACACTATATAGCATTCTGTTTACTGTTCTGTGTCTGCTGGGAACAGTAGTACACCGCTCACTCAGCCAGAGTATATAGCATTGTGTTTACTGCCACTCTGTGTACACCGCTCAGCCAGACTATATACCATTGTTTACTGACACTCTGTGTACACCGCTCAGCCAGACTATATACCATTGTTTACTGACACTCTGTGTACACCGCTCAGCCAGACTATATACCATTGTTTACTGACACTCTGTGTACACCGCTCAGCCAGACTATATACCATTGTTTACTGCCACTCTGATTCTGCTGGGAACAGTAGTACACCGCTCGCTCAGCCAGACTATATACCATTGTTTACTGACACTATATAGCAGACTATATAGCATTGTGTGTACACCGCTCAGCCAGACTATATACCATTGTTTACTGACACTCTGTGTACACCGCTCAGCCAGACTATATACCATTGTTTACTGCCACTCTGATTCTGCTGGGAACAGTAGTACACCGCTCGCTCAGCCAGACTATATACCATTGTTTACTGACACTCTGTGTACACCGCTCAGCCAGACTATATACCATTGTTTACTGCCACTCTGATTCTGCTGGGAACAGTAGTACACCGCTCGCTCAGCCAGACTATATAGCATTGTGTTTACTGCCACTCTGTGTACACCGCTCAGCCACACTATATAGCATTGCGTACTCTGCCAGTCAGTGTGTATATTGCTGGGATCAGTAATACTCCACTCACCGTCAACCACTATATGAGCTCAACATGAGTTCCCCAGAGACCTCCGCTGTGAGCAGCACTCCCAACAACAGCAACAGCCAACGCCCCACGCAAGCTATAACATCCACCCCAGCAGCCAGTGGTCAGCAGCAGCCCTCCCCGGAGGAGAACGTTGTGTCCATCAGTCCGTCGCCAGAGCGATTAATGAGGGCTGCCATTGAGGAGATGGTGGGGCCTGATGTGGAGGAGGAGGTCTGGCTCAGGCCAGCATCCCAAGTTAATGTTGAGGACGATGAGGGGTCTGTGTCTGGGGATGTTGGGGTGGCAGAGGTGGTGGGTGGGTCAGACTCAGGAGAAGAGTTGTATGATGAGGATGATGATCGGGACCATCTGTATGTGCCTCAGAGTCCGACCCCGGAAAACATGTTGTATCGTGTGTTTAGGTACTAAAATCTGCGTTCCCTCCCAGTAGTGTTGGGCGAACAGTGTTTGCCACTGTTCGGGTTCTGCAGAACATCACCCTGTTCGGGGTGACTATATAGCAGACTATATAGCATTGTGTTTAATGCCACTCTGTGTACACGGCTCAGCCACACTATATAGCATTGTGTTTACTTCCACTCTGTGTCTGCTGGGAACAGTAGTACACCGCTCACCCGCCACTGTATAGCATTGTGCTCTGTGTCACTGCTGACAATAGTGGTACACCGCTCACCCACCACTGTATAGCATTTCTGTACTGCCACTGTACTGCTGCCAGTCAGCGTGTACTTTAAGGATAAGTGAAATGAGGAAGAAATCCGGTGAAAGAGGGAGGGGCAAGGGAAGAGGTGTTTCCCCTGACGGTTCACGTACAGGCCACAGGGGAGCACCCAAGAAAACCCACTCAATACTGCCCATGTTGTCCAGGACAACAACCCTCACAGATCCAAAAGAGCAGGACCAGATAATTACTTGGATGACCTCTCAAGCGTCCAGCAGTGGGTTAAGCAGCACCAGCACATCACGCACGAGGTCCGAGTCCTCAGCCAGTTAAAGTCTGGGCTTTCTTTGAAGACTGCACTGAGGATGTTACCATGGCGATTTGCAAGGTGTGCAAGACCCGCCTGAGCAGGGGGAAAAGTATTAACAACCTCTCCACCACCAGCATGAGCCGCCACATTCTATCCAAACATCCCACTCTGTGGGCAAACGCGGCAGGACAGGGTACCACCAGCAACACTGCCTTTCTTGGGTTCACCAGACTCACCACCAGACCCGCCTCAGCAGCAGCAGTAGCCCAGCCATTGCGTGGTTCACAACATTCACAAACATCAGACGATGCTGACACTGTCACTTTCCGGACTAGTGCTCTTGAGGTCTCCCAGTGTTCATCAAACACAACAACCAACAGCCCTTCGGTGTGCAGCGCTACGGTTGAGTTGTCTGTCTCTGAGATGTTTGAGCACAAGAGGAAATTGCCAGCAAATGACCCCCGGGCCGTGGCAGTAACAGCCAGCCAGCATAGCCAAGCTTCTGGCCTGCGAAATGCTGCCATATCGAGTGGTGGAGACAAACAGCTTCAAGGGCATGATGTCAGTGGCCATCCCACGTTACGTGGTTCCCAGCCGCTACCACTTTGCGCGCTCTGCAGTGCCTGAGTTGCATGAGCACGTGGTCAGCTAAATAACCCGAAGCTTGAAGAATGCCGTTGCCTGCAAGGTTCACCTCACCACTGACACCTGGACGAGTGCGTTCGGCCAGGGTCGATACATCTCCCTTACCGCGCACTGGGTGAACCTTGTGGAGCCTGGCAGCGATTCCTCACCTGCTACGGCGCGGGTGTTGCCCACGCCACAAACAGCTGGATAACAACAGCAGCACCTACCTCTCTGACTCCTTCTCCTCCAACGCATCTCAAAGCTGTACCTCATCCGGAAATGCTAACCCAGCACCAGCAGCAGTAGGATCGTGGAAGCAGTGCAGCACAGCTGTTGGCATGCGTCAGCAAGCGTTGCTGAATCTGATCTGCCTTGGGGATAAGCAGCACACAGGGGAGGAAATTTGGAGGGGAATAAAGGAACAGACGGATTTGTGGCTGGCACCGCTGGACCTGAAACCGGGCATGAAGCTAGACACCTGGCACGAACTGGCAATGTACGCAATAGAGGTGCTGGCTTGCCCGGCAGCCAGCGTTATGTCGGAACGCTGTTTCAGTGCTGCCGGAGGCATCATCACAGATCGGCGTATCCGCCTCTCCACAGAAAATGCAGACCGTCTGACTCAAATTAAAATGAATCAATCCTGGATTGGAAACGACTACGCAACACTCCTGGACCCCAACCAAGTAACATGACCGATGAACATCTGGGATGGTTTAGCGTTTCCGGTCCCTGTTTATTGAACCTCTCATCTGTATTACATTTATGACTGCATGGCGGCAAAAAGCATTGCTGCTATATCCGCACGCTTTTTGTCCTCATGCAAGGCCTGGGTTGTTGTGTCTCACAAAGCGTGGCCTTCTCCTCCTGCGCCTCCTCCTGTTCCATCACGTGTGCTGCTGCTGCTGCTGCTGCTGCTGGGTTACCGTTGCCGGTCCCTGTTTATGGAACCTCTTATCTTTATTACATTTATGACTACATGGCGGTACAAAGCATGCTATCCGCACGCTTTTTGTCCTCATGCAAGGCCTGGGTTGTTGTGTCTCACAAAGCGTGGCCTTCTCCTCCTGCGCCTCCTCCTGTTCCATCACGTGTGCTGCTGCTGCTGCTGCTGCTGGGTTAGCGTTGCCGCGTGGTCCCTGTTTATTGAACCTCTTATCTTTATTACATTTATGACTACATGGCGGTACAAAGCATGCTATCCGCACGCTTTTTGTCCTCATGCAAGGCCTGGGTTGTTGTGTCTCACAAAGCGTGGCCTTCTCCTCCTGCGCCTCCTCCTGTTCCATCACGTGTGCTGCTGCTGCTGCTGCTGCTGGGTTAGCGTTGCCGCGTGGTCCCTGTTTATTGAACCTCTTATCTTTATTACATTTATGACTACATGGCGGTACAAAGCATGCTATCCGCACGCTTTTTGTCCTCATGCAAGGCCTGGGTTGTTGTGTCTCACAAAGCGTGGCCTTCTCCTCCTGCGCCTCCTCCTGTTCCATCACGTGTGCTGCTGCTGCTGCTCCTGCTGGGTTAGCGTTGCCGCGTGGTCCCTGTTTATTGAACCTCTTATCTTTATTACATTTATGACTACATGGCGGTACAAAGCATGCTATCCGCACGCTTTTTGTCCTCATGCAAGGCCTGGGTTGTTGTGTCTCACAAAGCGTGGCCTTCTCCTCCTGCGCCTCCTCCTGTTCCATCACGTGTGCTGCTGCTGGGTTAGCGTTGCCGCGTGGTCCCTGTTTATTGAACCTCTTATCTTTATTACATTTATGACTACATGGTGGTACAAAGCATGCTATCCGCACGCTTCTTGTCCTCATGCAAGGCCTGGGTTGTTGTGTCTCAAAGCGTGGCCTTCTCCTCCTGCGCCACCCTCCTCCTGTTCCATCACGTGTGCTGCTGCTGGATTAGCATTACCGGTCCCTTTTCCTGGAACCTCTTATATGTATTACATTTATGACTGCATGCCGACAAAAAGCATGTTACCTGTGCAAAGAAAACAGACATTTCCCGCATTTAAAAGACAGTTTTCCCTTTGAAACTTTAAAATCGATTTTCTCAAAAACTATAAGCTCTTTTTGCTAAATTTTTTTTTCCTCTTGTACCCACTCCCAAGGTGCACATACCCTGTAAATTTGGGGTATGTAGCATGTAAGGAGGCTTTACAAACCACAAAAGTTCGGGTCCCCATTGACTTCCATTATGTTCGGAGTTCGGGTCGAACACCCGAACATCGCGGCCATGTTCGGCCTGTTCGGCCCGAACCCGAACATCTAGATGTTCGCCCAACACTACTCCTGAGGGATTTTAAGCCTTTTAGAACCTTTTATCCTGCTGGCGCCTCTGTTCACTCTTACATTGTTACAGAAGCTGTTCAGTAATAGCTTTACTTTATATTTTAAATCTGCTACACTAAAACGCCCCCTTAAACGCTAGGCATGTTTAGAAATCCTCTCTAAACATGCCTAGAATCACTCTGAAATCTGCTTCAAAAACCTCTAGCGTTTTGCGGATCTGCTAGAGGTTTTTAGTGTGCACTGGGTCTAATACATTTAGCCATAGACCCTGAATAAGCATGCAGCAGATCAGGCGTTTCTGACAGTATTGTCAGATCTGAGCAGATTAGCTGCAGGCTCGTTTCTGGTGTGATTCAGACACTCCTGCAACCAAATACATCAGCAGAGCTGCCAGACAGCAGATATTGCTTAAAAGGAAATCAATATGGCAGCCTTCATATTCTTCTCACTTCAGTTGTCCTTTAATCTCCTATCCCCTTCCATTAATCCTTTCCTAGGGATGCAAGAATGTGTGATGATGTGGATGATGTGGAATGGAGATTAGCCTCTAGCCGACCGCGTCACGCCGATGGGCGTGGCCGCGGCGGCAGCCCCAGGACCGCCTAACGCTGATTGGCGTAAAGTCCTGGGGCTCTGTTTTGCAGGAGATCGCGCACAGGCTGCACGCGCAACTCCTGCTTGGGGGCGGAGCTCCGCCCCGGCTTCAGTCTCCGAGCAGCTATTGCCGCTTGGGAGACTGTTAAACGGCGTGATCGCCGTCAATTTACATGGTGCAGCGCTGCGATCAGCAGCAGCGCTGCACTCGGGACAGCCGTGTGACACGGTTGTCCCCCTGGGGGACAAGAGAGCGATCGGCTCTCATAGGGTGAAGCCTATGAGAGCTGATCGCCATGATTGGCTGGCTGGGGAGAGGGAGGGAGGGTATTTAAATAAACAGAGGTTATAAAGAAAAAAAGCAACACTAATATTTATTTAAAAATAAAAATAAATAAACATGAGGGAGCGATCAGACCCCACAAACATAGAGCTCTGTTGGTGGGGGGAAAAGGGGGGGGGGGGAAATCACTTGTGTGCCATGTTGTGCGGCCCTGCAGCTTGGCCTGAAAGCTACAGTGGCCTATTTATTTATTTATTTTTATTTATTTTATTTTATTTATTTTTTTTACTGAAAATGGCCTGGTCACTAGGGGGTTTAGCCCTGCAGTCCTCAAGAGGATAAGGGCTGATTCACACTACAAGATCTTTTTAAATGCTAGAAGTTTTTAAAGCTCTTGCTAATGCAATGCTATGGAGGATTTTTACAAAATCACATCGCTCCAGAGTGAACACTCACATACTGTAGGATAAAATTAGCAAGAGCTTTTAAAATCACTTATAAAAGCTCTCGGGCCTCGTTCCCATTGCGTTCCCATAGTGTATCTGTTCATGTTGGGCGCTTACTGACGCTTTTTTTTCGATTCCCGGCGATTTCTGTGCGCTGGGCGTTTTTGCTAAGCATTTTTTTATGCGGTTTTCCGCAGCTTTTTTTTTTTTTTGTTTTTTTTTTGTTTTTTTTCTATTCACTCCCTGATGCAAGTTGGGAAGTGAACTCATTGATAAACGCGCGAACGCGATCACTGCACAAAGTGATTTTGTGAGCGTTTTGTGTTTTTCCTATACCTTCCATTCAGAGCAAATCGCCCTGAAAATGGTCCATGCATCACTTAAGTCAGCGGAAAGCAAACAGAATGCCCCAATGAGAGCTATCTCATTGGAAAGCATAGTGTAAGCGCTTTTAGGGCGATTTATGCAAATCGCCTGCGCTTAAAAATTCCATTAAAATGTGTGAACTATGCTTTGTAAAGCACTTTTCTAAGCGCTTTTGCAGAGTGATTTGTTAGGAAGTGAACTCTTTGACCCTTTTGTATTTGACTTTGTATTTATTCTTAAAAGCTCTGGGGAAATCGCTATACAAATCGCTTTTTTAAGCGTTTTGCAATTTCCCTTTACCTTCCATTGAGGCAATCGCTCCAAAAATGGTACAGGCAGCGCTTTGGTGAGCGAGCGGAATCGAACCGCTCAGATGTCCTCTCATAGGGAATCATTGCACAAAAAAATCCCGAAAGCGCCCTTAGTGTGAACAAGCCCTTAAGGGGTGTGTGTTGCAAGCATGGTATGGAGGTGCAAATATTTGGAGTACCAGTATAGAGCGGAATGATTAAGAATGTCATGTGCAAACCTGATGAAAGGTATGGTGTGGTCCCCACATACGGACATGCACATTGCACGATTTGAACCTTTGACTCTGCATCGCCAGTCATGTTGATTGATTGTTATTTTGCAACCCCTTTGTGGCTCAAATGGTACAGGTGCAGCTCATGTCATCACATGGTCTAATTCCCACAGTAGGAGGGTGTTGAAATCTGCTGTTTCTAAGTAGTGTTGGGCGAACAGTGTTCGCCACTGTTCGGGTTCTGCAGAACATCACCCTGTTCGGGTGATGTTCGAGTTCGGCCGAACACCTCATGGTGTTCGGCCTTTTTAGTTCGGGTTCGCCCGAACAGCTCAATGCCCAGCCGAACAGGCCGAACAGGGCCCTGTTCGGCCGAATACTGCCCCCCTATGGGGTCGCAGGCATAAAGGGGGAGCATGCCCCGGTCGCGGGGGGGGGGGGCGGAAATTCCCCCCCACCCCCTCCGCTAGCGCTCCCCCCTCTGCCCGCTTCCCCATACAAAAAATTTCCGTAAAGTTCAATAGTACCTTCAGTGGCTGGCCTGGCAGGCACTGTGGTGTGAGTGAGGAGGAGGAGGAGTCCGAGTAGGACGCGTTGAGGCCGGGCAGCGGGCGGTTCAGCGGTAGTACCCTTGTGGTACTTCCGCCCTTTTTCTGACCTCACGTGCTCTACGTGATGACGCATACGAGGGTACGCGTGACGCGTACCCTCGTATGCAGAGGACGTGAGGTCAGAGAAAGGGCGGAAGTACCACAAGGGTACTACCGCTGAACCGCCCGCTGCCCGGCCTCAACGCGTCCTACTCGGACTCCTCCTCCTCACTCACACCACAGTGCCAGCCAGGCCAGCCACTGAAGGTACTATTGAACTTTATGGAAAATTTTTGTATGGGGAAGCAGGCAGAGGGGGGAGCGTTAGCGGAGGGGGTGGGGGGAATTTCCGACCCCCCCCCCCGCGACCGGGGCATGCTCCCCCCTTATGCCTGCGACCCCATAGGGCCCCCAAAAGCGGGATGTTCGGGGTTCGGGCCGAACATGCCGAACATCTGGCCCATGTTCGGGGAACGGACCCGAACCCGAACATCCAGGTGTTCGCCCAACACTATTTCTAAGTTAAAGGACAACTGAAGTGAGAAGAATTTGGAGGCTGCCATATTTATTTCCTTTTAAACAATGCTAGTTGCCTGGCAGTCCTGCAGATCTATTTGACTGCAGTGGTGTCTGAATAACACCAGAAACAAGCATGCAGCTAATCTGGTCAGATCGGACAATGTCAGAAATGTCAGATCTGCTGCATGCTTGTTTAGGGTCTATAGCTAAAAGTATTAGAGGCAGCGGATCAGCAGGACAGCCAGGCAACTGGTTTTGCTTAATAGGGAATAAATATCGCTTCCTCCATATTGATTTTTATTGAAAAAATATATACAAAATATACAATACAATAAATAATAATTATATTCGTGATCAAAAGGATCACAAAAGCAAAACATACATAATCGATATATACATTGTATATCCTATACATAATGTATTAGCAACAATACTATTTACACAAGGTGATTAATTATCCATATCACAAACTTGTATCAAGCAAAACAAAGGATTATAAATCCCTGAGCAGAAGAATACTCATTCAATCTACATTCAAAACCAGACAGGACAACAGGAAACATGAATCCATCACCCTACACCCAACAAGTGACTATCACCAGAAACAATAACCACTCATTCTGCCATTTATGCAGGAGGGGTAAACAAAGACAAAAATATCAAAATCAACACAGGACAAACAAGGACACCCATAAGTTAGTTGGAGGGATAACTCCACTAATTATGTCTGCGGCCAATCCTCCATATTCCGCTCACTTAAGTTGTCCTGTAAAGCAGTAGGATTTTAGCCATGCTATGCCAGGGAAAAACATATAAAAGTAGATAAAACCTTCATCTACTTACATAAAACATGTATTGTACTGTCCTCGTTTTGATTTCAGTAAATTTTATAAAGTCAATGAAGAGTTATTATTATTATTATTATTATTATTATTTATTGTATTTATAAAGCGCCAACATTTTACGCAGCGCTGCACAATAGATAAATGGGTTAACATACAGGTAGAACATACGGAAACTCACAACAAAGCAAGATCATGCAAATGATTTGATAACAATACAGTATCATAGGTCAAATTAGAGACTGTTCGAGTCTACAAGAGGGGTGGTTGCGAATAAGATTGCATAATCAAGCTGGATACGTTAGGGAGGAGGGCCCTGCCGGAGGCTTACAATCTAAAGGGTGGGGTGGAGACAACAGGTGCGTCTTTTGAGAGGTGGTCTAACAGAACATATTATGGTGCTGGTGTAGGGGGGTATGCGAGCGTGAAGAGGTGAGTCTTGAGAGCTTGTTTGAAGGAATTAAAGGTGGGGGCGAGTCTGATGGCTGGTGGGAGAGAGTTCCAGAGAGTAGGGGCGGCCCTGGTGAAGTCCTGCAAACGTGCGTGACTGAGTTATGCGTGGTGCGACTAGGCGCAGGTCATTGGAGGATCGGAGGGGGCGGGCTGGTATGTGCCTGTGGACCAGATCAGAGATGTAGGTTGGGCAGGTCTTGTGCACTGATTTGTAGGCAAAGCACAGGATTTTGAAATTGATCCTAAAGCTGATGGGGAGCCAGTGTAGTGCTTTACAGAGCGGAGTTGTAGAGGCGCTGCAGTGAGAAGAATGTATCAGTCTGGCTGCCGCATTCATTACCAATTTAAGTGGGTCAGTACGGTTAGAGGGGAGGCCAGATAAAAGAGAATTGCAGTAGTCTAGGCGGGAGATGACAAGGGCGTGGATAAGGAGTTTAGTGGTGTCAGGGGACAGGTAGGAGCGGATCTTGGAGATGTTGCGGAGGTGGAAGTTGCAGGATCTGGCAATACCTTGGATGTGGGCGGTAAAGGAAAGTTCAGAGTCCAGAGTAACACCTAGACAGCGGGCTTGGGAGGTAGGGTGGATTATAGTATTTTCAATAGTGACGTGCAGATCTGGGAGGGGTGCAGCTGTGCGGGGTGGGAATATTAGAAGCTCAGTCTTGTCCAAATTAAGCTTCAGGTACCTGGCAGCCATCCAGGAGGAAATGGATGTGAGGCAGGCAGAGACTTTGTCCATGGTAGAGGAGGAGAGGTCTGGGGTGTGGAGATATATCTGGGTGTCGTCGGCATACAGGTGGTAATTGAAGCCCATGGAGGAGATGATTTTGCCAATTGAGGCAGTATAGAGTGAGAACAGTAGGGGTCCTAGGACGGAACCTTGAGGAACACCAACTGAGAGGGGTGTAGGAGTGGATGAGGAGCCATTGAAAAATGTTGTAAAGGAGCGGTTGGAGAGGTAGGAGGAGATCCAGGCTAAGGCTAGGTCCTGAATGCCCATTAGCTGCAGGGAGTGGAGGAGGAGGGAGTGGTCGACAGTGTCAAATGCCGAGGAGAGGTCCAGGAGGAGCAGGATGGAGTATTTACCTTCGGCTTTGGCAAGGGCGAGGTCATTTACCACTTTGGTGAGGGCGGTTTCTGTAGAATGGGCTGTGCGAAAACCAGATTGCAGGGGATCGAGAAGGGAGTTGGAGTTAAGGAAGTTGGTCAGGCGTTGGTGGGCCAGGCGTTCAAGAATTTTTGAGGCAAAAGGGAGGAGAGAGATTGGGCGGTAGTTGGATGGCAGAGCAGGGTCAAGTGAAGATTTCTTTAGTAGGGGAAGCACAGTGGCCTGTTTGAATACGGAGGGGAAGATGCCGGTGGAGAAGGAGAGGTTGAACAGATGGGTGAGGACAGGGGCCAGATCAGAAAAATGTGGGCGCAGAGAATCAGATGGGACCAGATCTAGGGGGCAGGAAGTGGCAGGTGAAGTTGCCAGCAGCTGGTTGACTTCCTCCCCCGTGACAGGATTGAAGGAGGTAAGGGAGGAGAAAGAGGAAGGAGTCGGATGTGGTGGGGAGGCGGGGGCGATAGAGTGGAGGAGAGAAATATCCTTCCGGATGGTTGTAATTTTGTTGATAAAGTAATTTGATAGGTCAGTGGCTGAGAGGGTGGAGGTTGGGGGGGGAGGTGTGGGGTTAAGTAGGGCATTGAAGGTGGCAAAAAGACAACGTGGGTTGGAGGCTTGGGTAGCGATCAAGTGAGTGAAGTATATCTGTTTACTATCAGCGAGGGCAGCATGGTACATCTGCAACTTGGTCTTGTATCCCAGGAAATCATTGTTGTTGCGGGATTTCCTCCATTTGCGTTCTGCAGCTCGTGTCTCATTTTGTAGTTTTCTTGTGAAGGCAGTGTGCCAAGGTTGGGGGTTGGGGCGACTGTTGGTACGAAAGGTCAGGGGAGCCGCATGGTCTAAGGCTGCAGAGAGGTTACTGTTGTATTGAGCTGCCGCTTCTTGGGGCAGGTTAGGCTGGGGAGGGAGGAGGAGAGAGAGTGGAGAGGTGTGGCTAGTACATTGGGGTCAAGGTTGCGCAGATCTCTCTGCCAACGTCCAGTTTGGGGAGCGGGACAGGGGGTGCTGGATGGAGTGAGGGTGAAGGTGATGAGGTGGTGGTCGGAGATGGGGAATGGTGTAATGTCCAGGGTGGTAAGTGCGATGGCTTTGGAGAAAATTAGGTCCAAGGTATTAGCAGCCCTGTGGGTTGTGGCGTTAGTATGCTGAGTGAGACCAAGGGAGTTGGTGAGTGAGAGAAGCTGAGTGGCAGCAGAGGTGGTAGGCTCATCAATTGGAATGTTAAAGTCTCCGAGGATGATTGTTGGGAGGTCGGAGGACAGGATGTGTGGGAGCCAGGAGGCAAGGTTTTCTAGGAAGTGCGATATAGTACTGGAGGGGGGGCGGTATAGGACTGCAATAATGGCTGGGAGGGGATGGTAGAGGCGGATAACATGGGCCTCAAAGGAGGTAAAGTAAAGAGAAGGGGGAGGGGTAAGGACACGGAAGGTGCAGGATGGGGAGAGGAGAAGGCCCACCCCTCCCCCAGGCCTGTTATCTGGTCTTGGGGTATGGCTGAGGGGTAGACCCCCGTAGGATAGGGCTGCAGCTGCAGGCAGGTCAGAGGGGGTGAGCCAGGTCTCAGTAAGGGCAAGAAAGGTGAGGGTTTTTGAGATAAAGATAGTTATATGATATGGATAGTTGTAAGCTTGTTGCGGATAGATCTGGCATTCCAGAGAGCGCAAGATAGAGGAAGAGATTGTCTGAGTATGGGGCGGATGGGAATGAGATTGGGGCGAGAATGTTCGTGGGTATGGGGAGGGTGGGAGGTGCGGCGGGGAAAGGGGCTAGGTGGCTAAATTTGGTTGTGGTGGGGCACGGTTGGGGCCATGTCTTTTGCCCACAGTTTAGGCTAAATCCTGATGTTTTCTTACTTTTTTTCTTTTCTCCTCCATTCACTGAGTCACCTCAGCCTTGCTTGTAAACACAAGTGAGCAGGGGATCAGGTTTCAGATAAGCAGCTAGGCAGGGAAATAAATGGAAGAGGAATATATTATAGATAAAAAGAACCCCCAGCATGCAACTGTTTCACTGGCCCTCCCAACACAAAATGTAGAACTTAGAGGTGGCCTGCATATAGAATAGCAGTGCTGGTACCAGCCATACACATACTGTAAGGCCTGGTGCACACCAAAAACCGCTAGTAGATCCTAGTGTTGGGCGAACAGTGTTCGCCACTGTTCGGGTTCTGCAGAACATCACCCTGTTCGGGTGATGTTCGAGTTCGGCCGAACACCTGACGGTGCTCGGCCAAACCGTTCGGCCATATGGCCGAACTAAGAGCGCATGGCCGAACGTTCCCCGAACGTTCGGCTAGCGCTGTGATTGGCCGAACGGGTCACGTGGTTCGGACCCGAACGCGCTCTGATTGGCCGAACGGTCACGTGGTTCGGGTAAATAAATACCCGAACCACGTCATATCTCCGCCATTTGTCTGTGGGTTTAGCTTTGGGTAGGCAGGCAGGGTAGTTCGCGCTCCAGCCACGCTAGCCAGGGTCCCCCCTGTCATTGTGTCACTGCTGGGAACAGTAGTACACCGCTTGCTCAGCCACACTATATAGCATTCTGTTTACTGCCACTCTGTGTACCTCGCTCAGCCACACTATATAGCATTCTGTTTACTGCCACTCTGTGTCTGCTGGGAATAGTAGTACACCGCTTGCTCAGCCACACTATATAGCATTCTGTTTACTGCCACTCTGTGTACCTCGCTCAGCCACACTATATAGCATTCTGTTTACTGCCACTCTGTGTCTGCTGGGAATAGTGGTACACCGCTCGCTCAGCCACACTATATAGCATTCTGTTCACTGTTCTGTGTCTGCTTGGAATAGTGGTACACCGCTCGCTCAGCCACACTATATAGCATTCTGTTTACTGTTCTGTGTCTGCTGGGAATAGTGGTACACCGCTCGCTCAGCCACACTATATAGCATTCTGTTTACTGTTCTGTGTCTGCTGGGAATAGTGGTACACCGCTCGCTCATCCACACTATATAGCATTCTGTTCACTGTTCTGTGTCTGCTGGGAATAGTGGTACACCGCCCGCTCAGCCACACTATATAGCATTCTGTTCACTGTTCTGTGTCTGCTGGGAATAGTGGTACACCGCTCGCTCAGCCACACTATATAGCATTCTGTTCACTGTTCTGTGTCTGCTGGGAACAGTAGTACACCGCTCGCTCAGCCAGAGTATATAGCATTGTGTTTACTGCCACTCTGTGTACACCGCTCAGCCAGACTATATACCATTGTTTACTGACACTCTGTGTACACCGCTCAGCCAGACTATATACCATTGTTTACTGACACTCTGTGTACACCGCTCAGCCAGACTATATACCATTGTTTACTGCCACTCTGATTCTGCTGGGAACAGTAGTACACCGCTCGCTCAGCCAGACTATATAGCATTGTGTTTACTGCCACTCTGTGTACACCGCTCAGCCAGACTATATACCATTGTTTACTGACACTCTGTGTACACCGCTCAGCCAGACTATATACCATTGTTTACTGAAACTCTGTGTACACCGCTCAGCCAGACTATATACCATTGTTTACTGCCACTCTGATTCTGCTGGGAACAGTAGTACACCGCTCGCTCAGCCAGACTATATACCATTGTTTACTGACACTATATAGCAGACTATATAGCATTGTGTGTACACCGCTCAGCCAGACTATATACCATTGTTTACTGACACTCTGTGTACACCGCTCAGCCAGACTATATACCATTGTTTACTGCCACTCTGATTCTGCTGGGAACAGTAGTACACCGCTCGCTCAGCCAGACTATATACCATTGTTTACTGACACTCTGTGTACACCGCTCAGCCAGACTATATACCATTGTTTACTGCCACTCTGATTCTGCTGGGAACAGTAGTACACCGCTCGCTCAGCCAGACTATATACCATTGTTTACTGACACTCTGTGTACACCGCTCAGCCAGACTATATACCATTGTTTACTGCCACTCTGATTCTGCTGGGAACAGTAGTACACCGCTCGCTCAGCCAGACTATATACCATTGTTTACTGACACTATATAGCAGACTATATAGCATTGTGTGTACACCGCTCAGCCAGACTATATACCATTGTTTACTGACACTCTGTGTACACCGCTCAGCCAGACTATATACCATTGTTTACTGCCACTCTGATTCTGCTGGGAACAGTAGTACACCGCTCGCTCAGCCAGACTATATACCATTGTTTACTGACACTCTGTGTACACCGCTCAGCCAGACTATATACCATTGTTTACTGCCACTCTGATTCTGCTGGGAACAGTAGTACACCGCTCGCTCAGCCAGACTATATAGCATTGTGTTTACTGCCACTCTGTGTACACCGCTCAGCCACACTATATAGCATTGCGTACTCTGCCAGTCAGTGTGTATATTGCTGGGATCAGTAATACTCCACTCACCGTCAACCACTATATGAGCTCAACATGAGTTCCCCAGAGACCTCCGCTGTGAGCAGCACTCCCAACAACAGCAACAGCCAACGCCCCACGCAAGCTATAACATCCACCCCAGCAGCCAGTGGTCAGCAGCAGCCCTCCCCGGAGGAGAACGTTGTGTCCATCAGTCCGTCGCCAGAGCGATTAATGAGGGCTGCCATTGAGGAGATGATGGGGCCTGATGTGGAGGAGGAGGTCTGGCTCAGGCCAGCATCCCAAGTTAATGTTGAGGACGATGAGGGGTCTGTGTCTGGGGATGTTGGGGTGGCAGAGGTGGTGGGTGGGTCAGACTCAGGAGAAGAGTTGTATGATGAGGATGATGATCGGGACCATCTGTATGTGCCTCAGAGTCCGACCCCGGAAAACATGTTGTATCGTGTGTTTAGGTACTAAAATCTGCGTTCCCTCCCAGTAGTGTTGGGCGAACAGTGTTTGCCACTGTTCGGGTTCTGCAGAACATCACCCTGTTCGGGGTGACTATATAGCAGACTATATAGCATTGTGTTTAATGCCACTCTGTGTACACGGCTCAGCCACACTATATAGCATTGTGTTTACTTCCACTCTGTGTCTGCTGGGAACAGTAGTACACCGCTCACCCGCCACTGTATAGCATTGTGCTCTGTGTCACTGCTGACAATAGTGGTACACCGCTCACCCACCACTGTATAGCATTTCTGTACTGCCACTGTACTGCTGCCAGTCAGCGTGTACTTTAAGGATAAGTGAAATGAGGAAGAAATCCGGTGAAAGAGGGAGGGGCAAGGGAAGAGGTGTTTCCCCTGACGGTTCACGTACAGGCCACAGGGGAGCACCCAAGAAAACCCACTCAATACTGCCCATGTTGTCCAGGACAACAACCCTCACAGATCCAAAAGAGCAGGACCAGATAATTACTTGGATGACCTCTCAAGCGTCCAGCAGTGGGTTAAGCAGCACCAGCACATCACGCACGAGGTCCGAGTCCTCAGCCAGTTAAAGTCTGGGCTTTCTTTGAAGACTGCACTGAGGATGTTACCATGGCGATTTGCAAGGTGTGCAAGACCCGCCTGAGCAGGGGGAAAAGTATTAACAACCTCTCCACCACCAGCATGAGCCGCCACATTCTATCCAAACATCCCACTCTGTGGGCAAACGCGGCAGGACAGGGTACCACCAGCAACACTGCCTTTCTTGGGTTCACCAGACTCACCACCAGACCCGCCTCAGCAGCAGCAGTAGCCCAGCCATTGCGTGGTTCACAACATTCACAAACATCAGACGATGCTGACACTGTCACTTTCCGGACTAGTGCTCTTGAGGTCTCCCAGTGTTCATCAAACACAACAACCAACAGCCCTTCGGTGTGCAGCGCTACGGTTGAGTTGTCTGTCTCTGAGATGTTTGAGCACAAGAGGAAATTGCCAGCAAATGACCCCCGGGCCGTGGCAGTAACAGCCAGCCAGCATAGCCAAGCTTCTGGCCTGCGAAATGCTGCCATATCGAGTGGTGGAGACAAACAGCTTCAAGGGCATGATGTCAGTGGCCATCCCACGTTACGTGGTTCCCAGCCGCTACCACTTTGCGCGCTCTGCAGTGCCTGAGTTGCATGAGCACGTGGTCAGCTAAATAACCCGAAGCTTGAAGAATGCCGTTGCCTGCAAGGTTCACCTCACCACTGACACCTGGACGAGTGCGTTCGGCCAGGGTCGATACATCTCCCTTACCGCGCACTGGGTGAACCTTGTGGAGCCTGGCAGCGATTCCTCACCTGCTACGGCGCGGGTGTTGCCCACGCCACAAACAGCTGGATAACAACAGCAGCACCTACCTCTCTGACTCCTTCTCCTCCAACGCATCTCAAAGCTGTACCTCATCCGGAAATGCTAACCCAGCACCAGCAGCAGTAGGATCGTGGAAGCAGTGCAGCACAGCTGTTGGCATGCGTCAGCAAGCGTTGCTGAATCTGATCTGCCTTGGGGATAAGCAGCACACAGGGGAGGAAATTTGGAGGGGAATAAAGGAACAGACGGATTTGTGGCTGGCACCGCTGGACCTGAAACCGGGCATGAAGCTAGACACCTGGCACGAACTGGCAATGTACGCAATAGAGGTGCTGGCTTGCCCGGCAGCCAGCGTTATGTCGGAACGCTGTTTCAGTGCTGCCGGAGGCATCATCACAGATCGGCGTATCCGCCTCTCCACAGAAAATGCAGACCGTCTGACTCAAATTAAAATGAATCAATCCTGGATTGGAAACGACTACGCAACACTCCTGGACCCCAACCAAGTAACATGACCGATGAACATCTGGGATGGTTTAGCGTTTCCGGTCCCTGTTTATTGAACCTCTCATCTGTATTACATTTATGACTGCATGGCGGCAAAAAGCATTGCTGCTATATCCGCACGCTTTTTGTCCTCATGCAAGGCCTGGGTTGTTGTGTCTCACAAAGCGTGGCCTTCTCCTCCTGCGCCTCCTCCTGTTCCATCACGTGTGCTGCTGCTGCTGCTGCTGCTGCTGGGTTACCGTTGCCGGTCCCTGTTTATGGAACCTCTTATCTTTATTACATTTATGACTACATGGCGGTACAAAGCATGCTATCCGCACGCTTTTTGTCCTCATGCAAGGCCTGGGTTGTTGTGTCTCACAAAGCGTGGCCTTCTCCTCCTGCGCCTCCTCCTGTTCCATCACGTGTGCTGCTGCTGCTGCTGCTGCTGGGTTAGCGTTGCCGCGTGGTCCCTGTTTATTGAACCTCTTATCTTTATTACATTTATGACTACATGGCGGTACAAAGCATGCTATCCGCACGCTTTTTGTCCTCATGCAAGGCCTGGGTTGTTGTGTCTCACAAAGCGTGGCCTTCTCCTCCTGCGCCTCCTCCTGTTCCATCACGTGTGCTGCTGCTGCTGCTGCTGCTGGGTTAGCGTTGCCGCGTGGTCCCTGTTTATTGAACCTCTTATCTTTATTACATTTATGACTACATGGCGGTACAAAGCATGCTATCCGCACGCTTTTTGTCCTCATGCAAGGCCTGGGTTGTTGTGTCTCACAAAGCGTGGCCTTCTCCTCCTGCGCCTCCTCCTGTTCCATCACGTGTGCTGCTGCTGCTGCTCCTGCTGGGTTAGCGTTGCCGCGTGGTCCCTGTTTATTGAACCTCTTATCTTTATTACATTTATGACTACATGGCGGTACAAAGCATGCTATCCGCACGCTTTTTGTCCTCATGCAAGGCCTGGGTTGTTGTGTCTCACAAAGCGTGGCCTTCTCCTCCTGCGCCTCCTCCTGTTCCATCACGTGTGCTGCTGCTGGGTTAGCGTTGCCGCGTGGTCCCTGTTTATTGAACCACTTATCTTTATTACATTTATGACTGCATGGTGGTACAAAGCATGCTATCCGCACGCTTCTTGTCCTCATGCAAGGCCTGGGTTGTTGTGTCTCAAAGCGTGGCCTTCTCCTCCTGCGCCACCCTCCTCCTGTTCCATCACGTGTGCTGCTGCTGGATTAGCATTACCGGTCCCTTTTCCTGGAACCTCTTATATGTATTACATTTATGACTGCATGCCGACAAAAAGCATGTTACCTGTGCAAAGAAAACAGACATTTCCCGCATTTAAAAGACAGTTTTCCCTTTGAAACTTTAAAATCGATTTTCTCAAAAACTATAAGCTCTTTTTGCTAAAATTTTTTTCCTCTTGTACCCACTCCCAAGGTGCACATACCCTGTAAATTTGGGGTATGTAGCATGTAAGGAGGCTTTACAAACCACAAAAGTTCGGGTCCCCATTGACTTCCATTATGTTCGGAGTTCGGGTCGAACACCCGAACATCGCGGCCATGTTCGGCCTGTTCGGCCCGAACCCGAACATCTAGATGTTCGCCCAACACTAGTAGATCCGCAAAATGCTAGCAGATTTTGAAACTCTTTTTCTTATTTTTCTGTAGCGTTTCAGCTAGCATTTTGCGGTTTTGTGTAGCGGTTTTGGTGTAGTAGATTTCATATATTGTTACAGTAAAGCTGTTACTGAACAGCTTCTGTAACAAAAACGCCGGCAAAACCGCTCTGAACAGGCGTTTTTCAGAGCTGTTTGCGTTTTTCCTATACTTAACATTGAGGCAGAAACGCATCCGAAATCCAAAAAATGCCTCACCCCGGGAGGATTCGTTTCTGCTAAACGCCTCCCGCTCTGGTGTGCACCACCCGATTGAGATAATTGACCAAGCGTATCCGCAGCCGCAAGCGGCTGCAGAAACGCTGAAAAAGCCGCTCGGTGTGCACCAGCCCTAAGAAGCCAGTGAGCAGTCATTCGCTGGCTTCCAATCCAGTTCTGCATCAGGTGACACTGCTGTCCAACTGGATGGCAGGTTGTCACCTTGGTATGCTTCACTGTCTGGTGCACAAAGATGTTCTTAGGCTGACGCATGACTGAATGGCTGCTGCTGGGAATTCTCCCCCGGCATGATTGGGGAGGAATCAATACATAGATTCAATGTAATATTTTTTAACATTTTATGTATGTTCTGGCCCCTTAGCAGTTTGTAGTATGTTGACCCGGCCCTTGACAGAAAAAGTTTGGGGACCCCTGGCCTAGTGTGTTCCCAGCCTCAAAGTACACTTTTTAAGTAAACTTGACAAACAACTCCTAAAAACAATCTGCTGTAAACATGAGAACTGCTCAGAATTTTACTGACCTATCTTTTGCCCCAGGCAAGGAAACCTTGTGTCATACAAAACCTTGTGCATTATCCAAAAATGCTCTGTATTGCACTTATAACTGTCACAGTGCACTGCTGTACACATTTTAAGAAACAAATTTGCAGCAGGATTTGGACAAATCATGTAGCTGGTTCCAGTCTCCAATACAGCACTACATATAACTTTTGCCCTCAGTCCGGAACTGCACAAAAGACACCACTCACATCCTCTGCACCTTTCAAGTCTACCACGATTACCAGGGTAACAGGTGATAGAAGATGGAGTGTTCCCCCTCCAAACAGTTTTACACAGACTGTGAGAGAGCCCACCATTATACGTATTGGATATTTTTTGTAAACTTCCCACCATTAAATTAGTACTAGGGCCAATTCACACTGCATGGATCAAAAACCAATCCATGTAAAATCCGATACGTCATATGGATTCGTTTTTGAGCATCAGTTTTTAATCCATGACCCTCCATTCCGATGCATCAGTCGATCCAGAAAAATCCCCCAAACTTGTGCTCAGTTCGGCAGTATGGCGGAAGTTGTGGGAGAACAGTCTCTACATCAAGCTTGAAAAATGTGTATTTCCTCTCGCCTCCATGACCGGTCCACCAGGAGATCACCCTGGCCATCCCTGGGTCAAGAAGAACAGACAAGCATAAGAAGACAGAAGGTTGGCACTATAGCGGCAAGCATATACCACTCAACACTATCAACACTAGGACTTGCAGTAGCTGTATGAGGACCTCAGGTATACCTCTTCTTAACACTCTGTTTGCGTGCTCAAGCTTGAAGTTCTGATGACAAGTAGCCTCCGTAGAAGCGCTGCTTAGTGTGAAACGGCCATCAGGCATCCAGTGCCCAGCACCCACCACCACCCACGCCTCTTCTCACAGGGTATATGCTCCACCAATTGCAATTTGACTTGATGTTGTACAATTGCATATTTGCACCTTATGATGTTGTAGCAATAAATTGAACACCTGCAGCAGTGCCAGCTTTCCAATTTTCTTTATTTGCTTGTCAAGAAGAACAGAACAAGTTTAAATACCACCTCCTAGTTCCTACCTGCAGTGTTCTTCCTGTCCCATGGATAGGACAGAAGTGAGTTCTGGTCTGCCGGAGGCTAAGTGGCGTGGGCCCTGCTGCTAGCCTACAAAGCACCCGAGTCGGGCATCCTGCTGGCATGTACTAGCGGTGTGGCAGGTCCCTAGTATCTATTACGTCCGGCACCGCTATGTGAACTGGATGTGGACATTTTTCCGCCTTCGCGCATGCAGCACAAAGTGAAACGCTGATGCGGGTGGGCATGCGCTCCACGAGGCTGCCGGCGGAAGGAATAGCCCAGACTTCTGCCAGAGAGAGGTGGACCTAGGCCCACATGGAAACGATGTGCAGAGCAGCATCCATCTCACAAATAGATGGAGAGAGGAGCAGCATGCAACAAAGAGCTGAAGCTGCGATAATGATCCACCGCTCCCTCTGTCTCTATGGAGCATTCCTCCTTAGGGCCAGGACCCAGCCGCTCAGTCCAGTTTTGACCAGGTAAGGTCATTGTAAACTGGCATGGATGTAGCAAGCCAAGTTTGTCAGTGCAGCCTACAAATGGCGTTCTTTATATTCTATTTCAAAACCCAAGGCCTACTCCTACTGCTGATGGCTCTGAATCAAGAATGTGAGATTTGCCATAAAAAGCTTGCTCCCTCCTATTCTAAACCTTTCATGCTTTACCACCAAGAAAATACAGGTATTGCACAAAGTGGAGACCAGGGATGGGCTCACGAGTAATCATGAATACCTACTTGTGATTTAAATCGGGTTTAATTGCTGCAGCTGAGCGGCTGGATGATTAGGGGTTATTTACCCATTGTTTGAATTTATAAAATACATCTGAGTTTTCTGCATAAACCAAGAAATTGTATTTTGATAGTAGGTTGTAACGTCATTTAGGATATATATACATTGTGGTGACAAGGGATTTGAGGAGACAGCTGATTCCCCAAGGACCAAGGTGACACTGGAGAAGCTGACTAGTGATATTTGTTTTGGTAATGCTCTGTTTTCTGTATTTTGTAGCAGTCACATAAGCTCTATCAATGGAATGCATAAAAGCTGTGTAACGTACTGAATGAGTTAGTAAAATCACTATTAGACACTCGTGTGTCTCTTGTGTTTTTACTCCAGGCCTAAAACAAGTATTATATATGTTGTAAAGGATTGCGGAGATGCCGCCGCGCGGTCTGGCAGCGGGGCGGCTGTCTCCGCGTTCAGACCGGCGGTTTCCACACAGCAGCATGCGTCTGGTTTGTCTGAGCCTTCTAGTGCACACAGATGGAGAGCTACACACGCACGCGCTGGGAGGCAGGACCTTTATGCCAGGAGGAGAGGGATCAGCTGATCTGGTTGGTCAGCTGATCCCAGAGCGGACTGTCATTGGCTGAGTGGCGCTGAGGAGCGCTGTACTATACATAGATCTCGCCGCTCTGTCTCAAGTGGTCTGCCGTAGCAAATGCATGCGTGTTAGCACTCAGACCATAGTCAGATCCCACAGTGTGTTAGAACCAGGTGGACCTGGGAATTCACACTGAGCCAGATTACTCTTGTGTTATTACTGTGTTATACTTTAGACCAGTTCCAGGGTGTTGTGACCAAGGACCACACATCCAAGCTTAGGGATACTGTGTCAGTTCTGTGTTATACTTTAGACCAGTTCCAGGGTGTTGTGACCAAGGACCTCACACCCAAGCTTAGGGATACTGTTTCATTACTGTGTTATACTTTAGACCAGTTCCTGGGTGTTGAGACCACGGACCTCACACTCTAGTCTAGGCCTTTGCTTATATGTTATGACCCTTTGCTCTCTAGATCTCTCTTTTGTCTTCTGATTCGGTACCTTTGCATATCTGCCTACCTGTTGCTAAACCCTGCCTGTACCTGGTTACCGAATCAGCCTTCTGTCTTTGTACCTTATCTGCTCGTGTGTTGCCGACCCGGCCTGAACGACCCTTCTGGCTGTCACTCTCCCCTTGAGTGTCAGTCTGTCTGTACTACCTGTGACACGGCCTTGCTAGTGTCAGGTAACTGCAGAGACCTCCTGTTACTCAGAGAGGTCTCTCTGCAGTCCAGCCAGGGGCTCTATTCCTTTTGGAGTCCTTTGGCTTCAATAAAGTCTGATTCCCAGTATTACAGGGAATCACTGGATACAGGGGCGTCTCACCCACCAGGCAAGTATAGGCGGTTCCCTGGGGCGCCATGTGGTGGTGAGGTGCCATGAGGTGGTGAGGTGCATTCCCCCGCCGCTGCTACTGTGACCATATTTTTTTTTTTTTTATATATCTTATTACCTCCCGACACAGTCCCCGGTGCTCGGCACGCTACCATGTGCTCAGCAGTGCCTCCACCTCCACTTCTCCCCAGCCAATAGAGCAATCAATACTGCTCTTCTCTGCCAGGCTCCTTCTTTAACCACTTGAGGACCTAGGGCTTTCTACCCCTTAAGGACCGGCCACTTTTTTTCCATTCAGACCACTGCAGCTTTCACGGTTTATTGCTCGCTCATACAACCTACCACCTAAATGAATTTTGGCTCCTTTTCTTGTCACTAATAAAGCTTTCTTTTGGTGCTATTTGATTGCTCCTGCAATTTTTACTTTTTATTATATTCATCAAAAAAGACATGAATTTTGGCAAAAAAATGATTTTTTTAACTTTCTGTGCTGACATTTTTCAAATAAAGTAAAATTTCTGTATACATGCAGCGCGAAAAATGGACAAACATGTTTTTGATAAAAAAAAACCATTCAGTGTAGATTTATTGGTTTGGGTAAAAGTTATAGCGTTTACAAACTATGGTGCAAAAAGTGAATTTTCTCATTTTCAAGCATCTATGACTTTTCTGACCCCCTGTCATGTTTCATGAGGGGCTAGAATTCCAGGATAGTATAAATACCCCCCAAATTACCCCATTTTGGAAAGAAGACATCTCAAAGTATTCACTGAGAGGCATAGTGAGTTCATAGAAGATATTATTTTTTGTCACAAGTAAGCGGAAAATGACACTTTGTGAGAGAAAAAAAAAAGTTTCCATTTCTTCTAACTTGCGACAAAAAAAAAAAATGAAATCTGCCACAGACTCACCATGCCCCTCTCTGAATACCTTGAAGGGTCTACTTTCCAAAATGGGGTCATTTGTGGGGTGTGTTTACTGTCCTGACATTTTGGGGGGTGCTAAATTGTAAGCACCCCTGTAAAGCCTAAAGGTGCTCATTGGACTTTGGACCCCTTAGCGCAGTTAGGCTGCAAAAAAGTACCACACATGTGGTATTGCCGTACTCAGGAGAAGTAGTATAATGTGTTTTGGGGTGTATTTTTACACATACCCATGCTGGGTGGGAGAAATATCTCTGTAAATGACAATTTATTTTTTTTTACACACAATTGTCCATTTACAGAGATCTTTCTCCCACTCAGCATAAGTATGTGTAAAAATACACCACAAAACACATTATACTACTTCTCCTGAGTACGGCGATACCACATGTGTGGCACTTTTTTGCACCCTAACTGCGCTAAAGGGCCCAAAGTCCCATGAGTACCTTTAGGATTTCACAGGTTATTTTGAGAAATTTCGTTTCAAGACTACTCCTCACGGTTTAGGGCCCCTAAAATGCCAGGGCAGTATAGGAACCCCACAAATGACCCCATTTTAGAAAGAAGACACCCCAAGGTATTCCGTTAGGAGTATGGTGAGTTCATAGAAGTTTTAATTTTTTGTCAAAAGTTAGCGAAAAATGACACTTTGTGAAAAAACACAATTAAAATCAATTTCCGCTAACTTTTGACAAAAAATAAAATCTTCTATGAACTCGCCATACTACTAACGGAATACCTTGGGGTGTCTTCTTTCTAAAATGGGGTCATTTGTGGGGTTCCTATACTGCCCTGGCATTTTAGGGGCCCTAAACCGTGAGGAGTAGTCTTGAAACGAAATTTCTCAAAATGACCTGTGAAATCCTAAAGGTACTCATTGGACTTTTGCCCTTTAGCGCAGTTAGGGTGCAAAAAAGTGCCACACATGTGGTATCGCCATACTCGGGAGAAGTAGTACAATGTGTTTTGGGGTGTATTTTTACACATAGCCATGCTGGGGGGGAGAAATACCTCTGTAAATGGACAATTGTGTGTAAAAAAATCAAGATTGTCATTTACAGATGTATTTCTCCCACCCAGCATGGGTATGTGTAAAAATACACCCCAAAACACATTATACTACTTCTCCCGAGTACGGCGATACCACATGTGTGGCACTTTTTTGCACCCTAACTGCACTAAGGGGCCCAAAGTCCAATGAGTACCTTTAGGATTTCACAGGTCATTTTTGTTTCAAGACTACTCCTCACGGTTTAGGGCCCCTAAAATGCCAGGGCAGTATAGGAACCCCACTAATGACCCCATTTTAGAAAGAAGACACCCCAAGGTATTCCGTTAGGAGTATGGTGAGTTCATAGAAGTTTTTATTTTTTTGTCACAAGTTAGCGGAAATTGATTTTAATTGTTTTTTTTCACAAAGTGTCATTTTCCGCTAAATTGTGACAAAAAATAAAATCTTCTATGAACTCACCATACTCCGTACGGAATACCTGTGGGTGTCTTCTTTCTAGAATGGGGTCATTTGTGGGGTTCCTATACTGCCCTGGCATTTTAGGGGCCCTAAACCGTGAGGAGTAGTCTTGAAACCAAATGTCGCAAAATGACCTGCGAAATCCTAAAGGTACTCATTGGACTTTGGGCCCCTTAGCGTACTTAGGGTGTAAAAAAAAGTGCCAACCCCACAAGTGACCCCATTTTAGAAAGAAGACACCCCAAGGTATTCCGTTAGGTGTATGGCGAGTTCATAGAAGATTTTATTTTTTGTCACAAGTTAGTGAAAAATGACACTTTGTGAAAAAAAAAAAACAATAAAAATCAATTTCCGCTAACTTTTGACAAAAAATAAAATCTTCTATGAACTCGTCATACACCTAACAGAATACCTTGGGCTGTCTTTTTTTCTAAAATGGGGTCACTTGTGGGGTTTCTATACCGCCCTGGCATTTTACAGGCCCAAAACCGTGAGTAGTCTGGAAACCAAATGTCTCAAAATGACTGTTCAGGGGTATAAGCATCTGCAAATTTTGATGACAGGTGGTCTATGAGGGGGCGAATTTTGTGGAACCGGTCATAAGCAGGGTGGCCGTTTAGATGACAGGTTGTATTGGGCCTGATCTGATGGATAGGAGTGCTAGGAGGGTGACAGGAGGTGATTGATGGGTGTCTCAGGGGGTGGTTAGAGGGGAAAATAGATGCAATCAATGCACTAGGGAGGTGATCGGAAGGGGGTCTGAGGGGGATCTGAGGGTTTGGCCGAGTGATCAGGAGCCCACACGGGGCAAATTGGGGCCTGATCTGATGGGTAGGTGTGCTAGGGGGTGACAGGAGGTGATTGATGGGTGTCTCAAGGTGTGATTAGAGGGGGGAATAGATGCAAGCAATGCACTGGCGAGGTGATCAGGGCTGGGGTCTGAGGGCATTCTGAGGGTGTGGGCGGGTGATTGAGTGCCCTAGGGGCAGATAGGGGTCTAATCTGATAGGTAGCAGTGACAGGGGGTGATTGATGGGTAATTAGTGGGTGTTTAGGGTAGAGAACAGATGTAAACACTGCACTTGGGAGGTGATCGGACGTCGGATCTGCGGGCGATCTATTGGTGTGGGTGGGTGATCAGATTGCCCGCAAGGGGCAGGTTAGGGGCTGATTGATGGGTGGCAGTGACAGCGGGTGATTGATAGGTGGCAGTGACAGGGGGTGATTGATGGGTGATTGATGGGTGATTGATAGGTGATTGACAGGTAATCAGTGGGTTATTACAGGGGAGAACAGATGTAAATATTGCACTGGCGAATTGATAAGGGGGGGTCAGAGGGCAATCTGAGCGTGTAGGCGGGCGATTGGGTGCCCGCAAGGGGCAGATTCGGGTCTGATCTGATGGGTAACAGTGACAGGTGGTGATAGGGGGTGATTGATGGGTGATTGATGGGTAATTAGTGGGTGTTTAGAGGAGAGAATAGATGGAAACACTGCGCTTGGGTGGTGATCTGATGTCGGATCTGCGGGCGATCTATTGGTGTGGGTGATAGGTGATTGGCAGGTGATTGACAGGTGATCAGTGGGTTATTGCAGGGAAGAACAGATGTAATTAATGCACTGGTGAATTGATAAGGGGGGGTCAGAGGGCAATTTGAGGGTGTGGGCGGGTGATTGGGTGCCCGCAAGGGGCAGATTAGGGTCTGATCTGATAGGTAAAAGTGACAGGTGGTGATAGGGGGTGATTGATGGGTGATTGATGGGTAATTAGTGGGTGTTTAGAGGAGAGAATAGATGTAAACAATGGATTTGGGAGGTGATCTGATGTCGGATCTGCGGGCGATCTATTGGTGTGGGGGGGGGTGATCAGATTGCCCGCAAGGGGCAGGTTAGGGGCTGATTGATGGGTGGCAGTGACAGGGGGTGATGGACGGGTGATGGACCGGGTGATGGACCGGGTGATGGACCGGGTGATGGACCGGGTGATGGACCGGGTGATGGACCGGGTGATGGACCGGGTGATGGACCGGGTGATGGACCGGTGATGGACAGGTGATCAGGGGGGATAGATGCATACAGTACATGGGGGGGGGGGGGTCTGGGGGGGGGGGTCTGGGGAGAATCTGAGGGGTGGGGGGTGATCAGGAGGGAGCGGGGGGCAGGGGGGGGGGGATAAAGAAAAAATAGCGTTGACAGATAGTGACAGGGAGTGATTGATGGGTGATTAGGGGGGTGATTGGGTGCAAACAGGGGTCTGGGGGGTGGGCAGGGGGGGGGGGGGTCTGATGGGTGCTGTGGGCGATCTGGGGCAGGGGGGGGGAAAAATCAGTGTGCTTGGTGCAGACTAGGGTGGCTGCAGCCTGCCCTGGTGGTCCCTCGGACATTGGGACCACCAGGGCAGGAGGCAGCCTGTATAATACACTTTGTAAACATTACAAAGTGTATTATACACTTTGTATGCGGCGATCGTCGGGTTAACATCCCGCCGGCGCTTCCGTATGGCCGGCGGGATGTTGCGGCGGGTGAGCGGCGCCAGGCGGAGGCGGAGGATCGCGTCACGGATGACGCGATCGCTCCGCCCATGCCCATACAAGGACCGCCGCCAATTGTCAATACGGCGGTCCTTGCGGCGTCCACTTCCCGGCCGCCAATTGTATATACGGCGGTCGGGAAGTGGTTAAAGCCATGCCCCTTCTTCTCAGTAGCCACACAGGTAAAGTGTTTACCTTGTGTGGCCCACCCTTTCACTCCACCCCACGCCAGTCAAACCAGGAGCCAGCGGCCAGCCAGCTTATGCCCCGACAGTCTGACTCCCCACCTGTGTCACTGGCTGCACACAGACACTGGAGCGAGACAGCCAGGGGACAGATGCAGTCACAGAGAGAAGAATGTGATGTATCCGTGTTGGAGCCCCGCCTCCGCACAAGACAGCAACACAGCCTGGGAGAAGGGACATTTCTGCTCCAGAGTAGTGATGGGAATTCCGGCTCTTTTCAGAGAATCGGCTCTTCTGAATCGGCTCCCATTAAAGAGCCGGCTCTTACGGCTCTGAATCGGCTCTTCATTAAATATCACTAAACACCACTCAGAATCGGAGTAAAAGCCCCGACCCCCAGGGGCGTAGCAATAGGGGGTGAAGAGGTAGTGACCGCATTGGGGCCCTTGGGCCAGAGGGGCCCCGGCGAGGGGCCCTCCCTCAACTACAGTATTAGCTCTCTATTGGTCCTGTGCTCATAATTATCACTTCTATAGATACTGTGAATGGTGGTAATCACTAACAAACTGTTCTCCATCCCCTTCTTGCACCTCTGACACTGTAGTTGCCATTAGCAGGTTTTGGTGCGCAGTGGCAATTGTTATGTATAGAGTGCTTGGGGGGCCCCACTGTAAAACTTGCATCAGGGCCCACAGCACCTTAGCTACGCCACTGCCGACCCCGTCTCCATGACCATTCCAGACTGCTTCTCTGACTGGGGCAATCCCTCCTGCTACTGCTCTGCTCCGCCCCATACACTCCTACAAGCTGCAAGAGGAGGACTACATCTCCCAACATGCCTCAGCCCCCTTTATTGCAGAGCAAAGCAGAGCTCTGTGGGGCGGCTGAGGCATCGGCTCTTTCAAAACTGAGAACCGGCTCTTGTCGTTCGCAGCAAAGAGGCGGCTCTTAGAGCCGGCTCGTTCGCGAACGACCCATCACTACTCCAGAGATGATAAGCTGCATGCACAGGCAGAAGAGAAGGTATGCAGGCAGGCTGCTAAGAACACTTCCTGTCCTGTGTGCAGACTCCCAGTACTGTTATAACTGCTAGAATGTGCCCTTCTCTTTTGATACTAGAGTTTTCTTTGAAAGCTGGTTAGGCTGTAGGCTGGTAAAGCTGTAAACCTGTGCTTTAGTGCTGTGCTGTCTCTCCCTCTCCCCTCTCTGTTCCTCTGCCCCCTCTTCCATCTTATGCTGTCTCTACCCCTCTCTGTTCCTCTGCACCCTCTTCCATCTTATGCTGTCTATCCCTCCCCCTCTTTGTTCCTCTACACCCCTCTTACATCTTATGCTGCCTCTCCCTCTCTACTCTTTCCCTCTGCTCGGATTACGTGTATTTTCTGGTGAAACGCTTCCACATTACGATTATTTTCTGACAACGCTGCCCCATTACGATTATTTTCTGGTAAAACGCTGCTGCCCTATGATTAATTTCTGGTGAACTGTTGCTGCAATAAGTGTATTTTCTGGTGAAACACTGCCACATTACGATTATTTTCTGGTGAATTACGATTCTGAAATACGACAGTTACTATTATTTTCTGATGAAACCCTGCCGCATTATTATTTTCTGGTGAAACGCTGCTGCATTATGATTATTTTCCTGGGGGGGGGGGGGGGGTTTCTTGCCTGGAGTGACAAAATGACTAGAGGCACCCCTGACTGGATAGCTAGTTATCTCTATCCCCTCTCCCAGGAGATAGTCCCTGCTCTCCCAAGGGCCACCTGCTCCTTAGGTGGTCCGTGCTCTTTTATCATCATCTCCCGCCCCACGGGAGACAGCTCACTGTTGCACCAAACACTTACACGTTACCAGGTGTCCAGAGGTTAGTCATACTTGCATTATTGGTGATTCTGCAGATCATCAATAATCGGGTATATATCTGTATTGTTGGTGATACTGCAGTTCACCAATAATCAGATTCTCTCTGGTTGCTGACACCAATCGTTACATATGTGTACTGAAAGCAATTAATTATTGAATGTATTGTGATAGACTCTTAAACCCATATTTCCACCTTCCTGCCTGTGCTCCAAACAGCTTGCCCGCGTCCTATTGATTGCCGGAAGGAGGAAGTGTGGGGTGGTGAGGCTTCCAACACGACCAAAAGGACGCGTGCAAGCTGTTTGGAGTGCAGGGCGGGCGGAGGAATTATGGGTAAATAACACCTTATCATCCAGCAGCTCACCTGCAGCAATTAAGGATCATTTGAATCCCAAGTAAGCACTCGTGATTTCTCGTGAACCCATCCCTGGTTGGTATTCTACAAAGTAGTTATCAGGAATTTACCTGAGAGGTCCTATGCTGCTCCTGGTCCCTCAAAGAGTCAGCCGGGATCACTACTGTCCTGGTCTTAATCGCCGTATCTCCTCTTCCTGTGCAGCCAGTGGCATCACTGGCATTCCTGCGGGGGCACGGTTCCGCATTGTCTAGCAGGGCTCAGGTATCCAGCATGTTGGGGAAATTGTGGCTTGATGCTGCAGCTAGTCAGCTCTCAGCTGTCTAGCCTGTTGAGGTAAGTGCTGGCTGGACACTTGCCAATCTGGGCAGCTGTCCAGCATGTTGGAGAAAGTTTTGGCTGGAAGACGAAGCCAATCAGTGCTCAGGCTCTCCAGCCAGTCTGTAGCCACACCTTGTCCCTAGCAATATTTAACCCTCCTGGCGGTCAATTAAAACCACAGCGCAGCACTATTTTTTAAAATGTATTTATTTTTTAAAATTATGTAGCTAGCCTAGAGCTAACATGACAGCCGCTGTGCAGCTGCATCCCCCCACCCTCTTTGATCACCTCCGGCAATCAAGCCCATCCGGAAATCCCGTTCTGAATGGGAATTCCATTAGGCCTTCCCCCGTCACCATGGCAATGGGAGGGATGACGTCATCGACGTGACGTCAAAGGAAGTCCCGATCCACACCTCAGCGTTGCCTGGCACTGATTGGCCAGGCAGTGCATGGGGTCTGGGGGGGGGGGGGGGCGCGCGGCGGGTAGTGGTGAATTGGCGCGGAGCGGCAGCGATCAGGCAGTACAAAGTCCTCGACTTTGCCTCTGCCTAGCCCTTTGGAACTGCAGACCTCTGATTCCTCGTGTATGACTTTTGGACTGTTCCTGGACCTGCCTTGCCTAGTGCTCCGGGACTGTGAAACTTTCTGATACTGGTTGCCGACCTGGACTGTTGTTTGACCTTGCTTTCTCTCCACTGTGGTTCTGGTGGTTTATTAGCCTACTCACCGTTCAGCTCCAATACTTTGCTCACTTAAGAACTGGGTGTAACCGAAGTCGGGTGGGGGTTGTTTCCTCGCCTACTGTTCAAGCTGGATTGCACCACATAGGGTGAAGACGATTGATTCTTGCCTTGTGGTCCCTGTGTTAGCCTTGATACACATGCAAAGGTTGTAGTGAGTGTGATGTGTGGGGGCTGTGCAAAAAACAGTGTGAAAGAGAAAGTTTTCCAGGATTCCAGCAGCAAGTGTGCACAGGCTTAAATAATGGGAGAAAAAAAAAATAAATTTCAACATTGACCATAAAAAAAGTATTTGACAAGGCTGGTACTTGAACCCTAGAAAGCACCAGTGGAAGTCTGTTACCCTAAGTGTTGAGCCACTATGAAGCCCATGGGAGGAAAAGCAAAAAAAAAGAGCATTGAGCATTGGGGCCCTAAATTGGAAGCTGCACATTGCAGGATATCTAGCTGCCGCTACGTAATGATGTTCAAATGGATTGTTCAGATTTCCATTACTAACTTCTCCTGTGGCTCAGAAGGTAAAGGTGCTGCTTATGTTCACACAGGGTCACCGGTTTGATTACCACAGTAGGAGGGATTGGAAGTTAGATAGGGTGTTGAAGCCATCCTGCACATGTTCCCTTACTGGGCTACCAGGGAGTACAAATTAGTTAGGCTCTCAAGAAACATCACCAGCAAACATGGATTTTTTAATGTTTTTTTATTCTCATCAGCTTACATTCTTGCCACTACGACATCGCTTTCATGCTGTCCTAATAGGAAATTAGAATTGCTCTAAGGTAGAGTGTATTCTTGACCCACAAACTGAATTTTCAGGGCAGGTTTAAACATAGCAAAGCTTGGAGAGTGAACCAGGTGTTGTGGCAGGGGATTCCAGAGAAGAGCTGAAGCACATGCTAAATCTTGTATACCTGAATCAAACAAGGTGATTCGAGAGGAGGGCAACAAAAAAAGTAGGTGCAGATCTAAGAGTGCTCTTGGGTTGCTATCTAGAAACTAGTGAGGAGATGTACAAAGGAGAGAGAGAGAGAGATTGTGGCGAGCTTTGGAAGTTAGAGTTAAGAGTTTGAACTGGATCCTCTGGTTAATTGGTAGCCAATGAAGAGCTTGACAGAGAGGAGCAGCAGAGGAGGAACGAGAAGAAAGATAACAGAGACAAGCAGACGAGTCCAGTACATATTGTAGCCGTGCCAATATGTTAGTTGGTAGCAGGGATGGGCTCACGAGTGCCTAAGCACTCGAATACGTGATTGAAATGAGCTTTAAATGCCACAGGTGAGCGGCTGGATAAGGGCTTATTTACCCATCATTCCGCCGCCCGCCCTGCATACCAAAAAGCTGGCACGCGTCCTATTGGTCGCGTTGCAAGCCTCACTACGCGCACTTCCTCCTTCAAGCCGGAAGGTGGAAGCGCGCCATGGTGAGGCTTGCAACCCAACCAATAGGACGAGTGCAAGCTGTTTGGAACGCAGGGCGGGCGGTGGAATTATGGGTAAATAACCCCTTATAATCCAGTTGCACACCTGCGGCAATTAAGGCCCATTTGAATCATGAGTTAGAACTCATGATTAGTCATGAGCCCATCCCTGGTTGGTATTCTACAAAGTAGTTGTCAGTAATTTACCTGAGGGGTCCTGCGCTGCTCCCGGTCCCTCCAAGAGTCAGCCGGGATCGCCACTGTCCTGGTCTTTATCGCTGCGTCTCCTCAGCCGCAGGAATGCCAGGGATGCCACTGGCTGCACAGGAAGAGAACACGCGGGCACGGTTCCGCATTGTGCCGGAACGGACGCGTACAGTCAGGCGTCCGTTTTTATACACTGAGAGTCTAGCAGGGCTCAGGTATCCAGCATGTTGGGGAAATTGTAGCTGGATGCTGCAGCTAATCAGATCTCAGCTGTCTAGCCTGTTGAGGTAAGTGCCGGCTGAACACTTGCCAATCTGGGCAGCTGTCCAGCATGTTGGTGAAAGTTCTGGCTGGAAGCCGAAGCCAATCAGAGCTCAGGCTCTCCAGCCAGTCTGTAGCCACACCTTTCCCCTAGCAATATTTAAGCCTTGCTCCTGCAGTGTTCCCTTGCCCGTTATAGCATTAAGGTGTGTTGGTGAAGCGCTGGGTGCTATCGTTCTGTTTGGATCTGCCATGTACGACTCTTGCCTGTGTTGTTGATTACGCTTTGATTGCTGCCTGGACCGACTCGGATTTGTCCTCAACTTTGCCTCTGCCTTGCCCTTTGGAACTGCGGACCTCTGATTCCTTGTGTATGACCTTTGGACTGTTCCTGGACCTGCCTTGCCTAGTGCTCTGACACTGTGAAACTTACTGATACTGGTTGCCGACCCGGACTGTTGTTTGAGCTTGCTTTCTCTCCACTGTGGTTCTGGTGGTTTATTAGCCCACCCATTGTTCAGCCCCAATACCTTGCGCACTTAATGACTGGGTGTAACCAAAGTCTGATAGGTGCTGTTTCCTCACCTCTCGTTCAAGCGGGGATGCGCCACATAGGGTGAAGACTGTGGTGATAGAGTGGGGAATTGGAGCTTATCTGTAGGTGGATATTTTGCCAGGCCTCAAAGAAGTATATTACAATAGTCCAGATGAGATATTAGAAGAGAACGTTTTAATTGTGTCCTGAGTGAGAAATGTTATTGATTTAGAGATGACAGGAGCTAGTTAGGGTGTGAATGTGAGGAATAAGAGAGAGGAGTCAAATATTACCCCTAAGCACCGTGCTTTGGGAACTGCAGTCATAGGGGTGTTATTAACATTGATTGTTATATCAGGCAGAGAAGTTGACAGACGGTGGAAAAAAGGATTAGTGTAACGATTGTGGAATTATTTCCGTGGTCAGCGCACAAGATGCGCGCCGACACTACGGAAATCCTCCACAAACGTCTGAATAACAGAACCCAGCTGTGGTGCAATGCACCCGTAGAGGGGAATTCCTGCCGGCAGATGGAGCTGTGGAGAACAGAGGAACAACCCCTCTGTAGTGCCACAGATGCCAGATAGGAATTGTACGAGGGGAAGCAATACAGGGCAAGATAGGCCCTAGTGAAAAGAGAGTGAGCACAGAGACAGAATGTATGTATGTCCGCCAATCTAGTCGCCACCTGGCGATGGTGAACACACAACAGTGAAGACCAAGTGGGAAAGCAATTTCAAGAGATGGCGATTGCTAACAGTGACACAAGACTGAATAAGCACAGAAATGGAATGTATGTGTGTCCACCAATCTAGTCGCCACCCAGCGACGGTGAAGACACAACAACAGAAACGAAGTGGGAACGCAATCGCAAGAGTGGCAATTGCCAATAGTGACACAAGACCGAATTAGACAGAGCACAAGTGTAGCAAGAAAGACACAGCAAACAACGATCAGAACGTCACAGAAAACAACAAACACTAGCTGAACGCGAACTCCGCACTCATTCGCAACAGCGAACGCGTTTAAGACATGATCATCGTGCGATAAGTGCCCAGTGATAAGCGTGCCACCCTAACTAACCAATGTAACAAACACGAAATAGAGAACACGAACGCTTGCTAAACGGTTACCTCACCGAGCCTACCGCAAGCGTTCGTTCCAGACAAGACAGACAGGAGTAGCCAGTAGCAACCGCTGTTCTAGCCTACACACCCAGACAGAGTACAGAATGAACTACCACCACTACCGCAAGAGCGGATGTGATCCAGACAGAAAAACAGATGGAGCAACCCGCTGCTCTGGCTTGCACCCCTACAGACAGAACGATTTCCTGTCGACCGCTGCTGGCGACTAGTGTTGGGCGAACAGTGTTCGCCACTGTTCGGGTTCTGCAGAACATCACCCTGTTCGGGTGATGTTCGAGTTCGGCCGAACACCTGATGGTGTTCGGCCAAACCGTTCGGCCACATGGCCACATAGCGTTGTGATTGGCCGAACGGGTCACGTGGTTCGGACCCGAACGCGCTCTGATTGGCCTGAACTGTCACGTGGTTCGGGTAAATAAATACCCGAACCACGTCATATCTCCGCCATTTGTCTGTGGGTTTAGCTTTGGGTAGGCAGGCAGGGTAGTTCGCGCTCCAGCCACGCTAGCCAGGGTCCCCCCAGTCATTGTGTCGCTGCTGGGAATAGTAGTACACCGCTCGCTCAGCCACACTATATAGCATTGTGTTTACTGCCACTCTGTGTCTGCTGGGAACAGTAGTACACCGCTCGCTCAGCCACACTATATAGCATTGTGTTTACTGCCACTCTGTGTCTGCTGGGAACAGTAGAACACCGCTCGCTCAGCCACACTATATAGCATTGTGTTTACTGCCACTCTGTGTCTGCTGGGAACAGTAGTACACCGCTCACCCGCCACTGTATAGCATTGTGCTCTGTGTCGCTGCTGGGAATAGTGGTACACCGCTCACCCACCACTGTATAGCATTGTGCTCTGTGTCGCTGCTGGGAATAGTGGTACACCGCTCACCCACCACTGTATAGCATTTCTGTACTGCCACTGTACTGCTGCCAGTCAGCGTGTACTTTAAGGATAAGTGAAATGAGGAAGAAATCCGTTGAAAGAGGGAGGGGCAAGGGAAGAGGTGTTTCCCCTGACGGTTCACGTACAGGCCACAGGGGAGCACCCAAGAAAACCCACTCAATACCGCCCATGTTGTCCAGGACAACAACCCTCACAAATCCAAAAGAACAGGACCAGATAATTACTTGGATGACCTCTCAAGCGTCCAGCAGTGGGTTAAGCAGCACCAGCACATCACGCACGAGGTCCGAGTCCTCAGCCAGTTACAAGGAGCCAGTGGGCACAAAGCTGACACAACCGGCAGCGACACCACGCGCACAACTGCCAGATAACCAGTCCGATGAATTACCTCAGGACACAATGGGGTATTCGCAGGAGCTATTCCCAGCCCAACAAACTTCCACCTTTCAAAGGTCAATGGAGGAACAGCCAGAAATGTTGTGCCCGGATTCACAACCATTAACTGTGGGAAATGCACCGCGCACTGAAATACAAGGCGAGTCCGAGGAGGACTCGGAAACCCAAATCCCAGAGCAAGTTGGGCAGGAGGGGTTGCAATTGCAGGAGGTCGGCCGACAAGATCTGGAAGACGACGTTGGAGTGAGCTGCGCAGAGGTTGTTCTGGGGAGCTCTACTCCACGGCGGCGGCCCCCCACAATGACATGTGACGAGTTTCAGGAGATGGAAGAGGAGGGTATGGACAATGTGGACATAGACCCACATTTTGTTTGTGAACGAGAACATCGCCGTCGTAGCAGCAGCACAGATGAGTCTGTTGAAGAACCCACTGCTGCACGAGTTCGCCTTGTGCCACAAGGTAGGCGGCGCGCAATTTCAGGCACCACAAGCGTGGAACTTCAAGTGAGAGGCAAAAGAGGCGCAAACAGAAATCGCCAACAAGGCAGGTCCTCCAAAGTCTGGGCTTTCTTTGAAGACTGCACTGAGGATGGTACTATGGCGATTTGCAAGGTGTGCAAGACCCGCCTGAGCAGGGGAAAAAGTATTAACAACCTCTCCACCACCAGCATGAGCCGCCACATGCTATCCAAACATCCCACTCTGTGGGCAAACGCGGCAGGACAGGGTACCAGCAACACTGCCTCCCTTGGGGTCACCAGACTCACCACCAGACCCGCCTCAGCAGCAGCAGTAGCCCAGCCATTGCGTGGTTCACAACATTCACAAACATCAGACGCTGACACTGTCACTTTCCGGAGTAGTGCTCTTGAGGTCTCCCAGTGTTCATCAAACACAACAACCAACAGCCCTTCAGTGTGCAGCCCTAAGATTCAGTTGTCTGTCTTGGAGATGTTTGATCGCAAGAGGAAATTGCCAGCAAATGACCCCCGGGCCGTGGCAGTAACAGCCAGCATAGCCAAGCTTCTGGCCTGCGAAATGCTGCCATATCGAGTGGTGGAGACAAACAGCTTCAAGGGCATGATGTCAGTGGCCATCCCACGTTACGTGGTTCCCAGTCGCTACCACTTTGCGCGCTCTGCAGTGCCTGAGTTGCATGAGCACTTGGTCAGCAAAATAACCCAAAGCTTGAAGAATGCCGTTGCCTGCAAGGTTCACCTCACCACTGACACCTGGACAAGTGCGTTCGGCCAGGGTCGATACATCTCCCTTACCGCGCACTGGGTGAACCTTGTGGAGCCTGGCAGCGATTCCTCACCTGCTACGGCGCGGGCGTTGCCCACGCCGCAAACAGCTGCACCGCCGTCCCTCCCACTGGATAACAGCAGCAGCACCTACCTCTCTGACTCCTTCTCCTCCAATGCATCTCAAAGCTGTACCTTATCCGGAAACGCTAACCCAGCACCAGCAGCAGTAGGATCGTGGAAGCAGTGCAGCACAGCTGTTGGCATGCGTCAGCAAGCGTTGCTGAAGCTGATCTGCCTTGGGGATAAGCAGCACACAGAGGAGGAAATTTGGAGGGGAATAAAGGAACAGAGGGATTTGTGGCTGGCACCGCTGGACCTGAAACCGGGCATGGTTGTGTGTGATAATGGGAGTAATCTCATTCGCGCTTTAAGGTTGGCTAAGCTGACACACATCCCTTGCCTGGCGCACGTGATGAACCTAGTAGTTCAGCGGTTCCTGAGGACATGCCCAGGCGTGGCCGATCTTCTGTTGAAGGTGCGACGAGTGGCCAAACATTGTAGAAATTCCAGTACTGCTTCGGGGGCACTCGCCAAGATGCAGGAGCGCTTCAATCTCCCCCACCATCGCTTGCTGGAATTCTACGCTGCACATGCTAGCCCGCTTTTGCGAGCAGAAGAGTGCAGTGGTCCAGTACGTGACGGCGCAGTACCGAGGCGCATCCGGACAGCTGCCAAGCTTCTGTGGATCCGATTGGGCCAACATGTTGGACCTCTGCCAAGTCGTCCAAAATTTTGAGCAGTCCACATTGCTTGTGAGCAGTGACAACTCTTCAGTCAGCATTACCATACCACTGCTGTGTTTACTGAAGAGGTCAATGTTGAAAATCAAGGAAACAGCTGTCATGATGCAACTGGGGGAATCTGAAGGAGAAAACGATCAGCGTGATGGTACCAACATCAGGCCATCCGCCTCAGGAAACGCTGGCCCCAGCAGCTATGACGAAGAAGAGGAGGAGGAACAGCTGGAGTTGGAGCAGGAATTTCCTGCCACCACTGACGAGGGCCAGAGCGGTGCACGTTGGACTTCCACAATTCAGCGCGAATGGTCAGCAGAAGCAGACCAGGAAGAAGGTGACGACTATGATGCATCACAACAACTATCACAACGCTCACAAGAGGATGATGAGGATTCTGGCAGGACTCTGGCACACATGGCTCAATTCATGCTAGACTGCATTGAACACGACCCACGCATTGTGCGCATTATGGACAACACCAATTACTGGGTTTATACCCTTCTGGATCCACGGTACAGACACAATGTTCCAAAACTGCTTGAAGAAAGAGTCAGACAGGTCAAAATGGAAGAATATCAGCAGGCCCTTGTGGAGACTTTAGAGAGGAGATTGACATCCTCCCCCTCCTCTAGCCAGTTGTACGCCAACAAACTGACTTCCGCAAACCCAGGACGACCAGGACAGCAAACAACACAAGCCGCAGCTATTGCCCAAAAGGGAATGGTATCGGCAGTGTCCTTGGAGTGGGAAAATTTTCTGACACCCATGCAGCAGCCCACAGAACAGCAAGCGTGCGCATCCACCTCCAACACCGATCGCCTGGAGAAGATGGTCAAGGACTACATGTCAGATGGCGTAGCTGTGTTGAACAATCCATCTGCACCCTTCAACTATTGGGTATCGAAGCTAGACACGTGGCACGAACTGGCAATGTACGCAATAGAGGTGCTGGCTTGCCCGGCAGCCAGCGTTATGTCGGAACGCTGTTTCAGTACTGCCGGAGGCATCGTCACAGATCGGCGTATCCGCCTCTCCACAGAAAATGCAGAACGTCTGACTCAAATTAAAATGAATCAATCCTGGATTGGAAACGACTACGCAACACTCCAGGACCCCAACCAAGTAACATGACCAATGAACATCTGTGATGGTTTAGCGTTGCCGGTCCCTATATCCGCACGCTATTTGTCCTCATGCAAGGCCTGGGTTGTTGTGTCTCAAAAAGCGTGGCCTTCTCCTCCTGCGCCTCCTCCTGTTCCATCACGTGTGCTGCTGCTGCTGCTGCTGGGTTAGCGTTACCGGTCCCTGTTTATGGAACCTCTTCTCTGTATTACATTTATGACTGCATGGCGACAAAAAGCATGTTACCTGTGCAAAGAAACATGACATTTTCCACATTTAAAAGACAGTTTTTCCTTTGAAACTTTACAATCAATTTTCTCAAAAACTATAAGCTCTTTTTCAAATATTATTTTTCCTCTTGCACCCACTCCCAAGGTGCACATACCCTGCAAATTTGGGGTATGTAAGGAAGCTTTACAAAGCACGAAAGTTCGGGTCCCCATTGTATTCCATTATGTTCGGAGTTCGGCGCAAACACCCGAACATCGGACGTTGAGTCCCTATATAGCAATATACAACACGAGCTAGGGATAAAGGCAATTCAATATTCTCTGTGTACAAGGGGTCAACATCTGGAAAAACACAATTCTACACTAGTACAGTTGTTACGGTTTGTCCTGACACATAATATTTTCCTTTTTGGGGGCAAGATATACCACCAGCTCAGGGGAAGTGCGATGGGGACGGCTTGTGCCCCATCTTATGCTAACCTTTTCCTGGGCTGGTGGGAAGACACGATTGTATTTTCTGAGGACATGGAGTTTTACACTTCCCACATCTCATTTTGGGGACGTTTTATCGATGACATTATTATCCTGTGGGAAGGCCCAAGATCCCTCTTCGATGACTTCATGCTGTTATTAAACAGGAACGAAATAGGGATGAAATTCACATCTGAAGTGCACGACAAACAGATACACTTCCTTGACCTGACTATTACGATTGGTGATACGGGCAAATTGGAAACTGAAATTTTCCGTAAACCCACCTCGACTAATTCCCTACTAAAATGGGATAGTTCCCATCCACTATCCCTACGCAGAAGTATACCCACGGGACAGTTTCTAAGAGCACGAAGGAACTGCTCGAGGGAACAGAGCTTTGAGAAGGAATGTGCAACTTTGAATAATAGATTTCTACAGAGGGGCTTTCCACAGGAAGTAATCGATCGAGCATATGTACGAGCAAAAAACACCCCGCGTGTAGATACACTTAAAGAGAACCCTAGAAAAAGAGAGGGGCTGACCTCACATAAATCCAACGATTCAGATTGCCCGAATCGATCACTTCCCCGATTGATTGGTACCTATACACTACAATCACATGCAGTTTTCGAGATTTTGAAACATTACTGGCCAATATTACAGAAAGACAAAGATTTGGCCAAATTCTTAACCCCGAAACCTATGGTGACATACAGAAGAGCAGCCAATTTAAGGGACCTCCTTGTCCATAGTACCTTTTCTAATAATCCGCCTCAAAATCCCACCTGGCTTCCCACTAAACCGAATGGTTCATTTCATTGTGGAAAGTGTAAGGCCTGCAAATATATGCCAACAACCAAGCAATTCATATGTCCACAAAATGGACGAGTGTTTAAGGTCCTCTCATTCATCACTTGCAATACTAAATCTGTGGTGTATGGAGCAAGATGTAAATGTAATCTCTGGTATGTAGGCAAGACCACACGGGCCCTAAAAGAGCGAGTGCTTGAGCACATTGGGGATATCAAACACAAAAATGATACCCCGTTGGCCAGGCATATGAATCGGGTTCATCCACAGTCCAGGTTTGATATATCTTTTTGGGGTATACAACAATGGAGGAAACACACTAGAGGTGGTAATCTGGATAGGAAACGAACACAAGTTGAGTCCCAATGGATATTTCGTCTGAATACGATTGCACCGCATGGCCTCAATGAGGATTTCAATTTGGCTTGCTTCCTATGAACGTGTGTTAGAAACCTAGACGGGGTGAATATCTTTTCAATTGAAACGCTGCATGTCAGTGTGAACCAGGACATATTCCCTCCCTTGGGGTTTGAAATCGATGTCCATACGTAGGTTTTGCACACTCCACATGTACCATTATCTCCATCCTTAGGAGCTCAATTGTATGAGCCCCTATACATATATTTACAAGTTGGACCTTTATGGATCCTTAACTGAACAGCTGTGTGTAATCATCTGGCGTATGTCTGTAATTGGGGGATCATACCCATAATTGTTATTATCCTTTAGAGTCGGTCCTTTATAATATGGCTTGCCCCCCCCTTTCCATTGGATATTTGATATGTAAGGACACTGTATATACTTACTGTATACTTATCGTTTTAATGCTGGGTATAAGCGCATTGGGAAGGATGTAAATAAACATCCAAAATGGCCGCTGTTACCATGGCGACTAATACAACAAAGCCGTCTACCTGCATTGAGTTACGAGTGTGTGGTTACCATACCAACACTCGCGATTGGGAAACGGGCAAGTACGTAATCCGGAAGCGACGTCGCAGGATGTGACGTCGCTACTATGGACGCTGACTCGCGCCCACCGCCGCATATTATGCGCCGATTCAGATGTCGGCATACATGTAAGGTATGACTACACGTATACCTCCCTCTCTACCTGCCCCACAATAGGCATATGAAATACGCATAGCCACACCCCTTCTGGGCCCTGCCTCGTTTTCTCTCACAGTATTTATAGGCATGCCGAACGCGGCTTTTTCAGCTCTGACTGGGGCAATTGCTGGGGGTTATGCTACTGGTGGTGGGGGGCACTTCTGTATATATGTAATGAAACTTTTACTGTAAATATGTATAGCATCTTTTTGAGAAAGCCGTGAGGTGAAACATGTCAGAGATATACATTACAGCACCTGTATTATAGAGCACTATCCACCTTGTATATACCTTTCCAGCCATCCTGAATGTATGCACCATTACCTAAAGAGAACTCCATGCCTGGGCTATATACCTGACAGGAAGTTTTTTTGGAGTGCAGCACTCAGTGTCAGTAGGGTCTGATTACATTTTTTATATGGAATAGCTACACCATACTCTGCCTGGCTGTGCCAAGAGTTTGGGGGATCAGCAAAGACCTCCATGTTGAGCAGCTCTCACTGCAAACCGATATCAGTTACCCGATCTGAAGAAACATATGACGATGTGATTTCATTGTATCTATTTTAGTATCTATATTCTACAAGTGACACGCTTGTAATTTTGTGTACGCATAGGGCTTGTCCATACGGACTTAGTGTTTGCTACAATTTTCCCTTGTACCCTTCTCGGTTAGTGTTTGTAAACAATAGCAAAGGCTGATACTCCAGGTGAGTTAGCAGGAACAAACCATCATGACCAGCAAGGAATTGGGGGAGCAAAAGGTATTTATACTGCAAACCATCAAAGGAAGCAACTAAGCAATTTGCATGACAAGTGTATGTAAATTCCTCCCCAGAACAGCAACTCTGCAGCTTGCAGAGTAGAGATAGGTCTCTTTTCCAGGGACCTGCAGCACTCAGACCTAACAAATGGCCAAACAGCTGTCTGCCTGTGCAGAAAGCAGCACAGATCATTACAATTAGTTCTGTTTTACTTATATTATGTTTTAAGAAACGAGAGGTCATGGCAGAGGATATAGCAGACAAGCAGCCAGGAACACGTGTGAGGCAGAAGTCTAGGTCTGGGGCCCCAAAGCTACTGTTGTGTATCGTTGGCATATAAGTGGTATTGTGCTCCAAATGTGTTGGTTACGTTAACAAGACTGTGCATTTAGATGGAAAAGAGGGGGCCAGGGACAAAGCCTTGAGGTACCCACACAGATAAAGGATGGTGAGATAAGATCTCATCTGAGTAAGAGACTGTGAAATATCTTCCATAGAGATAGGAAGCTATCCGAGAGAGAGAGAGAGAGAGAGAGAGAGAGACCCCCCCTTTCTAGCTATAGATGAATGTATCTGTAGGAGTAAGGGGTGGTCAACAGTATCAGATGCTGATGAGTATGAAATAATGGCCTTTGTATTTAGCCATAAGGAGATGATTGTCCACTTTAGCAATGGCTGTTTGTGTAGAGTGGTTAGAATGAAAGCCAGACTGGAAGTGATCAAGCAGGGAGATGAAGCAGTTGTAGCAAAGTTGATGCATGAAAAGTTACCGTTTGCTCCTCTTAGCTACAAAGAGGAAGTTTGAATGCACGTCTGCAGCCGGCATGCAGAGGTGCATGGTCGGCTGGACATAGACGTGCAAGTATTGTTGATTTGTCAAAAAGGTGATTGATTCTTGCCTTGTGGTCCCTATGTTAACCTTAACACACATGCAAAGGTTGTAGTGAGTGTAAAGTGTGGGGGCTGGGCAATAAAGAGTGTGAAAGAGAAAGTTTTCCAGGATTCCAACAGCAAGTGTGCACAGGCTTAAATATTGAAAGAATAAATAAATTCAACATTAACCATAAAAATGTATTTGAAAAGGTTGGTACTCGAACCCTAGAAAGCACCAGTAGAAGTCTGTACCTTAAGTGTTGAGCCACTGTTAAGACCACATGGAGAAGCGTGAAAAAATAGAGCATTAAGCATTTGGGCCCTAAATTCTGGCATGCACATTGCAGGATTGGTATCCGCTGCTCCGAAATGCTGTTCAAATGGATAGTTCAGCATCAAGTTAGTAACTTCTCCTGTGGCTCAGCAGGTAAGGGCGCTGGTTATGGTAACGCAAGGTCACCGGTTCGATTACCACAGGAGGAGGGAGTTAAAGCTAGACAGGGTGTTGAAGCGGTCCACCACATGATCCCTTACCGTTTAACCAGGGAGCACAAATTAGTTAGGGTCTGAAGAAAAATTGTCAACTAACAATCTCTTTATTTTCATTCATTTCTTTTTTTTATCCTACATTCTTGCCATTAGGAGACCACTTTCAACATGTCCTCATAGGAAATTACACTCCTACCACCAACCTTCTGCAAGCATTTTCTTTTAACCTGCATCCATCACTTCCCTCAACACCTTCATCCTTGCACTCCCACGCCTTTCATTTTACCTCCCCACTTATACCCCGGCACCTCTACTTTCACATTCCTCACACACCTCCATGCTTACACCCTCAAACCCTTCATTTCCCACTACCCACCATTTACATACTGACAACCCCAGCACCTTTCATATCCCCTACACCCCCCTGCTTGCAACTCCACAACTTTCATCTGCCCTCACTTTTTCTCTTTCACTTACCAGCTGTCATGATCGCTGCTGCAGCAGGTGTTGCTGGAAGTAGTAGTGCTGCAGCTCAGGCAGTTCTGATCTCTTTCCATGCAAGCTGCATAGCTTTGTCTGCCTTTCCCTGCTGTCAGCTTGTGACTGATTATCATTCACCTGTGTGGGAATCTGCATGTCTGCTCCCATTGGATGACCTCAGTATAAAGATCTGCTTCCTGCAGGACTCGTCGGGTTTTCATAGCTTCAGTTTAAGCCTGTCTTGCTGTTGCTTCAGCCCCCGATCGTGTTTCTTGTTCTAAAGATACTTTGCTGGTCTTTGCATCATATATTGGTTCATTGCCAATATATATGCATACCAGCACGTTTATTATTTTCCTTGTATTCGTGTTACGTTGATACATCAGTGTCGCTGATGTATACGTACACGAACTGTTTATATCTTGTGTGCAGTTAGTCAGCTTTCCAGCACGTTTTGGTAGGTTGCGCGTATTGTGATCACCCGTGCTGAGTTAGTTACCCTGCTCCTGGTTCTGTTTGTGGATTGCGTTCATCTCTGCGAAGAGATAACGAATCCTTCTGAATCCTGTTCTGTTACCGTTTGTGGATTGCGTTCATCTCTGCGAAGAGATAGCGAATCCTTCTGAGTCCTGTTCCCTGTATTACTCCTGTCCTAGTCAGAGTTCCTGCTTATGTCATATATCGGTTCATTGCCGATATATACATATGTTAGTCAGACGTTACAAATAGTTTCATTGATAGCTGTAATTGTAATACGCTAGGAAAACATACTTATTGTATTTTTGTCTGTGTTACGTTCATCTATCTCGATCCTGCTATTTCCTGACTATCCTGTCCTGTCTTTGTGAGGCACGCCATCGCTGCAACGCATTGGCTGCCTCATTCCAGTCTGTCTTGTTGTGGACGCTTGCTGTCACTAAGTAGCGGCTAGCTAGCAAGCGTTCATTCTGTCTACCTGTCCTGATCTCCTCAGTTCTGGTATATGCGCTCAGCGATACCTTGCGCTGAGACGTTATCGCAAAAGTATTGTTTGTGGCTGTGGGATCTGCACCGCCTCTGTGCGCCACAATCTCCTGTTGGAGTCAGTCCTCCCCTCCACTATACTAGGGATAGCCTGTTTCCTTGTGCTAGTGTGTGTACCTCCTCCACGTCAGCTCATGCGTTGCATGCTGACTGTGGAGAATACACCACCAAGCCTCACACCAGCGCTCTACAATCTCACCACAACCAATCTTTTTTCACTACCACCAACTTCCTGCAAGCATTTTCTTTTAACCTGCATCCATCACTTCCCTCAACACCTTCATCCTTGCACTCCCACGCCTTTCATTTTACCTCCCTACTTATACCCCTGCACCTCTACTTTCACATTCCTCACACACCTCCATGCTTACACCCCCAAACCCTTCATTTCCCGCTACCCACCATTTACATACTGACAACCCCAGCACCTTTCATTTCCCCTACACCCCCCTGCTTGCAACTCCACAACTTTCATCTGCCCTCACTTTTTCTCTTTCACTTACCAGCGCTCTACAATCTCACCGCAACCAATCTTTTTTCACTGTGTTATCAGCATCATCTTTCCTCTACCACTTTCATCATATTTACATAGAGCATCTGCTTAGGTCCATCTTGCTCACTTCATTCATCTGTCTCATTCTGCCGTCTTCCACCCTATTGAACAGCAATTTCGTTACAACTGCTCTGGACTTTGCTAGCATTACCCAACTTTACTTCTTACTTTTTCCACTACCTCCTAACTGAGATTCTCATTAAAGTCACCATGCTAGCAATGGATCTTCATAACTATTTAAAGAGCTTGGCCAAGTCACATGTTCCTTCTGTTGGGGATAAATGTATGGAAGAACTGAGATTATTATTATTGATTTATAAAGCGCTAACATATTCCGTGCTGCTGTACAAAGTAAAAAACAAACATGTTATTTGCAAGCTTACAATCTAAAGGAATAGGGGGGAACAAGAGGTGGGTTAACGTTAACATACAATATGCACACCTAAAGGCTGTGTTTTTTAGGTTATCTAGTAGGAGTACAAGTTGGCCAGAGGTAAAAAGGATTACTGGCCTAAGGTAGAGCGTATGCTTGTTGGACAAAGTGAGTTTTGAGGGCAGGTTTAAAGATATCAAAGCTTGGAGAGTGAGGCATGTGTTGTGGCAGGGGATTCCGGAGGAGAGGTGAACATGTGTGAGGCAGGAGTTAAGGTCTGGGGCCCGAGAGATACTGTTGTGTTTTGTGTGCATATACAGTAAGTGGTATTGAAACCCAAATGAGTTGATGAAGTTACCCAGACTGTGCATGTAGATGGAAAGGAGCAATAAGAGTTGGATTTAGCAATAAGAAGATGATTGTCCACTTTAGTAAGGGCTGTTTGTGTAGAGTGGTTAGACCGAAAGCCAGACTGGAAGTGATCAAACAGGGAGATGAAGCAGTGCTAGCAAAGTGGATGCATGAAAAGTTCCCGTTTGCCCCTCTTAGCTACAAACAGGGAGCTTTAATGCAGCGCTGCAGCCAGCATGCAGACGTGCAGCGGGTGCTGGGTATAGGGATACAAGTATTGTTGATTTGTAAAAAAAAAAAAAAACCTTGATTGATTCTTGCCATGTGGTCCCTGTTTCAGCTTTGATACACATGCAAAGGTTGTAGTGAATGTGATGTGTGGGGGCTGTGCAATAAAGAGTGTGAAAGAGAAAGGTTTCTTTAATTCCAGCAGCAAGTGTGCACAGGCCTAAACATTTTTTTCAAAAAATATTTCAAGATTGCCCCCCCCCCCAAAAAAAAAAGTTTTTGACAAAGTTGGTACCTGAACCCTGGAAACCACACATGGGAGTCTGGTACCTTAAGTGTTGAGCCACTTTTAAGACTACATAGAGGAGTGTAAAAAAAGAGAGCATTGAGCATTCGGGCCCTAAATTCTTACCTGCACATTGCAGGACTGGTATCTGCCGCTCCCTAATGCTGTTCAAATGGATTGTTCAGGTTCTGTTTGGTAACTTCTCCTGTGGCTCAGCAGGTAAGGGCGCTGGTTATGGTAACGCAAGGTCACCGGTTCGATTACCACAGGAGGAGGGAGTTAAAGCTAGACAGGGTGTTGAAGCGGTCTGCCACATGATCCCTTACCGTGTAACCAGGGAGCACAAATTAGTTAGGGTCTGAAGAAAAATCGTCAACTAACAATCTCTTTATTTTCATTCATTTCTTTTTTTTTTTATCCTACATTCTTGCCACTAGGAGTCCGCTTTCAACATGTCCTCATAGGAAATTACACTCCTACCACCAACTTCCTGCAAGCATTTTCTTTTAACCTGCATCCATCACTTCCCTCAACACCTTCATCCTTGCACTCCCACGCCTTTCATTTTACCTCCCCACTTATACCCCTGCACCTCTACTTTCACATTCCTCACACACCTCCAGGCTTACACCCCCAAACCCTTCATTTCCCGCTACCCACCATTTACATACTGACAACCCCAGCACCTTTCATTTCCCCTACACCCCCCTGCTTGCAACTCCACAACTTTCATCTGCCCTCACTTTTTCTCTTTCACTTACCAGCGCTCTACAATCTCACCGCAACCAATCTTTTTTCACTGTGTTATCAGCATCATCTTTCCTCTACCACTTTCATCATATTTACATAGAGCATCTGCTTAGGTCCATCTTGCTCACTTCATTCATCTGTCTCATTCTGCCGTCTTCCACCCTATTGAACAGCAATTTCGTTGCAACTGCTCTGGACTTTGCTAGCATTACCCAACTTTACTTCTTACTTTTTCCACTACCTCCTAACTGAGATTCTCATTAAAGTCACCATGCTAGCAATGGATCTTCATAACTATTTAAAGAGCTTGGCCAAGTCACATGTTCCTTCTGTTGGGGATAAATGTATGGAAGAACTGAGATTATTATTATTGATTTATAAAGCGCTAACATATTCCGTGCTGCTGTACAAAGTAAAAAACAAACATGTTATTTGCAAGCTTACAATCTAAAGGAATAGGGGGGAACAAGAGGTGGGTTAACGTTAACATACAATATGCACACCTAAAGGCTGTGTTTTTTAGGTTATCTAGTAGGAGTACAAGTTGGCCAGAGGTAAAAAGGATTACTGGCCTAAGGTAGAGCGTATGCTTGTTGGACAAAGTGAGTTTTGAGGGCAGGTTTAAAGATATCAAAGCTTGGAGAGTGAGGCATGTGTTGTGGCAGGGGATTCCGGAGGAGAGGTTAACATGTGTGAGGCAGGAGTTAAGGTCTGGGGCCCGAGAGATACTGTTGTGTTTTGTGTGCATATACAGTAAGTGGTATTGAAACCCAAATGAGTTGATGAAGTTACCCAGACTGTGCATGTAGATGGAAAGGAGCAATAAGAGTTGGATTTAGCAATAAGAAGATGATTGTCCACTTTAGTAAGGGCTGTTTGTGTAGAGTGGTTAGACCGAAAGCCAGACTGGAAGTGATCAAACAGGGAGATGAAGCAGTGCTAGCAAAGTGGATGCATGAAAAGTTCCCGTTTACCCCTCTTAGCTACAAACAGGGAGCTTTAATGCAGCGCTGCAGCCAGCAGGCAGACGTGCAGCGGGTGCTGGGTATAGGGATACAAGTATTGTTGATTTGTAAAAAAAAAAAAAAAAACTTGATTGATTCTTGCCATGTGGTCCCTGTTTCAGCTTTGATACACATGCAAAGGTTGTAGTGAATGTGATGTGTGGGGGCTGTGCAATAAAGAGTGTGAAAGAGAAAGGTTTCTTTAATTCCAGCAGCAAGTGTGCACAGGCCTAAACATTTTTTTCAAAAAATATTTCAAGATTGCCCCCCCCCCCCCCCCCCCAAAAAAAAAAAGTTTTTGACAAAGTTGGTACCTGAACCCTGGAAACCACACATGGGAGTCTGGTACCTTAAGTGTTGAGCCACTTTTAAGATTACATAGAGGAGTGTAAAAAAAGAGAGCATTGAGCATTCGGGCCCTAAATTCTTACCTGCACATTGCAGGACTGGTATCTGCCGCTCCCTAATGCTGTTCAAATGGATTGTTCAGGTTCTGTTTGGTAACTTCTCCTGTGGCTCAGCAGGTAAGGGTGCTGGTTATGGTAACGCAAGGTCACCGGTTCGATTACCACAGGAGGAGGGAGTTAAAGCTAGACAGGGTGTTGAAGCGGTCTGCCACATGATCCCTTACCGTGTATCGTCAACTAACAATCTCTTTATTTTCATTCATTTCTTTTTTTTTATCCTACATTCTTGCCACTAGGAGTCCGCTTTCAACATGTCCTCATAGGAAATTACACTCCTACCACCAACTACCTGCAAGCATTTTCTTTTAACCTGCATCCATCACTTCCCTCAACACCTTCATCCTTGCACTCCCACGCCTTTCATTTTACCTCCCCACTTATACTCCTGCACCTCTACTTTCACATTCCTCACACACCTCCAGGCTTACACCCCCAAACCCTTCATTTCCCGCTACCCACCATTTACATACTGACAACCCCAGCACCTTTCATTTCCCCTACACCCCCCTGCTTGCAACTCCACAACTTTCATCTGCCCTCACTTTTTCTCTTTCACTTACCAGCGCTCTACAATCTCACCGCAACCAATCTTTTTTCACTGTGTTATCAGCATCAGGGGCGTAGGAATAGACCCTGCAGCCCCTGCAGTTGCAGGGGGGGCCCCTAGCAAGTCAGGGGCCCGGAGGAGGAAAGGCTGTCACCACCGGCGTACCTACCGGGGATGCGACTCTCTCAGCCGCAGGGGGGCCCGGCCGCCCGGGGCTGCTCTGGGGCCCGCTCACTGTCCGTGGGGGGAGCGCTGCTCTGGACCCCCCAGCAAGGTGCTCAACTGGCCGCAGCGTCTAGTAGACGCTGCGCCAGTTCATTCCCCGCAGCCCCGCTTCAGCAGCCTGCATAGTCTCCGGCAGGCAGAGCAGGGCTACGGCAAGATGGCCGCCGAAGAAGCCCTACACTGGAGACTTTGTGTCTCTAGTACAGGGCTTCGGCAGCCATCTTGCCGTAGCCCTGCACTCTGCCTGTCAGCGCGGGAGATGTGCTGCAGGAGGACTCGGGGAGCTGCGAGCCAGAGATGCCGGGAGAGGAGAAGACTTCTGTCAGGTAAGTGAATTGTTTTTTTTTTCACAGGTGCATTTTTTTTTCTAGTGTCTGCTGCCTACATTGTGATTTTCAGGTGTCTGCTGCCTACATTGTGATTTTCAGGTGTCTGCTGCCCACATTGTGATTTTCAGGTGCCTGCTGCCCACATTACGATTTTCTGGTCACTGCTGCCCACATTGCGATTTTCTGGTCACTGCTGCCCACATTGCGATTTTCTGGTGTCTGCTGCCCACATTACGATTTTCTGGTGTCTGCTGCCCACATTACGATTTTCAGGTGTCTGCTGCCCACATTACGATTTTCAGGTGTCTGCTGCCCACATTATGATTTTCTGGTGTCTGCTGCCCACATTGCGATTTTCTGGTGTCTGCTGCCCACATTACGATTTTCAGGTGTCTGCTGCCCACATTGCGATTTTCAGGTGTCTGCTGCCCACATTGCGATTTTCAGGTGTCTGCTGCCCACATTGTGATTTTCAGGTGTCTGCTGCCTACATTGTGATTTTCAGCTGTCTGCTGCCCACATTGTGATTTTCAGGTGCCTGCTGCCCACATTATGATTTTCTGGTGTCTGCTGCCCACATTACGATTTTCTGGTCACTGCTGCCCACATTGCGATTTTCTGGTCACTGCTGCCCACATTGCGATTTTCTGGTGTCTGCTGCCCACATTACGATTTTCTGGTGTCTGCTGCCCACATTACGATTGTCAGGTGTCTGCTGCCCACATTACGATTTTCAGGTGTCTGCTGCCCACATTATGATTTTCTGGTGTCTGCTGCCCACATTGCGATTTTCTGGTGTCTGCTGCCCACATTACGATTTTCAGGTGTCTGCTGCCCACATTGCGATTTTCAGGTGTCTGCTGCCCACATTGCGATTTTCAGGTGTCTGCTGCCCACATTGCGATTTTCAGGTGTCTGCTGCCCACATTGCGATTTTCAGGTGTCTGCTGCCCACATTGCGATTTTCAGGTGTCTGCTGCCCACATTACGATTTTCTGGTCACTGCTGCCCACATTGCGATTTTCTGGTCACTGCTGCCCACATTGCGATTTTCAGGTGTCTGCTGCCCTCATTACGAATTTCAGGTGTCTGCTGCCCACATTACGATTTTCAGGTGTCTGCTGCCCACATTACGATTTTCTGGTGTCTGCTGCCCACATTACGATTTTCTGGTGTCTGCTGCCCACATTACGATTTTCTGGTGTATGCTGCCCACATTAGGATTTTCTGGTGACTGCTGCCCACATTGCGATTTTCTGGTGACTGCTGCCCACATTGCGATTTTCTGGTGACTGCTGCCCACATTGCGATTTTCTGGTGACTGCTGCCCACATTAGGATTTTCTGGTGTCTGCTGCCACATTACGACTTTCTGGTGTCTGCTGCCCACATTACGACATTCTGGTGACTGACTGCTGCCCACATTAGGATTTTCTGGTGACTGCTGCCCACATTAGGATTTTCTGGTGACTGCTGCCCACATTACGATATTCTGGTGACTGCTGCCCACATTAGGATTTTCTGGTGACTGATGCCCACATTGCAATTTTCTGGTGACTGCTGCCCACATGGCGATTTTCTGGTGACTGCTGCCCACATTGCGATTTTCTGGCCCACATTACGATTTTCTGGTGAACACTGCCCACGTTACGATTGTCTGGTGAATGCTGTCCACGTTACGATTTTCTGGTGAACGCTGCCCACATTACGATTTTCTGGCCACATTACGATTTTCTGGTGAACACTGCCCAAGTTACGATTGTCTGGTGAATGCTGTCCATGTTACAATTTTCTGGTGAACTCTGCCCACATTACGATTTTCTGTCCCACATTACGATATTCTGGTGAACGCTGCCCACATTACGATTGTCTGGTGAATGCTGCCCACGTTACAATTTTCTGGTGACTGCTGCTCACGTTACTATTTTCTGGTGACTGGTGCCCACATTACGATTTTCTGGTGAACTCTGCCCACATTACGATTTTCTGGCCCACATTACGATTGTCTGGTAAAATGCTGCCCACTTTACAATTAATTTACAGTGAAACGCTGCCCCATTACGATTATTTGGCACCTATGGGGGGGGCCCCATCCAAATATTCGCAGGGGGGCCCAGTGATTTCTAGTTACGCCCCTGATCAGCATCATCTTTCCTCTACCACTTTCATCATATTTACATAGAGCATCTGCTTAGGTCCATCTTGCTCACTTCATTCATCTGTCTCATTCTGCCGTCTTCCACCCTATTGAACAGCAATTTCGTTACAACTGCTCTGGACTTTGCTAGCATTACCCAACTTTACTTCTTACTTTTTCCACTACCTCCTAACTGAGATTCTCATTAAAGTCACCATGCTAGCAATGGATCTTCATAACTATTTAAAGAGCTTGGCCAAGTCACATGTTCCTTCTGTTGGGGATAAATGTATGGAAGAACTGAGATTATTATTATTGATTTATAAAGCGCTAACATATTCCGTGCTGCTGTACAAAGTAAAAAACAAACATGTTATTTGCAAGCTTACAATCTAAAGGAATAGGGGGGAACAAGAGGTGGGTTAACGTTAACATACAATATGCACACCTAAAGGCTGTGTTTTTTAGGTTATCTAGTAGGAGTACAAGTTGGCCAGAGGTAAAAAGGATTACTGGCCTAAGGTAGAGCGTATGCTTGTTGGACAAAGTGAGTTTTGAGGGCAGGTTTAAAGATATCAAAGCTTGGAGAGTGAGGCATGTGTTGTGGCAGGGGATTCCGGAGGAGAGGTGAACATGTGTGAGGCAGGAGTTAAGGTCTGGGGCCCGAGAGATACTGTTGTGTTTTGTGTGCATATACAGTAAGTGGTATTGAAACCCAAATGAGTTGATGAAGTTACCCAGACTGTGCATGTAGATGGAAAGGAGCAATAAGAGTTGGATTTAGCAATAAGAAGATGATTGTCCACTTTAGTAAGGGCTGTTTGTGTAGAGTGGTTAGACCGAAAGCCAGACTGGAAGTGATCAAACAGGAGATGAAGCAGTGCTAGCAAAGTGGATGCATGAAAAGTTCCCGTTTGCCCCTCTTAGCTACAAACAGGGAGCTTTAATGCAGCGCTGCAGCCAGCATGCAGACGTGCAGCGGGTGCTGGGTATAGGGATACAAGTATTGTTGATTTGTAAAAAAAAAAAAAAAACTTGATTGATTCTTGCCATGTGGTCCCTGTTTCAGCTTTGATACACATGCAAAGGTTGTAGTGAATGTGATGTGTGGGGGCTGTGCAATAAAGAGTGTGAAAGAGAAAGGTTTCTTTAATTCCAGCAGCAAGTGTGCACAGGCCTAAACATTTTTTTCAAAAAATATTTCAAGATTGCCCCCCCCCCCCCCCCAAAAAAAAGTTTTTGACAAAGTTGGTACCTGAACCCTGGAAACCACACATGGGAGTCTGGTACCTTAAGTGTTGAGCCACTTTTAAGACTACATAGAGGAGTGTAAAAAAAGAGAGCATTGAGCATTCGGGCCCTAAATTCTTACCTGCACATTGCAGGACTGGTATCTGCCGCTCCCTAATGCTGTTCAAATGGATTGTTCAGGTTCTGTTTGGTAACTTCTCCTGTGGCTCAGCAGGTAAGGGTGCTGGTTATGGTAACGCAAGGTCACCGGTTCGATTACCACAGGAGGAGGGAGTTAAAGCTAGACAGGGTGTTGAAGCGGTCTGCCACATGATCCCTTACCGTGTAACCAGGGAGCACAAATTAGTTAGGATCTGAAGAAAAATCGTCAACTAACAATCTCTTTATTTTCATTCATTTCTTTTTTTTTATCCTACATTCTTGCCACTAGGAGTCCGCTTTCAACATGTCCTCATAGGAAATTACACTCCTACCACCAACTACCTGCAAGCATTTTCTTTTAACCTGCATCCATCACTTCCCTCAACACCTTCATCCTTGCACTCCACGCCTTTCATTTTACCTCCCCACTTATACCCCTGCACCTCTACTTTCACATTCCTCACACACCTCCAGGCTTACACCCCCAAACCCTTCATTTCCCGCTACCCACCATTTACATACTGACAACCCCAGCACCTTTCATTTCCCCTACACCCCCCTGCTTGCAACTCCACAACTTTCATCTGCCCTCACTTTTTCTCTTTCACTTACCAGCGCTCTACAATCTCACCGCAACCAATCTTTTTTCACTGTGTTATCAGCATCAGGGGCGTAGGAATAGACCCTGCAGCCCCTGCAGTTGCAGGGGGGCCCCTAGCAAGTCAGGGGCCCGGAGGAGGAAAGGCTGTCACCACCGGCGTACCTACCGGGGATGCGACTCTCTCAGCCGCAGGGGGGCCCGGCCGCCCGGGGCTGCTCTGGGGCCCGCTCACTGTCCGTGGGGGGAGCGCTGCTCTGGACCCCCCAGCAAGGTGCTCAACTGGCCGCAGCGTCTAATAGACGCTGCGCCAGTTCATTCCCCGCAGCCCCGCTTCAGCAGCCTGCATAGTCCTCCGGCAGGCAGAGCAGGGCTACGGCAAGATGGCCGCCGAAGAAGCCCTACACTGGAGACTTTGTGTCTCTAGTACAGGGCTTCGGCAGCCATCTTGCCGTAGCCCTGCACTCTGCCTGTCAGCGCGGGAGATGTGCTGCAGGAGGACTCGGGGAGCTGCGAGCCAGAGATGCCGGGAGAGGAGAAGACTTCTGTCAGGTAAGTGAATTGTTTTTTTTTCACAGGTGCATTTTTTTTTCTAGTGTCTGCTGCTACATTGTGATTTTCAGGTGTCTGCTGCCTACATTGTGATTTTCAGGTGTCTGCTGCCCACATTGTGATTTTCAGGTGCCTGCTGCCCACATTACGATTTTCTGGTCACTGCTGCCCACATTGCGATTTTCTGGTCACTGCTGCCCACATTGCGATTTTCTGGTGTCTGCTGCCACATTACGATTTTCTGGTGTCTGCTGCCCACATTACGATTTTCAGGTGTCTGCTGCCCACATTACGATTTTCAGGTGTCTGCTGCCCACATTATGATTTTCTGGTGTCTGCTGCCCACATTGCGATTTTCTGGTGTCTGCTGCCCACATTACGATTTTCAGGTGTCTGCTGCCCACATTGCGATTTTCAGGTGTCTGCTGCCCACATTGCGATTTTCAGGTGTCTGCTGCCCACATTGTGATTTTCAGCTGTCTGCTGCCCACATTGTGATTTTCAGGTGCCTGCTGCCCACATTATGATTTTCTGGTGTCTGCTGCCCACATTACGATTTTCTGGTCACTGCTGCCCACATTGCGATTTTCTGGTCACTGCTGCCCACATTGCGATTTTCTGGTGTCTGCTGCCCACATTACGATTTTCTGGTGTCTGCTGCCCACATTACGATTGTCAGGTGTCTGCTGCCCACATTACGATTTTCAGGTGTCTGCTGCCCACATTATGATTTTCTGGTGTCTGCTGCCCACATTGCGATTTTCTGGTGTCTGCTGCCCACATTGCGATTTTCAGGTGTCTGCTGCCCACATTGCGATTTTCAGGTGTCTGCTGCCCACATTGCGATTTTCAGGTGTCTGCTGCCCACATTGCGATTTTCAGGTGTCTGCTGCCCACATTGCGATTTTCAGGTGTCTGCTGCCCACATTGCGATTTTCAGGTGTCTGCTGCCCACATTACGATTTTCTGGTCACTGCTGCCCACATTGCGATTTCTGGTCACTGCTGCCCACATTGCGATTTTCAGGTGTCTGCTGCCCTCATTACGATTTTCAGGTGTCTGCTGCCCACATTACGATTTTCAGGTGTCTGCTGCCCACATTACGATTTTCTGGTGTCTGCTGCCCACATTACGATTTTCTGGTGTATGCTGCCCACATTAGGATTTTCTGGTGACTGCTGCCCACATTGCGCTTTTCTGGTGACTGCTGCCCACATTGCGATTTTCTGGTTGACTGCTGCCCACATTGCGATTTTCTGGTGACTGCTGCCCACATTAGGATTTTCTGGTGTCTGCTGCCCACATTACGACTTTCTGGTGTCTGCTGCCACATT